>NC_137079.1:78908686-79374042 GCF_951640355.1 Cnephaeus nilssonii
ATGTCTGTGTCTCAGTTTCCTCATTTTTATTTTATACACTGACATATCCAAGGCCATATGAGCTCTTAAACTCTTTAGATTCTTTTTGAATGTATTAGTTACTGATAAATAATCTACCATCTAATGTAGACAATACTTTCTACAAAGTAAAACACATTCGGAAATGCTGAATTTAAACTGAGCATGAAGTGAAACAGAGGAATTTCAGTTTAATTTCTCATCTGCAGAATGATCAATAATCCAAAGCTGTGAGCTGCCAGCTACTGAGAGGCAGACAGCATGAGAGCATGGCAGAGTCAGCGTGAGTCCTAATAAAAAGCAGTTTAAAACAAATGGGAGTTAGTAGCTGAGTGGGTAAACAGAGGTAGTGAGGAGCAGAGGAGGGAGTTTAAAAGAGAGGAAAAACAGATCAATGGAAAGTTAGCTTAAGGATCAGGGAGCAACTAAGGAAGGGAGGTTCTGAGGGAGTTCAAAGACATTCATATAATTGATGTCCTTGACATTTATAAGATCCTATAAATGAGGCAGCTTACTTAAAGGAAGCTACAGAGAAACGTAACAGAAGTCAGAATAGAAAACCAAGAGGTAGGAAAAGCTCTTAAAAGAACCATTCTTGTAGAAAAAGAACATGCAAAACTGTTCCCTTTCTCCTATCTCTAATAAAATACATTTGAGAGAGAGAAAAGATAAAAGCGAGAGCATGTCCATTCTGGAGAATAAATTGAAGAAAAAAACATTTTAAATATCAGTATCTTGAGAAGAATCTGTTTGGGGGGGGCGGGTGGGGAAGGCAAGGGTGTTTGCATCTGGATGTGGACTGTCCTTTGGAACAAGCCTGTGGGTAGCTCCTCTGCATCTACCATTTGCTAAACCTGTCAAGTGGTTTCCTTCCTAGAGAACATATTGCTAATTAGTGTAAGATCAGTGATTTTCTTCTTCAGACCAACTTGTATGCATAATTTAGAATTCTTTGTGTGTAGCCATGTGCTCTGACAATAGACAGAATGTCTCCTAAGGTCCCGAGCTTTTGAGGAGTTTATGCTTGTGAGATTTGCAAAATATGTATGCCAGTTAATTTTGTCCAAGTTTGTGTAAAAAATTCCATCCTATTTAAATATTAATATAAAACATTAATAATGAGTATATATACTAATAAAAGAGTAATATGCTAATTAGACCAGGAGACCTTCCGCAGACCTTCCGGATGTCCTTCCGGACAAAGCCAGGGGCTTGGCCACCTGCAAACTGCCCCCAAATGGCCCTCAGCCCCTCAACCAGGCCAGCCATGCCCCCCAGTGGGGACCCCCACCCCGAAGGGTGTATGGCCAGCCTGAAAATGGCCCTCAGCCCCTTGCCTGGGCTGGCCACACCCCCCAGCAAGGACCCCCACCCTGATGGGGGCGTGGCTGGCCTGCAAAACACCCCAGACCCCTCGCCCAGGCCTGACCCACCCCCCAAGGAGACCCCCTTCAGGGCAGACCAGCCAGCCCCCAACCATGCACCAGGCCTCTATCTATACTAATAAAGGTGTAATATGCTAATTAGACTGGGAGACCTTCCAGACATCCTTCTGGGCAAAGCCATGGTAGTGGGGCCGAGGCAGAGGCAGTTAGGGGTGATCAGGTCAGGAGGGGAGGGCAGTTGGGGGTGATCAGGCCAGCAAGGGGGGTAGTTGGGGGTGAGCAGGCCGGCAGGCAGAGTGGTTAGGGGTGATCAGGCAGGCAGGCAGGTGAGTGGTTAGGAGCCAGTGGTCCCGGATTGTGAGAGGGATGTCCCAGATTGGAGAGGGTGCAGGCTGGGCTGAGGGACACCCCTCTGTGCACAAATTTCATGCGCCGGGCCACTAGTTTATTATAAAAATCTCCAAGAAAGACTAATTGGTTATTCACTTCTCTTCTGTTAGATCAATGAGCCTACACATAGACCTCTCTAGCCAAATGAGGGGAACAATAATTTTACTTACCAGGGGAAATTCCTTGTAATATGAAGTACTTAAGATGGAAGCTGAAGTGGGTTTTCTACACTGCTATCCTAGACTTAAATCTTGGGACATATGTCGATAGGGCTGTGATGTATACCAAAGGCTGCATGGAAGAAGTATCTATTTCTTTTTCAATTCAACAGACATTTATTAACTTTCCCAAATTGATAACACATATCTATTAAAGCAATGGGTAGGTCTATGACAGAAAAAACAAAGGATGAATAAATTATTGCCTATACTCTTTACATTGGCAATTTTTATAAGTGTGAGCAGCTGACATGACATTTCATCCATGTAGAAATGCCCACAAATATAAATAAAAATTTATAGTTGAAATTTAAGGTAAATGAAGCATTGCTATATATGGATTTTGTTTTCTGTTGTTGTTTTGTTGTTGTTGTTGTAAATTAGGTTTAGAGAAATTCTCAAAAAAGAGAGTGTCAATAAATGAGAAAACAAATTTTTAAAAAGATTAGACACCTCTTGAAGAATAGAATCTATTTTGATGGTGGTAGCTTGAGAACTATATATATATAGAATCTATTTTGATGGTGGTAGCTTGAGAACTATATATATATATATAGTTCTATATATATATAGTTCTCAAGCTACCACCATCAAAATAGATTCTATTCTTCATATATTAAATTTTGAGGGATGATAGTTAACAAAAGTATATAGGTTTCAAGTGTACAATTTTATAACATATCACTAGAGGCCCGGTGCACGAATTCGTGCACTGGTGGGGTCTGGCTGGCCTGCCCCAATTGGGGCCGATTAGGCCAGGCCAGAGGGGGGCAGGGCACGCAGGAGGTTGGCTGGCTGATCGGGGGCAGGGCCAGACAGCCAACTGCCTACAGCCCCTCCCTTCTCCCTCCCCTCCCCCCGCTCGCCCCTCCCCCTGTTCCAACTTCCAGTCCAGTGGACAATTTGCATATTAGCCTTTTATTATATAGGATGTGTATATTTATTGTAGTGTGTTCATTACTCACCAACACTCAATGTGGAAGGTAGAGCCCATCACTTGCACAACTCTGATTCTCACTTAAGTTTGGAAATCATGGGTGAGGATGATTTAATGGAAAGATATGAGTGAGGATGACCTTAAATTTTCTGAACTGTTTGATTGGGAAGATATTAATTTTATTAATCTGATATAAGTGGTATGGTAGACAGAACAGGTTTGGAGAATAAAGTCTTTAGTATTATACATTTTTTTTAGCAAAGTATCCATGTGAAGATGCCTAGAAACATGTTGGAAAAGAGAATCTGTAAGTCAAGATAAAATCAAATCATAAAATATATTATTCCACATCTATGTTCAAAGGTGAATAGCTATCAATTGGTGGGTATAGATTTCCTACAGAATATTATTTTTTTAAAATTAGCCAGGCTAATTGAATACCATGAATGATATCTATGTATCATGTCTTAGTAGAGGGGGTATATCTAATGGAAGAAAGAATTTCTATGTCTCTTTAAAGGTTGGAGGAGATGAATAAAAGTGGGATAATAATAAATAATAAAAAAATAATAATACAGTTAGGGATATATGTAAAAACGCAATTCATTTTAAATGAGAAAAAGGAATTGTGAGTGAACTAAATGTAAAATAAGTAAAAACATTCAGAACATTTGTAAAGAAAACTATGGTCAGAATTAGCATGAGTTTGGAGTGGATTCAATTGTCACTCATCAATTTTTCTAGAAATACCAAGCAAACCCAGAGAGTAGTAAGAAAAATTAATAAAATTATTCCTTAGGTTATTAATTCATAAGATTGATAAGACAAGTACATAAAAGCATCACACCTCAGAATATATGGTGTTTGATCCAAGCAGACCTCTTAGCACTCCTAAATATGCTGGACCTAAATTCAACTATGAGTCAAGGGTAATTTAGTTTTCTTTCATGTTACTATTTCAAATTCTTCTTGCTTCTCTTGAAGTAATGGCTTCCATTATATTCAGTGTATATTCATATATTAACACCTTCTGTAGCACTTATATTTATCCGAGATCTCTCCTTTAGACTTGCTGATAACATTTTATTTCTTCAAGGTAAACCTACAACATATGTTCTAAGGAATTGATTTGTGCTTATCTCCAAATTTTCTCTGATAAGTTCAATAGAAATTTGCATTATCTTTAGTACCCTAGATATAAATCCTTGAGACTGACCTGCAACAGAAAAGATCCCTTTATCAAGGATACCTATAATATTGTTGATTGTTTACAGCCTAGGAATGGAGGCAAGTAAAGAGGAGAGATATAAGAAATTATGAAAGAGTAATGTAATTACAATTGTTGATGAAGTCAAATGACAATGAAATCAATGATTTCTTTTTAATCAATGTATACTTTGGAAAGAGAAAGGTTTTGGCTGCAGTTGAGTATAATAGAGGAGTATTAACTTGGAGAATGCAGAAGTAAGGCCAGTTTGAGAACTCATTAATCTTTAAGTTCTTAAGAATAATAACAGAGATGTCAGAGAATATAACTGTCACCTGCATAAACTTAGATATTCCAAACCATATGAAAAAGTCTCTTAAAGTTAGTGGATAGATGGGCAAGAGAATGGCATACCCCATGTTAAGTATTTTATAGGAAGAAGAGTTATTAGAAACTGTTGGAACTACAGTTTGGTAATATGTAGTAAGAAAAGAATAACCTCTAAACTTATGATAGCATGTTCTTGAGGAGAAAAGTGTTGCTACAAATGTGAAAAGTAACAGTTCACTACATTCTTCCCTATTTTTCCTATTTGGAGAATTCAAATTTGCTTGTCAAGTCTTAACTTATATTTTGCCTCTCCCTGGAAGGCTCATTGCCTCCCTCAGAGTCATCCAATTAATTTAGGTGTTCTCTGTTTACTCTTGGCAGCTCTTGATGCCTGCATTGACAATGTCCCTAGCATTCAGTTTAGAGCAGTATGTAATGAATAAATATTTGTTAAATTAATGAAATAAAATTTCATTAAAAGTCTCTTTATTAGATAAAATGATTTACTAGTAATTATGCAGAACTTGCACAGGGAGAATCCTACCTAATAATAGAAAAATATGCAAATTGACCGCACCTTCGCCACACCCAAGTCACGCCCACCAACCAATCAGGATGAGTATGCAAATTATCCCAACAAAGATGGCGGCTAATTTGCATATCAAGACAGCATAGAAAGAAGCCAAGAGATGCTGAAGGGAGCAAAGCTGTGGAGAAGCAAGCAAGAGGGGGGTGGGAGGAGCAGAGGTGGGGCCGGGGGAGAAGGAAGGAGAGCAGGGCGGGCTCGCAGAGAAGGCGGGCTGGGGGACAAGGGAGGAGCGGAGGCGGGGCGGGGTAGAGTGCAGCAGGAAACCCTATTGCAGGATTTTTCCTGCAACGGGAACACTAGTTGTGTAAATAAAAGTTAAATCCAACACTTGTGTCCAGTAGTTTAAAAAATCACTTTGCATCATTTGCACATTACTAGTATAAGATGATATGAAGGGCAATAAGTACTGTCCCAAGTTTCCTAAGCATGATTAATTATATGAAATCACACAAATATATTGCTTTTCCTAAAGTTGATTTTATAAAATTTGTGATGAACAGTAAGATATTTTCTCTTCAAAGACAAATACAATTTTTCTAGACAATAAAGAACAGATGACAGGAAATGACTATTATTAAATCTATATAGGCCCCAATTAGGGAACATCAGAATAAAAATATTTAGACATAGATAAGACCTAAGAGGGGAACTCTGATAAATAGGATTTCAAATAAATTAACTCTTTGCACCTGGCAGTGATGAAAACAGGTGTATTGGAAGGAATCTCACCACTGCCTATGAACACAGGTCACTTTCCTGGACTTCCTGCCCTCCCTCCGCATTAATTGGGCCTCCCTTTTCTCCCTTTCAGATTCAACAGAGGCTGAATTGGAAACCTGAATTTCTACATTCACTTGGCAGTAATGATGTGGTATCCCTTGTGAGAGAAAGATAGCTAAAAGAGAAGATTTAAATAAGACCCAGAACCTCAGACATAATACAAAAATGTCCATATTTCAATTGAAATAAATTCCATCATATCAAGAACTAGGAAAAAAAATCTCAGTGTGAAGGAGAAAAGCAAAAAACAAATGCCAACACCAAGATGACAAAGATGTTAAATATAATTTTAAATCTAACTTAAAATTAATTTTTTGGCAACCATGATAAAAATATTTCAACTAGTAATTAGGAACACACTTGAAACAAATGAAAAAAATAGAAAGCCTCTACCAAGGTAGAAGATATAAAGAACCAAATGGAAACTTCAGAACTGAAAAATATAATAACTTAAATAAAAAGCTCAATGGATAGGTTCAACACCAGAATGGAGGGACAGAGGAAAGAATCAGTGACTGGAAGACGGAATGATAATATTGTCCAATCTGAGCAACAGAGAGTAAATAGACTTAAAGGAAAAATGAGCAAAGCCTCTCTCTATCCTTCTCCCTTCCTCTCTCGCTAAAGAATCAACAGAAATATATATATTTTAAAAGACACATACCGTGACTGTATCCAGTGCTGTAAGTCCATCCACAGGGCTGAGCCGCAGGGAAAGGAAAAAGAGTGGACTGTCTGTCTGACCAGGGTTTCTTGACCTAGGACAGGCATTAGGGACCACGGGAAGGGAAAGCGGGTAGAATTTAGTGGGGCATCCACTGCCCCACTGCCTGTGGGGAAACTTCTCTGTAGTGAGGGGAAAACGGGGAAAAGGGATGACTAGGCATTTTCACATTCCTGGTCAGCAGCAGGAAGTGCCCTCCCTGCTGCCCAGTTTTCCTGTGTCTCAGGCCTCCTGGATGTCCCTCTGCTTCCCTGCTCCCTCCATCGCCCTGACTCTGCACTCCATGGCCAGCCCCTGCCCCCACCACCACTGGAAAAGTTGAAGCTGCAGGTGGGATGCCCCACCTGTGGCCCCTGCCAATAAATCAACAAATGGAGTCTTTACTTAACTAATTTGCACCCCAGTTAGACTGTTAGTGCCACATTGGTGTGTGTGTGTGTGTGTGTGTGTGTGTGTGTGTGTGTGTGTGTGTGCTGTGTATGATTGTGTGTATATTCTATGTCACCAAAACCTTGTATAATGTTCACATATGAGAAAATCAATGAATACTAGTTAAATAAAAATGTATTCAAGATATTCATTTAACTCAACAGAACTTAATTCCGCATTTGAACCATAGGTATGGATCACAGGCACCTTCATTACCACTGGGACTTGCACCCTGAACTGCTCAAAAAGGTTGATTATTCCAAAGTATGCAGCAATGTGCGTGCTACCTGGTACTTTATAATCTGGGAGTAGCTTCTCTTTTATGCATGATACTAGAGTTTCAACAATTATTTTTCTGAATTAATTAATGCATTTGATGACTAGACTAAGAAATAACAACTGCCAGGCATTCTGCTAGGAGCTAGAGTTATAATGGGAATTAGAGTCTCAATGGGGATTACAACAGGTACTATCCCTTGTCTTCATGGAGATGATGAATTTCTGATGAAGACAGCATGAATCAGAGTCTCACAAATAATAAAATATGGATGCTCTCGATTGTACTTAATGCATTACCTCTTCTAATATCATTCCTTAGAGTGCAAATAATATTTGAAATTTGATTTTCATTGTATATAATATAGGATGCCTTGCATCTCCTGTGCTCACTGTCATTCATCTTCTCATATTGTATAACTAGCACTTGCTCAATATAGTACCTTTGAAATTACACGAAAACACTTGATGAATGCAGAAGACTTAGCAAAGGATATACTTATTATCCCTAATCTATTTTCCAGGTTAGTAATTTCTATGTATTTTATAGGTGCTGAAAAAAACATAATCTAACCTTTTGTCTTGAAATGATCAACACCAGGTTTTAAATGGTGAACCCTGGGTTCTAGTATATCCTGATTAAAGAAACAAGTCTCTTCAAAATGTATATTCCTTTAATGATTGTGTGGCCTTTGACCATGTCTCAGACTTCACAAAATCAATCTTTTTAACTGGCCTCAGGAAGCTTTCTCTACAACATGTTAGCAAGGTAAATACACATCTTTAGAATCTGCCCAATTTTGGGGGGCCTAACTTTCCATATACTCTGTGTTGAAATTTTCTATTTGTATAAGGGTGGGCCTCAGAATTAGATTAACCTAGATTAGAATTTTTTTTAATTACTTGAGAAGAAATTCCTCTAAATCTCATTTTCCTTGCCTATAATGTAAACATAATAGTAGTTATGATATTTAACATAATATAAAAGACTATTGTCAGTGATGCTTTACTTAATGCAAATAATAAATGCTATCAATTAATAGTGATAAATCATTAATGGTAAAATACAACTAATTTCACAGACATATTTCTTAAAAATTACAAATTAATACATTCCACATGTTTATTAAATAGTATGATATATGTAATATATATCACATGATTCATAGGAACTTTTGTATGTTATTTCCTTTTCTGATTCACCTTCAGTCAGGCTGCTCTTAATATAGCAGTTTTGATGATCATAGTGAATGTGTTTTATAAGCATGATGTGATTCTACAAATTATTGCCAATTCTCTTGCTTACTGTTGCATTATATGATCAGAATCTATGAATATTTATTCAAGCACTACCATTAATTTGCCTTGTGATTTTAGAGAAGTAACTTAATTTTCTTGACTTAATGATTAATTAACAAAATGGAAATACAAGCTTACAAGCATATTATTAAGTTTAAAATATACAGTAGATTCCAAAATAATTTACAAATACGATATGTTAAGTGGTAGTGAAAAGAATGCCTAAAGCAAATGAAATCTGTGTATCATTAATTCAAAAAGCGTTTTTGCCTGTGTGAGTGCCTTTGAATAAAGAATCCTCTCAATTGAAAGACAAAGGCACAAAGCTTGAAAAATCTTCTCATCCTTTATAGGTAAAACCTCCAGAGCACTGGTTTGGGCAGACGGAAAATTTTTACTCCCTGTGCTGTATCTATTCAGTTGATAAAAAGGACTTTGATCTCTGAGAATGTCAATCCAGCTCTTTTTATGAAACATTTGCTTAAAGTAAACAGTAAAAGTGGCAAAGCAGTTATTAAAATGCCATCCCGATTGGCTATGCTCCCTGTTCCAAAACATAAAATATAATGCCCGTGATTATCCAGAATTATGTTTAAGGCTTTTTGTGTGTACGTTTTTAAAGAACACCCTATAAATAACCAATCTAGTTGAGAAAATTACAAATCTTGTCTTTCAAATTCTAATCATATTAGATGAGTTAAAGTAAAATCCAGCAAAAATCCTTTCAATGACATTTCTATTGATACAAGCTCTAAGTACAACATTTTGAGCCACTGGAGTTTTGTGGGTGACTATAATATATTACACTTGAGCTTAAAGCCACTGCCTTTCAATCATCTGAAAAGCACACTAATCTTAATAATTTTAATATATATTTCTAAAGCTTGATGTGTTAATATATTCACTAAGGCAGGCGCTTCTCACTTTCAATCTACTTCAGATCTTTTTTGATCTTTTTGAGATGCCCACTGGGATTTTCAAACAAATTTGCAATATAAAATGAAATAAAACTACACCTAAGGCATTTATTTGACAACCTTGTTAGATATAGCCTATGTAGTAGATATATTATTAGGTTTTATCATTACTTTCTCTCTCTCTCTCTCTCTCTCTCTCTCTCTCTCTCTCTCTCTCTCTCTCTACTTAGAGAACTTGGGACATATAAAAACTATATTTGTACTCCAGCCTGGTGCTCAGTTTGTTGGAGTGTCATCCAAAAGAGGTTGCAGTTTCAATTCCTGGTCAGGGCACATTATCTAGGTTGGGGATTCCATCCTTTGTCTGGGGGGCATATAGGAGGCAACCAATCTCTCTCTCTCTCTCTCTCTCTCTCTCTCTCTCTCTCTCTCTCTCTCTCTTACTTCCTACCTTTTTCTCTCTTTAAAAGCAGTAAAAGCATATCCTTGGGCGAGGATAAAAAGTGTAGATATATATATGCTTGTTGGTCTCTATTAACAGCTAAGGTTCTGGAAATGAATGAATTGACCTATTTGACTGATCAAAATCAAGAGTGTAGCAGGGGCCACCTTCCTGCTGTTTCAGTAGTAAAGGAGCTGAGTGTCTGAAGGCACTGCAGGCTCTAAGGACATATGGAAGCAGAGCTGCTTTGGAGATGGTGACAGTAGAAGAAACATTCTCACCTCTGTCTATACTTCCAATACTTTTAAATCCCCTATATTGATTTCCTTTTATGGGAACTACCTAAGGGGTTTGTATTTCTTTTATTAAATCCTGACTGATAAACTTAATGGTGAGTACATTGAAGTTTTAAAGCATGTTTCTAATATTTAGGCATAAAAGGAAAATAAGTATTGTTGACAATGTATTTAAGTAAAAAATGAAAGAGTAGACTGGTGCAGCCACTGTGGAAAACAGTATGGCGTTTCTCAGAAATTTAAAAATGGAATTCCCATTTGACCCAGTAATCCTACTTCTAGGAATATATCCCAAGAAATCAAAAACATCAATCAGAAAGGATATATGCACCCCTATGTTCATAGCAGCACAATTTACAATAACTAAGACTTGGAAACAGCCTAAGTGCCCACTAGCAGATGAGTAGGTTAAAAAACTGTGGTGCATCTACACAATGGAATACTATGCTGCTGTCAAAAATAAGGAACTCTTACCATTTGCAACAGCATGGATGGAACTGGAGAGCATTATGCTAAGTGAAATAAGCCAGTCAGAGAAATATAAATATCACATGATCTCACTCATTTGTGGAATAGAATGAACAACATAAACTGATGAAGAAAAACAGATCCAGAGACAGAGAAGCATCAAACAGACCGTCCAACCTCAGAGGGAAGGCAGGGGAAGGGGAGGGGGGTGCATGGAGTTAAGAAATCAACCAAAGGACTTGTATGCATGCATATAAGCATAACCCTAGACACAGACAGTAGGGGTGGGGGGGTAAGGGCATGTGCTGGGGGGTAGGAATGGCCGGGCAGAGGTCAATGAGGGAAAAAGGAGACATATGTAATACTTTAAACAATAAAAAATTACTTTTTTTAAAAAAATGAAAGAGTAAAAAGTCTAAGGAGCCCTGGCTGGTTTGGCTCAGTGGATAGAGCATTGGCCTGCGGACTCAAGGGTCCCGGATTTGATTCTGGTCAGGGGCATGTACCTTGGTTGCAGGCACATGCCCCGTGGGGAGTGTGCAGGAGCCAGCTGATCGATGTTTCTCTCTCATCGATGTTTTTCATGCTCTATCCTTCTCCCTTTCTCTCTGTAAAAAATTAATAAAATATATATTTTTTAAAAATCTAAGGAATCATTTACATCTTCAGAGTAATGAATATTGTATGTTAGTGAAAATCTTATTTGTTGTCAAATGATGTAGCTAGAATAGTTCTTGAATCAAAACTTATGATCATGTCATCTCAGAGGGAGATTATACTATCAAGTAATTTAGATTAGATTTGCAAGAAAGTAAGATCCAAATAGTGGTGTGAATGTCTATTATGTAGTGTCACAGGCAGGAGTAAAACATGTCTCCTAACTTTCCTTAACACACACTGTGACTCTATAAAGACTTCCAATTTTGAGAGTTTCAGGTCACTAGAGTTAAAAAAGAAGAGAAATAGGCAAAGAGCATGGAGACATTTATTAATTTAGTTGGCACCCAAAATTGTACTAGTATTTATTAATTTTCTACTAGATGAGAGGCACTTTGATAGGTCCTTTACTAGGAAATAAGGAAAAGTGAAAGTTAATGAGTTATACAAATAATTTTTAAAATTATAAAGTGAGTAAGAGTTAAAGCCCATGGGGAAGAAAGAATTAAGTGATAAAATAATATAAGTATAATGGAAATTGGAAACAAGAAAAATAGATAATACAAATAAAACTAGCTGCTGATTCTTTACAAAGAAAAAGCTAAAAATTTAAATATACTTACTAGGAAAAATGCAAAAACTAAAATTCAGAAAAAATAATAAATAGCTAAAGACAACACAAAAGCTTTTGATGAACAAGAACAACAAATGACTACAAGCTGAAACCATGCAAAACTACCTCAGTAATAAATGGGGAAAAGTACAATTGTCCTATGGGCTTTCAAAGTATTTGTTAAAACACTGAAAATTCTCTAGTGGTCAATTACAAATGTATAGGAACATTTGTAAAATGGAAATATTAATAGATATTTACTATGCTGTAATTTAAAATATTAGAAACACTGATAATTAAAATATATAGTATTTCTGTGTTAAAAAAGTTATGACAATAACTTTGAACATTGCTCACCTTCTAATTCTCATTGTACAATTTGATATAGGAAACATTTTTCTATACTTTGGCAAATTGTCATGCTTATTTATAAGTTTGGATTCTATTTTAACATATATTTGCATTTTCAGTGTTGTGGAGTATCTCTGAGAGTTCCTCTAATATGAAGTTTTCCATGGTGTCACTTCTTTTGAGACATTTTCACCTTTTATGTCACAATCATTTATCTTATTTATACGGACAAATGTAACCTGCATCTATGTATCTAAGTTTAAGAAATAGTGGCAACATCACAGTATCAGTATCCCCATGCTTAGTTCCAATTACATTTCATTTAAATTTCACTTTTAGCATTATCACTTTCCATGTTTTTGCTGCACTTTTCTTTTTTTTTTTTTTGGACTCCCTCTTTCAAATTTTAATTATTGATTGATTTTAGAAGCAGAGGAAGGGGGGAAGAGAGAGAGAGAGAGAGAGAGAGAGAGAGAGAGAGAGATCAATTTGTTGTTTCACTTACTTATGCATTCATTGGTTGATTCTTGTATGTGCCATGACCAGGGATTGAACCCAAAACCTTGGCATATTGGGACAATGCTCTAATCGACAAAGCAAACCCCACCAGGGCCCAACTCCCTCTTTCAGTTACCTAATTTATAAAATGTTATTTAAGTTTATCACTGGGAACACAACTATACTATATTTAGTTTATCACATAACCAACGAATTTCTTTCTGTTTTTGACATGAATAACAGATGCACAGCACCAATAACTGACAGACTTTGAAAAAAGGGATGATTAATCACTAATCATGATACACATGTTATGTATGTGATGATATATGAATTAAAGAACTAGCAGCAAAGTTTTTACTTTATGTGATTACCCAAAGTTAATATGCCATGGTAACTGAAATTTAAACCATGTGGTTGGAGGAATGCTGTTACATAGCTAAATCCTTATAAATAAAACTAGAGGCCCAGTGCATGATAAAATCATGCACGTGTAGGGTCCCCTAGGCCTAACCTGCCATCCTGGCCATATCCACTGCCCCGCAAAGCCTAGCATGCTCCACGGACACTGCTAGCAGCCTGCTCCCCGCTTTTGATGGCAGGGGGTGCGCTGGTGCCGGAGCGGACACACAGCTCCCCGCTTTCGATCGTGGGGGAGCTGGCTGTCTGTCCGCTGGTGCACCAGGCCTTTCAGAAGCCTCCTGTGCGGCAGAGGCTTCTGAAAGGCCTGGTGCCAGAGCAGAAAGGCACCCAGCTCCCCCGCTTTCACTTTCGATCGTGGGGGAGCTGGGTGCCTGTCCACTGGTGCACCAGGCCTTTCAGAAGCCTCCTGCTTGGCGGAGGCTTCTGAAAGGCCTGGTGCCAGAGCGGACAGGCACCCAGCTTGCACGCTTTTGCTTTTGATTGCAGGGGAGCTGGGTGCCTGTCCGCTGGTGCACCAGACCTTTCAGAAGCCTCCAGCTCGGCCGAGCTGGAGGCTTCTGAAAGGCCTGGTGCTGGAGCAGACAGGCACCCAACTCCCCCGCTTTTGATGGTCTGTGGTGAGACGTGAGCTCGCTGCCCCAGAAGCCCCTTCTGTGCCACAGCACAGCCATGGTGCAGACACTGAGCTTGAGCCACCGCTGGCAATGTGAGCTCAGCATCCCGCCGGCCCAATAGGCCACCCCGGACACCCCAAGTCCCGCCCCTCCGCACCTCCTGGCCAATCGTGGGCATAGCGAAGGTACAGTCAATTTGCATACTTGTCTATTATTAGGTAGGATGTATACATACAAGACGCATGAAAAGTGAGAACTTCCCATATATATTAATCAATTTGAATATTTGGAAAAAATAATAACATTTTTGAAAAAAAATATAAAGCACTAAAATTGGCACAATAAATAATAGAAAATTTTTCTAAACCAATAGTTATTTAAAAAATGTAAACTGTATTCAAGATTCTGAGACCCAAATGCTTCTACAATCTCATTGAACACCTGGCTTTCATGTGGTAACTAAAAATAAAACAACAAAAACATTATAGTGTCTGTGGAACTAGCAGAGAGCATCTCATCCAAGGAAACTTTGATGAACTGAATTCCAAATGGAGTAAAACAAGCCAAACATAGGTAAGCAGAGAGTGACAGTGCTCTCTTGCCTTAATTGTGTACCTGGCCTGGGAATGGGCTGGCCTGTATACACAGAGATACATTGCAGATTATAATATAAACTATGTTTTTCTAAAATTTAGGAACTAATTCTAAAATTATACAGAATTGAAAAGAACTAGAGTAGCCAAAGCAACTTTGAAAGAGGAAAAAAAGGAATTTTAAAGGCCTATTATACAACTACATCTATCAAGATAGTGATATTTTTCAGTTTTTTTTAAAAATTATTGACATATACTTTAATAATGAAACCGAATTATAGAGTCTAAAAGTAAACACACATTATATGGTCAGTTAATTTTCAGCAATGTTACCAAAGCAATTCAATGGAGAAAGAATAAACTTTAAAATATATTTTGCTGGGAAAATTGAATAGCCATAGCAAAATAATTAACTACACCTTTTACTCATAAATATTAAATATCAAATTGAAATAGATCACAAAAATAAATGTAGAAGTAAAACGCTAAAACTTTTATAAGAAAACAAAGGATAATATCAATAAAATCTTAGGTCTGTCAAATATTTCTTAAATATTACACAAGAAATAAGACATTAAAAATAAATAAATTTGACATCATAAAATTTAACTTTTGTTTTTCAAAATGCTTAGACGATGAAAAGTGAAAAAATGAGCAATGTTAAATGACAATGAATAGGAAAAACAATATTTTCGGAACATACCCAACAAAGAACTTGTATCTAGCATATGTAAAATACTTTCACCCATTTTACAAACAGTATAACTTTTCTGAATAAGTAAAAAAATAAAAGAGCCATTGATTTGAGCAGAAACTTTGGTAGAGAAGACACTGGGATTAAAAAAGAGTGCAAGATATTAATGCTGTCAGAGCAGAGAATGAAATTAAAACCGAAATGTGATCTCACTGCACATAACAGCACAAAAGAGCTAAGATTTAAAAGATTGGCCATACCATCATACACCATCATGCGCTTACAGGATTTTGAGAGGTACAACCATTTGGGAGGAGAGATTCAAAGTTTCTTTAAAATTTAAGCATTTATTCAATGCATAACCCAGGCTTTTATTCCAAATTATGTATTAAAAATAATAAAAGCATTTGTACACATACAAACATACTTATATTAACAAACACTGGAAATACCTCAAATGATTACCAATAGTTGAATGGATGGGAAAATTGTGGTATAGTCACACAACAGAATATTATTAGCAACAAAATGAATGAACTACAGATGCACTCAACAAACTATGTGCATATCAAAGTAATTATGCCAAATGAAAAAAAAAAGGAGCCATATTGTGTGAATCCATTTAAATAAAATTCTAGAGTATGCAAATTAAGCCACTGTGCCAAAAAGCACATCAAGCCTACACTTGAGGGAATGGAAAGAGAGCAGTGTATTACCATGGTACCCTAGGAAACTTTTGGGGGCATACATATGCTCATTATCTTAGTTTAGTGATGGTTTCACAGGTACATACATATTGTGAAACTTATTCAGGTGTATACTTTAAATATATAAAGTTTATCATACATTAATAATACCTCAATATATT
The DNA here is from genome assembly GCF_951640355.1 of Cnephaeus nilssonii. Classification (NCBI taxonomy): domain Eukaryota; kingdom Metazoa; phylum Chordata; class Mammalia; order Chiroptera; family Vespertilionidae; genus Cnephaeus; species Cnephaeus nilssonii. The sequence goes on from NC_137079.1 coordinate 78,924,703, forward strand.
TATTCAAAATATAGACTGATATTGTAAAAAAAAAAGCAGAATGAGTCCTAGTATAGTGCAATATCCATGTACATTAAAATCAATATCAAGAAATTAAACAAAATTTGCAACAACAGTTAATATTGATGCACAAAAAGCCACATTAAAATAATTGCTTATAGAAAGAAAATGGTAAGACATTAGTAAATATATATGACTAAACATACATATATTCATGTATGAAATAAGTTACTTCATAGACCAATTAATGTATTTTACTCAATTCAAGGTTCAATATTAAAGCAATAACAATGGAACATACCACAATAAATTTTCCTATCTCTAAAATTTTTTATTCTTTCCAAATGTTAAAGAAAGTAGTCACCGTGATGAGCATTGAAGTATTTCTCAATTCACTTAAAATTCATTCAACAAATATTTATTCGATGCCTCTTCTGTAACAGGCACCATGCTGGGGCCCATAATGCATGGAATGACTAATTCTTGTTCATATTGTGATTTTATTTGTGTGCAAAAAGAAGATAGTAAACATGCTTTTTCCTGTTTCAGGACCTTCTTGCTTCTGCTATTACTTCTGCCACGAATTGCATTTCTTTTGCATTTTGCAAAGGCTGATAACTGGAGTCTTTTTGGTTTTACTTAAGCAACATCTCCTCAAAGAAAGTGACTGATGACCCAGTCTAAGTAACATACCCTTGCTTCCTGCTTCTCCTTGCTCTTTGTCTCCAACACGTACTTGATTTGCCTTCTTACCTTCTTGTCTTCTTTACTTGATTGCAAGATCTGCAAGGGAATTACATATTGGCACATAGCATGCGCACATGGATTTTTTTGAGTAAATGAATGAAATGTACCTAAACACATAAAATTAGTTAGATATTAATTTAATTAGATGTTAATTTTTTTTATTTTTTTTAAAGTATATTTTATTGATTTTTCACAGAGAGGAAGGAAGAGGGATAGAGAGCTAGAAACATCTATGAGAGAGAGACATCGACCAGCTGCCTCCTGCACACCCCCCACCGGGGGATGTGCCCGCAACCAATGTACATGCCCTTGACCGGAATCGAACCTGGGACCTTCCAGTCCGCAGACCTACGCTCCATCCACTGAGCCAAACCGGCTTCGGCTAGATGTTAATTTTTAAATTAGATATTAATTAAATACTAATACATTAATCACAAAGATTAAAAAAAAAGTATTGTTTTGTTTTAAACAATGATGGACAGAAAAGAGTACAGTGGTCAAGGAAGGGTTTGGATAGCATACATTTATTTTCAATATCATATAATTCCTGACCAAAACCAAATGTACATTTCCTGACCAAAGTTAACTTCAGGGGAAAAAAAGAAAACCTACAAAAGGTTAAAATGCACAGAATATAGAAATTGCAATAAATGTTATCATTGATATGAGATTATTTTTCTTATCAATATACATAAATATATATCTATATATATAAAACCCTAATATGCAAGTAGAGCCAACAGTGGAACAACCGAACAACCAGTTGCTATGATGTGCACTGCCCACCAGGGGGTGTGTGCGGAACATGGCGGGAGTCGGTAGCCAGCGGCAGAGTGCGAACATGGCGGGCATCGGCTGTGGTGGAATGGTGGAGCAGGTGAGAGGGGGAGCCAGACCAAGGCGGAGCACCGGTTGCTGTCATTGGGGCGAGCTTCCAATGGTTACTAAAAATTATTTGCTTCCACATGCTGCGGTGATTACTGAAAATTCTTTGCTCCCGTGCACCACAGTCCTATTGGGCACTCACACCTGCTGCCGGCACCGACCCCAATTGCTCTGCTCTGTTAGTGGGTACGTGCTGGGCCAGCGCCGTCAGTGCGTGGGAGTGGCGGTGGCGGGAGCAGGACTTCCGACAGACAGGGGACCAGGGCTAATGGTGGGAGGAGCCTGGCGGGGGCACAGGGGATGGGCCGAGACCTGCCCCTGTGCCTATGGCAGCCTTGCAGCCCACAGTTCCTTTCAAGGTGCACGAATTCATGCACTGGGCCCCTAGTATGATATAATAGACCAAAATACACTTTTGGCTGCTAAGTTTAAAACTCCTAAATGAGGAAGTGCTTAGATACAGAACTCAGAAACTCTCCCACCCAAATATTTGAGTATTCTATGACTTTGAGATTCCTAGAATTTAAAAAGTACACAAGCTTTTATGTAGACACTAGAAGCCCGGTGCACGAAATTTGTGCACAGCGGGATGTTGTCCCTCAGCCCAGCCTGTACCCTTTCCAATCTGGGACCCCTGGAGGGATGTCCGACTACCCGTTTAGGCCCGATCCAGTGGGATCGGGCCTAAACGGGCAGTCGGACATCCCTCTCACAATCCAGGACTGCTGGCTCCCAACTGCTTGCCTGCCTGTCTTCCTGATTGCCCCTAACCGCTTCTGCCTGCCAGCCTGATCACCCCCTAACCACTCCGCTGCCAGCCTGGTTGATGCTTAACTGCTCCCCTGCCAGCCTGTTTGCCCCCAACTTCCCTCCTCTGCCAGCCTGGTCACCCCTAACTGCCCTCTCCTGCAGGGTTGATCACCTCCAACTGCCCTCCCTTGCAGGCCTGGTCCCTCTCAACTGCCCTCCCTTGCAGGCCTGGTCCCTCACAACTGCCCTCCCTTGCAGGCTGGGTGCCTCCCAATTGCCCTCTCCTGCTGGCCATCTTGTGGTGGCCATCTTGTGTCCACATGGGGGCAGGATCTTTGACCACATGGGGGCAGCTATATTGTGTGTTGCAGTGATGATCAATCTGCAGATTTCTCTTTTATTAGATAGGATAGAGGCCTGGTACAGGGGTGGGAGCCAGCTGGTTTGCCCTGAAGGGTGTCACAGATAAGGGTGGGGGTTCCCTTGGGGTGTGGGGAGGCCTGAGCAAGGGGCCTGTGGTGGTTTTCAGGCCGGCCACGCCCCCTGGCAACCCAAGGGGAGGCCCTGGTATCTGGAATTTATTTTCCTTCTATAATTGAAACTTTGTAGCCTGGGGCAGCAGCCATTTCTGTGGCAGTTAATTCACCTTCTACAATTGAAACTTTGTAGCCTTAAGCTGGTGAGACCAGCCAGGATGTGGGGAAAGCTTTGCTTCCCCTGTTGCCGCCGGCAACCCTGGCCTTCTCTCTCAAGCTCCATTCTGCCGCCATTTGTTTGAATTTGTTTATCTTCTATAATTGAAACTTTGTAGCTTGAGTGGAGGCTTAGGCCTGCAACGGCTGGCAGAAAGCTTGGCTTGCTCTGTTACCTGGGAAACCTTGCTCTGTGGCTGTAGCCATCTTGGATTGGGGTTAATTTGCATACTTGCCCTGATTGGCTGGTGGGTGTGGCTTGGCTGGTGGGCGTGGCTTATGTAGCGGGGTGATGGTTAATTTGCATATTACCATTTTATTAGAGAGGATGCTGAAAACAATAGTTCTATTTGTAAATTCAGATATACTAAAGAACTTAAAAATGGTGTGTGCATACACACACACACGCACACATACATATCCAATATGTATAGAGTCATTTTTTATTCAGCAGAAAATTATTTTCATTAGAAAATAAATGAGACATAAATAATTTTTAAAATCAAACAGTGAAAAACACATTTGTTGCACATGGTAACTCCTTTGTTCTTTAAAGCAACTGAATAAACTCTAATCACTATCAGATAAATATCACAGTTTTAATTCAACACAGATTTGATAGAACTGTAATGACTTCTAAGTTAACCTTATTCCAACATATATAATGTATAGAAATTGCCAAGAACAATGGATAAAAGATAGATCTCTAACCCAGTTAGTCTTGAATTGGTTTTCCTTTAACAGGGTAAGATAATCATGAAAATTTAGGAAGAATAAACTATATAGGTATGTATCCTATATAATAAAAGCGTAGTATGCAAATTGTCCCCTGGACCGGGAGTTCTTCCTAGAGTTTGATCGGGAGGCATGGCCAGCCGGGGGAAGGAAGGGAGGCCCTGGCTGCCTGCTGCTGGCCGGGGGAAGTGAGGGGATGGAGACTCTGGTCAGCGGCAGTGGGAAGGGAGGGAGTACCTGGTTGACCACCGCCAGCCACTAGGGACCCTGCCAGTGCACTAATTTCATGCACTGGGCCTCTGGTATTTTATAAAGAGGCTTTTTACAAATATGCATTTGACAGAAAAATCTTAGATTTTCATATGGCGTAAAGGCAAGCACGTTTATCTGTCCTGTGTAGATGCCACATTTTAATTGAGACATATGGGAAGTTTCTGATTGGGCACTTAATAGTCCTAACAGCTTGCCGTTCTAGAGAAATTTAATTACAGTAAATATAGCAGTGTTAGTGGCCTAGCACCGGTCTCCTGAACAACTGGCACAGAGACCCTGATTTTTCCAAAATGAATACTTAATGATTTTCATTTTATGGAGATGAAAAGATGTACCTCAACAGTGGCAATTTGCATTATAATAAGTGCTGCCTTTAGACGTGCATTAGAGGGAGTAGAAATTAGATAATTTTATACTTACTTCAATGTAATCAAATAAATGATGGATTTTAAAATAAAATGTTACTTATGTTTTCTCTTATTTCTAAAATGGACTTTACAAGGATTGACCTAATACCAAGGATTGAAAGAAAAAATACTCGGATTCAGGAATGCAGAACAAACTATTTATTTTATATGTAAAAGAATCTACATGTAAGAAGGCAGAAATCACTGGTATGGTAAGCATGGAATGAGAATTATAGTTTTCTTTACGTAGGCAGATTACTTGGACAGAGAAAATTGCCACTGGTGGGAGATAAAAGTTAGGTGTAGTCCACCAGAATAAAAAATAAGAAGAATACGAACAAATAAGTACAATCCAACAATATGAGTGCTTTGTTGTCATTGTTGTTTTGATAATGGACTTGGTAAGGAAATTTGATAGGAAGAAACTCATGATCTCAGACCTCAGAGATATTTCCATCTGATACGAGCTTATACACAGTTTGGAATATATGTGCACATAATATGATTTCTTTCCTTAGATTGGGAATTCCTTGAGTATAAGAACTGTCCTTTACTTAAAGAGGACTTTATGATATTTTGTATTCAGGTATTAAGAGGCATTGAAAACTTGTTTAAATACCTTAAATTATCTACACAGTCTGGATACTATGATTTTGAATGCAATACACTGTCCATTTTTATTTTTTTAATTTGTTTTGTTTTGTTTTTAATGCATTTTTATTGATTTTTAGAGAAGAAGGGAGAGGGAGAAAGAGAGAGAGAGAAAAAAATCACTGATGAGAGAGAATCATAGATTGGCTGCCTCCTGCATGTCCCACACTTGGGATTGAACCTGCAACCCGGGCATTTGCCATGACCAGGAATCGGACCCTGACCTTCTGGTTCATAGGTCAACACTCAATCACTGAGCCACATAGGCTGGGCTACACTGTCTATTCTGTGTTAAATATTCATCTACATAAGTAACTGGGGTTTAGGGCTGTGGGTAATTGATAAGCTTTGGTTGAGCATCTATCATATATCAATGATTAATTTACACATGTAAACACCACTCATTGGTGGGCATTTATCTAGATACTAGGATAACATGAGTAAATTCTCAAAGATCTTATGTCTTAGTGGAGAAAAGAGACAATAAATAAATTATAAAATTGGTGAAAATCAGTGCTATGATGATGCATAAAGCAGGACGAATGATAAAGAAAGGTAATTGTTTAAGAAAGGTTGCTAGAGAGGCCGATCTTATGAAATGATATTTGAGCAGAAGCCTGAATGAAGTGAGGAAACAAGCACCATAGATATTTTGTTCAAAATCATTTTAAATGGAGATAACATTAAGTACAAATGCTCCAGAGTAATAGTGAGTTTGTCATGTTAATAAATATAATAAATATTATGATTTTAGAGTTCAAAATAGACTTTTAATATGTTGTGCTATAGCTTTAATTCAATTTGTCATAAAAGTATAGTTCATCCTAATTTATTCAGAAAACAATGTAATTCAATAGAAAATTTAAGAAAGCATAAGGAAAAACATGTGAAACCTAATACTAAACAAATATCATTTTGATAAATATATGTGAAATAAAGTTATCTACTGCCTGAAAAAATCACATTTAAGTAAAATAAATTTATATAATAAATAATTAAGCTATATGATAAAATAATTAAATTAAAAATAGGCAAAAATAGAAAAATGCAAACAGAAAAAGCATGAGTCATGATACTATTATTAGAAGAATATAAAATAAGCTTATTTTATGAATTAAGGAAAACACATTATGTAGAAATACAGAAATTAATACTAGGAGAATCAATTATAAGCATTAAAAATAATCTGTCTGGGAAGTGGTAATTAGCCAAGAGTATTCTGTTTTTCATTGCAAATCTTTTCATACTATTTAATATTTTTAACAAAGTTCATGTATTTGTTTAAAAAATAAAATTGAAAAAAATCTGGTTGCAGAAACTTCCACTAAACATCATAACAAATACACATAAAATATTTAAACAAATCTAAGAAAGATATTTCATCCATCTATATAATTTTTGATATAGTAAAAACTTGGGAAATTTTCATATTCTATTATCACAAAGCATTGAAATTAGGAATGAAAAATTTAAATATAGAATAATAATAAAAATCTTAGCACATTGGCAAGATCAATAAAAAAATTTGGGGGGATCATTTTTAATTATGTGACTGATATGGTGTCCCTTTTATATTTTACCTTCAAAAAATAAATCTGTGAATTCAAATTTAGCATAAATGAAATAAATATTTAACAAATTTAGCCTAATTCATGCATTTTTTCTACTGTTAGTTTTATTTTCTCATTCTCCCCATTTTTAATTCTTTTTAAAAAATATATATTTTATTGACTTTTCACAGAGAGGAAGGGAGAAGGATAGAGAGATAGAAACATCGATGAGAGAGAAACATCGACCAGCTGCCTCCTGCACACCCCCTACCGGGGATGTGCCCCCAACCAAGGTACATGCCCTTGACCGGATTTGAACCTGGGAACTTTTAGTCCGCAGGCTGACGCTGTATCCACTGAGCCAAACCGGTTTCGGCTTTAATTCTTTTTATAATGAGAATGAAAAACAACTTTCTGAAACAAATCTTGAGATGAATAAAATATATTAATTAAAATGTATAAAAATTAAATAATCAGTTATCTAAAAATTAGCATAAAGCCAATAGCATTCACTATATTTGATACCCAATATTTAAAGCAAATGCATTTTCTTTCAGGACATTTAATTTTAAAAAAAATACATGTTGGTATTTAAAACATAAGAATACTCTTCAATATTTTTTTATAAAAGTATTTATAAAAAAAATTCAATATATTGCATTATCATGTTCTAGTTTTGTGTGGATTTTAATAAAACTATTATAATAATTAAACTTACACAAATAATTTTATCAGAGACCAAAATAACATACTCTTCTCAGTACAGGCACTGCCTTTAGCTAAGAATAAATGAAAATTAAAATAATATTTATTTTATATCTATCAGTTGCTTATTAAGCAAAATGATGACAATTTTTGGTAATATGAATCATTTAGTAAATTCTAATAGAGATATCATTAATGTGTCAAAGAAAATAATGAAGGTATTTTTTCCTTATTTCCTTTTTTTTGGTTAATCCTCACATGAGGGTATGTTTTCCATTGCTTTTCAGAGAGAGTAGAAGGGAGAGAGGAAGGGGGTAGAGAGAGAGAGAGGAACATCAACTGGTTGCCTCCTGCATGGCCCCAAGAGGGGGAGGGGTAGGGGGGGGCTGAACCTGCAATCCAAGTACTTGCCCTTGACTTGGAATGGAACCCCCAGCCCTTTTGTGTGTGGGCCAATGCTCTAACCACTGAGCACCAGCCAGGCTTCCTTGTTTACTTTTACTCAATAGTCTGTACAATAGTTTTTGGATAGTCTCTAAAAGTTATATCTCCTGCCACTTTTCTTATATGACTAACCATTGGCTGGAAAAAGTTAAATACTAGTATTTTTGGCTTTTTGATCTTTTCTGAACTGTTTCTTCACTTCCCCCACACTTTAGTCATACTTTTCTTTTTTCCTAGAGTCATGTAGTCTCTCATCAACTGGGTAAAATTCTAATCATTCTTCAAGGTCCAATTGGAAGATCACTTTTTGAAGTCTTCAAAAATTATTTTTTACTTTCTAACTCTGTCCACAGAAAGTAACTCCTAATTTATTTAATATTGAGCTGGCTATTATGTTATTTGATAAAAATATTTTGTACCTCTAAATGCATCTAATACCTCCTTTTATATTCATTGATTGAATGTTCTATCAACTGTGTGTACTACGTTACTACTTGAAAACATATTTAAATATTTATCAACAGTTTCTAACATAATGCTTGTACAGATAAATGTGTAATGTTTTATCAAATTGAATTAAATCCCCAAATCATGAGAAACTGAAAGTATGGTGGTAGTAATCTGTTTGGTATTAAGGAACAATATATTTAGCTTTATACTTGTAAAATTAATGATTTTCTTCTTTAAGTTAGAGAATTCTACCATGTTCATACAAGCAAAGATGCAGAAAAATCCATTTTCATAAACCTCTTCCCTATCTATAATAATAAAAGCGCAATATGCTAATTAGACCAGAAGTCCTTCAGGACGTTCTTCCGAACAACCTTGCAGACGAAGCCAGGACTGGGAGGGAAGCCTGGGTCCTGGGTGCCAGAGGGAAGCCAGTACCAGCAGCTGGGGGAAGGAAGGCCTACTCTTGCAAGAATTTCATGCATCGGGCCTCTAGTACTTATATAAAACCAGCTATTATAGAAGTTAATAAAAAAGTCCCAAAAATCTCAGATTGAACTACATACAAAACAACTGATGGTTTTATATGTAAGAGCCATTGCCAATTTAGAGAAACAGAAAATTTAATTTTTATCTGAAGACAAGAGACATGTCTGCTGTCTGGAGGCACCAGAATTGAATCAGCCAGGAAATGTTTAGTAATCAATTCAAAATTATCATTAGAAAGTTTAAAGACACTTATCTACCACAGGAAATTTCTAAATTCCTATTCCTTTAGAGTCAGTGTAACAAAAAAAATCCTTCTTTTTTTCTTATTAATTTTCCTTTATTTTATTGGAAATTCTTCACAATATTATAGATTTAAGCAAGCATTCCATTAAATATCCATACAGATATTTATTATTTTTAAATTATGGATAGAGAGAACTATACAAACGTAACTACTTCTCACTGTTGGACGAGGAGTGATAGCAGTCCTCCAGCTAAGTAAGACATCAGGCCAAACCCTAGATCCACTGAATGGGACTCTGCATTTCAACACGATCCTTAGGTAAAATATATGCACCATAACATATGAAAAGCACTGATCTAATATAAAGTCGAAAGCTTAGTTTATGTTAAATAACTGTTTGCTTTTCCCCTTATGATGTCCTACTTAATCTTTGTAGCTTCCAGATTTAGAGAAAGAAAAGAGCTTATGTGCCTCATCACTGTAGTCTTAACTCCTGATTGTTTGACACAGTGAATGTAAATCAAATTTTGCTGCATAAATAAACCTTTTCAGGCACTATTTCTTTTGCATAATTAATGACATTTCTGTTGATCAAGTACATGAATACTTCATCTTAGTGATAGATTGAATGTGGTCCTTGGCATCAGGTGTCACTGCAGTGTGTCACATTGTTACACAATATTCAAAAATTGTATGGATGTCTCCACAATATTTCTAGTCATTTTCTATACGTAAACAAGTAACTAGTATCATCAATGATGAATTACTTATAGCGATATTAATGCTTGGTACCAAAAACTCCTGCCTAGTCTGTCAGATGTTAATGTAAGCATCCGTGGAGTGTGCATTTTAATTAGAGTACCTCAAAGTGTAACTTGAGTGTAAACTCAGTGTATTAAAACTAAGGCAAAAAATGTCAATCACATACTACAGGACAAAACAATTTTAAATTGTTTAGTACTATTTTCAATCTGTAATGAAATTCCTTGAGAAAGTATACTTAAAATGAAAATATATCTTCCTCTCTTTACACCAAATTTTCAGTAGAAAATTGAGGTGGACTTAGTGAGGTTACTTAAAAAGCAGTTTCACTGGATTAGGTTTGAACCACAACTTTTTTTTTTTTTTTTTTTTTAACTATAGACAGAAACCTACAGATAAGTGACTGCCATGCATGGTTGACAAATGTTTTCTCCTATACTGGAGCAGTGGAGCTTTAGCAGTTTTTCAAAACAATAAATAATGGGAATCTCCTCAAAAGTAAGCCTTTTTATATGCTTGTTCTAACAATCATCTCTGGAAGAACTTCAGTGTCTTCAGAGATTAAGAAGAGAAGTTTCTGGCAAAGTGGTCTATTCCAGAATTGTTCCAAGAACAAGACAGTGAAGGAGAGTAAGAGAGAGAAAGGAATTAATCTCCCCAAAAAAATGTTAATGGTTCTTGTTAATCATGAATACATATTTTGTTTCTTGCATAGTGTACCGAAGGTAGCTGGATATAGAATTTGAATGAAAAAAGAATGGTGGTATAGAGATTTTACTCTTAAGTGGTTAGTTCTGTAAGGTATCTTTGACTTTGTTGAATTGGTCATAGTATCTAATGGGGAATAAAATATAAGAATTGTCAGTTAACACTGTTGACTGAAATTTTAAAGGATGACTTTCACTGATTAAAACACAACACACAATATATGTCATCCAAAGAGGCAACTAATTAATTTACGGTGAGGGGTATTTCAGGAGGCAGGTCAGACGTTTGTGTTTTCAGACCACTAGTTTATTTTCCCAATAGACAAGCTACATGGAAGGAAAAGTTATCGCTAGGAGATAACTGAATGGCCATGAAAATAAGGCAAAGGGATCTAATCAATGGATTCAAATATTTAGTGGTTGAAATCTGGTAGCATTATGAGTTTATCTCAGCACATTTTAATACCACCCACTCTCATGTTCTTACTTAAAACATTGGCATGATCTTTCATCTTTCTAATTCTCTTTCTAGTCCCCAACAAGTTCATTATTATGTCTTTTCAAATCTATATCTAAGATAAATCATGTGCCTGGTTATGTCACAATTTCGTTATTCAATGCTAGTCAGAACCATTTTAAAGTGAGCCATTACTATAGACTAGTCTCTCATTGCCGCTCTTAGTCTCCATTCCCATCTCCACAGTGTATTTTTACAGCAGCTAGAGTGGTTTGTATAAAAAGCAAAACAGATCAAAAGACTGCAGTGTATATAGACTTCAACTTCTTCTCTCTCCCTCATAGTAAACTTTAAAAATTTTACAAGAAACTCTGTAAATTTACGTCTTATCACTCACCCCCTCATTCAATATGCTCAGACACCTGCTATGCTATCTACTGTGGCTAGGTTATGTTGGCACCCTGACCAACGCATTGTTCAGAGGTTGAATGCATTCACAGTGTTTATTGGGGAAAATAAGCACCAGACACAATGTGGTCAGATTCCTCCAAGCCAGGATTAATGCCTCTGCCTTCACCTCACTAGACTTTCAACATGAGCAAAGCAGCAAGGAATAAGGAGTTCTAATATATAATCCTTTTATCTTACAGGCTTTTATAAATTTTATGAATTTATCAAATTAACACTTATTAAGTGAAGCCCGAGTTCCTTGATGGTAATCCTTGATTCAACAACAGACCCCAAGAGAGAAACTAACATAGAGAAGTTTATTACAAGCTCCTGGAGGAAGTACTCAACAAGCCTTGAGAGGTCACATGAAGAGCTCAAGGCAGATTGTAGACAAAGACAGGACCTGGGGCAGGTGCCTTTATTAGGTTCCAAAAGAGGAATGTATTATGGTTCCCAGACTAAGGCCAGATTGATCAATTGAAACCAAACGAATGGGATTTTGATAAGCCCCACCTGGTCTTATCTAAGGGGTGCATAACGCATTCAGCTATTGGGAAGCAGGGGAGAATGTTGATCACAAGGACTGTTGGGGAAGTCATATGAGGAACTCACATTTGCTTGTGACTCCCTGAACTGCTATCTGGGACATTCTCTTGCATGAGGGGATTAGCGTCAGTTTAAGATCATTGCAAAATGGATGCCTAGGAAGCAATACCATGGAGTAGCATAGCTAAACTCTTAACACTCAAAAAATAGTTTTCTTTTTCATCCTATATAATAAAAGGCTAATATGCAAATTGTCCCTATGGGCGGGAGTTCGACTGGCCAGCAGTAAGATGTTTGCTGATCTCCAGAAAGTGGTGCAGAACATGGCGGGCATTGCTGATGAGGCACTGGCAGCGAGCGACAGTGGAGGCACTGCCGGCCCCGATGGGCCCCGACAAGAGCGGGACCATGGCGGGATGGTGGAGCAGGTGAGCGGGCAGTGCCAGGCCAAGGCGGGTGTGAAGGGAGGCCCCAGCCAGCAGCTGGGGGAAAGGAGGCCCCTACCTGTGCACAAATTCTGTGCCCTGGGCATCTAGTCCTGTATGATTTTAATTCATGTCATAATTTATGTGAACTTGATGTTTTTATAGTATAGACTCTGTAACCTATAGTAATTCAGACTATTTTATACTGTTGGTGTCCAGATTTGAGCATTTAGAGAAAATCCACTTCTCTCTTAATACATTTATACTTCTGCCAATTAAATGTGCTTGCTTTTGAAAGGAATTTTAGAGACAGTACAGGCAGTTAGGCAAAAAGGGGGAGGGGGGAGCAATCCATGGGAGAGGAATACATATGTGACTGGCAGAGACAGCTCCAAATGGCCAGATTGTTTGTAACAATGTTACAAGATAAGGGGAAGAAGAAGAGGGCGGGGTGGGGGGGGGGCACTGGGTGAGCTTTGAAACTTGGAAACTGATGCCATGCAGGAATAAGAGGGAAAGTGACCAATTAGGTTAGGAAAACATGGGGGACATAAATTAAGGAATGGTCCAATTAGAAAGTGTCATGAACAGACTGCCAGGATTTATAAACCTGTATACAAAGAGACTCACTGGACTAGGTTTTCCCCATAAGAGAGAGAGAGAGAGTAGGTTTTTTTCCCAATTTGGGGACTCCTCTCCAGTGGGTTCCCCTTTGTGAACCCTCCCCAACAGAAGTTTGTATACGCTTGCAATAAACTTACATATTTTTGTTTAAAATCTTTTAGTCTGCGAATTTTATTCTTCAAATTTCATAGGACATGAAACCACAATGAGAGTCCGAGCTTGCCCAATTCCACGTATCACTTTCAAATTACTATCTCCATGGAACATTAAAAAAAATTAACTTGTGTTTAAAAATTAGCACCCAAATACTGACTTCTAATAGTCTTTATATTTCCAACTCCAGAAGCTGTGAATGCTACATATTTATAATGGATGAGAAGATGTGGGGTAATTATGAACATAGGATAATATCTTCTTTTATTTTTTCACCTGAGTATTATAGTTTTCTATATATAGATCCTGTACATATTTTGTTAGATTTATACCTGTGTATTTCATTTTGGGGAGCTATTTTTAAAAATAATTCTGGGAGTAATTTTTTAATTAAGTTTCAAAATTTAGTGATTTCTGTTATAAAGGACAGCAATTGAGTTTTGCACATTAATCTTTGGTCTTATGATTTTTCAATACTCATTATTTCAGTTTTATTTATTTTTTCTTCTTAATGGATTTCTATATAGACAATCATGTAATCTACAGTTTATTTCTTCCTTTACAAACTCTACTATTTATTCCTTTTTTTTTGGCTTATTGCAAAACCTAGAATTTTCAGTACAATGATGAACAGGAGTGTGAGAAAGAATATTCTTTGCTTTTTTCTGATGTAAGTGAAAAATGCATTCTTTAACAATAACTACAATGTTAAATGCAATTTTTATAGTTTTTTTTTTTATTAAGTTTAGACAGTTCCTCTTCACCATAGTTTTTGAGAACTTATTATAAATGGGTATTGGATTTTGTCAAATTATTTTTATGCATCAAATGATATTTGTTGCTGAAACCGGTTTGGCTCAGTGGATAGAGCATCGGCCTGCGGACTCAAGGGTCCCAGGTTCGATTCTGGTCAAGGGCATGTAACTTGGTTGCGGGCACATCCCCAGTAGGGGGTGTGCAAGAGGCAGCTGATCGATGTTTCTCTCTCATCGATGTTTCTAACTCTCTCTCTCTCTCTCTCTTCCTCTCTGTAAAAAATCAATAAAATATATTTAAAAAATGATATTTGTTATTGCATGCTGTCTACTTTTTCCATCAGAGTTTTTAACATTGTATTCATTGTTATATTAAATTCTGTGCTTAATAAGTCCAAATGCATGCCATATTTCAGTCTGGTTGTGATATTCGCCTTGTCTCCTCAGTCTCTATTTGCTTACCTTGCCTTTTAGCATTCTTTTTTATTTTCTGTTGAAATCCAAATATGATGCACTAGGTACTGAAAAATGATGTAAATGAGCCTTTCGTGTGAGGTCTTAGATTATTTTGATGGGGAGTACTGCTGTAGTTAATGTTTACTATAGCTGTAGGAGCCAGAGTCATCAACTTTTTTAAAAGGAGACATCCTTGTTTTTATCTCCATTGATGTCTTTTGGTTTCCCTAAGATCTACTTTGATCAAACCTATTTCTTGCAGCTCTTTCAGCTGTAATCCACTGTTTTTATACTGGAGACCTACTGGTGTAGTGCTTAAGTATCATCAAAGTGATTTAATTTAATTTTTTAGTTTCTCTCCCTCCCCAGTACCTTTAGGAGAGACAGAAAAGCTAAAGGGAGATGGGAACAAACAAAAAAATGTTTTCTCCCAAGTTGAATAAGGGACTGGGAAAGTCTTTTTTCCTAGAGAGTTAGGTTTTTGTTTTGAAAAACACTCAGGGTGTGTTTCATAAAAAGTACTTTTCCATTACCTTCTCAGAGCCATAAGGGAATCTTTAAATGTTAAACCCTTAAAAAAGTGGTGCTCTCTTAACTGTGCCCCCGACCCCTTCATTAGTTTCTCCCTCTTATGCTAGTTCACAATCAACCTCCTGCTATTTGTCAACAGTATCTTTTAGAGTTCCTATCAGCTCATGGCTCTAGCAGCACCTGTTTAAAGTAATCTGATTCATGCATTTGCCTGTCTCTCCAAATTTTGGAGTGATAGTTGTACTTGAAACCTCAGTTCTCTCTTATCCATCTAAGAAAAGTCATTGATTTATAGTTTATTCCACTTTTTCTTCTGAAAGATTAGAGTGATGAATTCCAAGCTCTTTAAATATTTGAACTGAAACTGGAAATTCTGAGTTACCTTTTTAAGTGATATTTAAATACTATATGGAAATATTTATTTTAAACTTATTTTTAGAGCAGTTTGAGGTTATAGAAAAACTAGAGGCCTGATGCATGAATTTGTGCCCCAGTGGGCCCTTGGCCTAGTCTGTGGGATCATGCCGAAACCGGCTCTCTGATATCCCCCAAGGGGTCCAGGATTGTGAGAGGGCACAGGTCAGGCTGAGGGACCCCACTTGTGCACTATCAGGGCCGGAGAGGGACACGGAATGTTGGACAGCCAGGGAGGGACTGCGGGAGGGCTCCAAGGCAAGTCCGGCCCATCTTGTTCAGTCCTGATAGACTGGACCCCAGCAGCAAGCTAACCTACTTGTTGGAGCATCTGCCCCCTTGTGGTCAAAGCACATCATAGCGACTGGTCAACTGGTTGACTGTCTGCCCCCTGGTGGTCAGTGCATGTCATAGTGAGTGGTTGAGCAGCCTCAGCATATCATTAGCATATTATGCTTTGATTGGTTGAATGGCCAACTGGTCGATCTTACATTTAACATATTAGGCTTTTATTATATAGAATTGAAAAGAAGGTATAGAAATTCCCCCATATACCCTCTAAGTCTCCACATACATAGCCATTATCAACACCTCTTAACAGAGTAATATATTTGTTATGATTCATTAACTTTGAGTGACACATAATAATCATTTTTAGTGCCATACATTCTATAGATTTTGACAAATGTATAATGATATATATCCATCATTACAGTATCATACAGAGCTTTTTTGCCCTAAAAAGCTTCTGTGTTCTGCCTATTTATCTCTCTTTCTGCCCCACCCCCCAACAACATGCAATAATTTTTTAAAAAATAAAATTTTTATACTCATGGTCATGTAAGTCAGTTTTCAGCATAGAAACAAGCACTAGAGCAATTATTTCCCTTTATGTAATGCTTGAAATTATGCATGAACTTATTTGCTGATTTACACTTTATTTAATAAAATTCATATATTTATTCTAAAAAAAGCTCCAATAATTTAGTTTTCTGAAAAGTGTTCCTCAAAGCATTTGTCCAGTCTCATTATACAGTCATAAGAAAAGTATATTTGACATCCTGAGGCAATTTTGTCACTTAAAAAAGAGTAAATTTGAAGAAAAACTGAGTCACACAAGCATGCTTCTAGAAAGGATTGCACAATGTTTTCTTGTCCGATATTTTTCAAATAAAATGAAATGATCGAGGGGAACATGTTTGGGTAACAGCTGCTCTCTTCAACTTGTGTAGTATGAAACAAAGGGTGTATTAGAGTATTTCTCATTAATTGTTTTCATTGTGTGCAAATTACCCTGAATATCCAATACGTTTTATTACACAGCCTCTCATTAAAAAACTAAAGCAACTAAAGTTTGTGGGCCATCATTTTCTATGCTACATTTAATATGCAAACTAATTTTGAAAGGCATGAGGCACCTGCACCACAGATTTCAAAGGAATTTGCATAATAAACATAATACAGACTTAAAGCTTGCCTTGCAGAGGACAATGACAGATGTGTAAGCAGTTTTGTAAGAAAGTCCTGCATAACAAATTTTGCATTTGAGTTGAATTTCAGGGTTGGGGTAGGACAAATAATCTATTATAGATAAACATTTTATGTAAGCAAACATCCTATATGAAAGCACCCAAGCATATGCTCCATGCAAACTGGGGAGTGCTTCTCTACTTGAATATGTGTCTGGCTCAAATTTGAAGGTAAGAGCCTCTTTTCACCACAGCAAGAGAAAGATCATTAAACTTTGATATTGTCCATTTTCCTATATAGTTTATTCATTGTGTTTACTGTTATTTAATCACACTGAAAATGATATCAAATATTTTTGTGTATATAATTGTAACAACCATAAATATAAAGAAATATTTCTGATCAATAGAAAAATAATCCCATATATTAATTTATTGTACCTTCTGTTTTTGTTACTTCACCAAAACTGTGATAATGCACAAAATTAATGACTAACAAAGTTAACTTTCTGGAATAGCAAAGAGAAAAACTTTCTTAAAAGTGATTTGTAAAGGGATTAGTTTGTAATTCAGAGATACATTAATCCAATTTATAGGCATTGGATATTCAAAATAAAGAATAAACAATGCCCTGCATCTGTCTGACAATAGCCTAGGTAAATTATAAACTATAGTAGAGGCCCAGTGCATGAAATTCGTGCATGGGGCTGGGGAGAGTCCTCTCAGCCCAGCCTGCATGCTCTCCAATTCAGGACACCTCAGGGGATATCTGACTCACAATCCTGGACCACTGGCTCCTAACCGCTCACCTGCCTGCCTGCCTGATTGTCCCTAACTGCCCCCCCCCCCAGCCTGATCACCCCTAACCACCTCTGCCTGCTGGCCTGATCAGCCTTCACTGGCCCCCCCTGCCAGCCTGGTCACCCCTAACTGCCCCCTTGATCACCCCTAACTGCCTCTGCCTGCCAGCCTGATCACCCCCAACTGCTCTCCTTGCTGGCCTGGTTGCCCCACGCAGCCTGCTGCTCAGTCGTTTTGTCGCCCCTCACTAACCCCCCTCCCGGCCCGGTCGCCCCACACAGCCTGTTTGGTCATCCGTTCAGTTGCGATGGTTGCTTAGGCTTTTATATAGATAGGATGCCAGAGGAACTGTGGAGAAAACATTTGCATTTCCAGAATAAGGTAGAAGAAGTTGAGCCAGCTGGGCTGCATGGACTCAGGAAACGAGTTGCAGGGGCAAAAGAAGAGCCCTTAGGAGCATCCCTACAGTTAAGTTTCATGTATATCATTCATCTCTATTTAAATTATATTTTAACTTTAGAATGATAGTTTTGCTCACTAGAAATAAAACACCCACAAAATAAGGTCTACAGTTAAAAGAGTGTTTGGAATAGATATTAAATAATTCTTCAGTGAATGAATGATTAGCTATAATTTCTAGAATTTAATGATTTGGAAACTTTATAAGAAAAAATGTTGGGATATTTAATTGTTAAATTTTAGGATATTTTTTAAACACTGCAACTACATTTAAAACCTCAAGAAATATTTTATTCATAGAGGAACCTCTATGCTTAAAATACTCTGATATCCTTCTAGAAAAGTAAGTGGCATGCAGTCATCTCCAATTCATTACAGTTTTTAAAGATTTATCTTTATTGTTGAAAATATTACAGATGTCTCCTCTTTTACCCCATTGACTACCTCTCCCCCCCCTACTGCCAGCCCCAGTTCATTTACAGTCTAAAGTAGACAAAGATTGTCTCCGTTGATCATCTCCAAAGTAACATTGGATATGTTATTTATTCCTGTAACATCCTATCTAATAAAGAGGGAATATGCAAATTGACTGTCACACCATCACAAAGATGGCGGTGCTCATAGCCACAAGATGGCGGTGCCCAGTCCCCTCAGCCCTGCTGGAGTCCCCCAGTCCTTTCAGTGGACAGCAGGGTGTGGCCGCTTCATTCTCATGGCGGTGGCAATGAAGCCCCCAGGCTCCACAGAGAGCAGAGAACCACGGGGAGTGGGCCTAAGCCATCAGTAGGGCATCCCCTGATGGCTCCTGGATTGGAGAGGGTGAGGTTGGACTGAGGGACCACCCCCCATGCCATGAATTTCATGCATCGGGCCTCTAGTGTAATTATAAAATAATAAGCTGAAAACCAGTTGGCTTTTAGAGTCTAACTGATGGAAAATAAAATGTCTCAAATCTGAAAAAAATAGCGTATGATTATCACTGAAATTCCTGAGGATAATTACTAACTAGGAAACCATCCTATATAATCCTATATAATAAAAGCCTAATATGCAAATTGTCCCCTCAACTGGGAGTTCAACCGCTCACTATGACATGCGCTGACCACCAGGGGGTAGCACAAAACATGGCGGGCATCGGCAATGAGGTGCTGGCAGCGAGCGGCAGTGGAGGCACTGCCAGCCCCAATAGGCTTCTAGTTTAGCCAGGACACAGCTGCCGGGACCGCAGGGGCCAGGCGGGCTCCCCGTGGGTTCGCGCAGGAGTTGGTCTGCAAGGCTGGCCGGGAGAGAGCGTGCAACCCGCCCAGCTTCCATGCCGCGCTGCTGGATGGCCCAGAGGCCCATGCTGCGCCCCCACCTGTGGGGTCCGGCCACGCTCATCGCATCTCCATGTGGGGACTCAGGCACCATGACTTAGGTGGAGGGGGGCACACGGGGCCTTGGGGGCCCAGGTGCTGCTCAGGGCCCAGAGGTCAGCTGGGACCTGCCCTCCCATGACAGACACTCATGCTTCGATTGCCAGTCAGGCCTAGGGACCGCACCTGTGCATGAATTGCATGCATCGGCCTCTAGTGGAAAATAAAACAAATGAAAATTGACTCTAAATTTTCAGTTTTAGGATATCAGTAATAAGAAACGTGGAAGAATTCACATTTAAAAAGTTTGGCCCTAGCTGGTTCAGCTGAGTGGATAAAGAGTTGGCCTGTAGACTGAAGGGTCCCAGGTTCAATTCCAGTCAAGGACACATCCCTAGGTTGCAGGCTCAAACCCCGGTGGGGGGCATGCAGGAGTCAGACAATTGATTCTCTCTCATCATTGATATTTCTATCTCTCTTTCTGTCTCTCTCCCTTCCTCTCTGAAATCAATAAAATATATATTTTATTTAAAAAAAAAATAAATTTGACTCCAAACATTCCAGTTAAAACATCCTGTCTAATAAAAGAGAAGTATGCAAATTAACCCTCACTCCACAACAAAAATGGCAGCCCCCATGGCCACAAGATGGCGGCACCCAGTCCCCTCAGTCCCGCCACTGGAGTGTTTGGGCCTGTCGGCCCAGCCAGGAGTCCCGGAGACCAAGCAGAGAGGTGGGATCTGCCCACTCCGGTAGAGGATCTTACCTCTCTACTCTGCTACCTCTGGAGTGTCTGGGGCTGAGCAGGGAGGCTGAATTGTTTGGGCCTGTTGGCCCGGCCAGAGGTCATGGGGGCCAAGAGGAGAGGCGGGATCTACCCACTCCAGGGGTGGATCCAGCCTCACTGCTCCCCAGCCTCTGGAAGTGTCTGGGTCTGTCAGCCCCTCCATGAGGCTGGATGTTGTGTCCAGGGGGCACACAAGTGGGCGGGGAGTTGACTCTGGGTCTTCTGGTGCAGGGGGACTTGATGCTGTGTCCCAGTTTATGCTGGCCCAGACTCTGACAGCAGGGAGGAGGAAGTCCCACCCCCACAGATTCAGCCAGAAAAAGCCATTGGTCAGAAAGCTCTCAGTGGCTTGACAGCCATCTGACAGCAGGGAGGAGGAAGCCCCACCCCTAGAGAATCAGCAGTTGTTCAGACAGCTCTCTTCCACCTGACAGCCAGGACTCTCATTCACCTGACAGCAGGGAGGTGGGACTATGTCTAAACATCTACTATTGATACAAGGTAGCTCTGCAGCCGAAAGAAGCCAGCATTATTGACAGAAAATGTCTGAAGACCAACGTGCGTCTGTTCTTGAAGGCAGGCAGGAGAGCAGTAGGGAGCCAGCAGTCCTGGATTGTGAGAGGGATGTCAGACTGCCTGTTTAGGCCTGATCCCATGTCCGGACCTAAACGGGCAGTCGGACATCCCTCGAGGGCTCGAGGGGTCCCAGATTGGAGAGGGTGCAGGCTGAGCTGAGGGACACCCTCCCCTCAACCCCCATGCACGAATTTTGTGCAACGGGCCTCTAGTAAATACATAAATATGTGTAAATATATGCCTGTGCCCTGAAAACTCCCAGCATAATATAGAGGGCTTTAGTCTTAAGAAACAAAGATAAGTGCATTAAATCAGCAAGTATTTTTTTCTATGAGCCATTGTTTAATGCTCTGTAAATACATGTAAAACAAATTTTAAGCATATTGCAATGAAATAATAGATTGAGCCTAAAAGTATATTTGCATCATAAATCATGGAATTTTAGCAAAATTAGAAAGCCTGAATAACCTGCATATGCTAAAGATTTATATTGAATTTTGGAAGAATCGATGATTCAAATAAAAAATGTGAAAACTTCATGTATTCTTATTATAATTATTTTCACACTTACATATGTGTATGTATGCCCATGTGTATGACACAGTATATTATTTCTTATTGAATACCCTTAAAATGTATTGTATGGGTTGAAAGAACAAATGAAATAGTTATATATTTGTGTCATAGTATGCTCATTAGAGATTACTTCCATAGTCAAAAGTATTTAAATTATATAATTTAAATAATTGACTGATATTATGATTCTGTATCTATATTAACTATTTAATTTTTCTGGAGGAGAAAGCATAGTAAAATATCTGGACATAAAAGTGAAACAAAAGGCCCTAGCCAGTTTGGCTCAGTGGATAGAGCAACAGCCTGTGGACTGAAAGGTCATCTCTTTGATTCCTGTCAAGGGCACCTACTTAAGTTGCAGGCTTGATCCCCGGCCCTGGTCAGGGTGCATGCAGGAGGTATCCAAACAATGTGTCTCTCTCACATTAATGTTTCTCTCTCTCTGTCTCTCCTCCTTCCTTCCACTCTCTCTAGAAATCAATGTAAATATTATTGGGTGAACATTAACAAAACAACAACAAAAAGTGGAAAAAAAAATAAAGTATTTATCATAAAAGTAGCTCTTAATAGAAATCAAAATTTAATTAAAATGATATTAATGTTCTTAATGAAATCTTGGCGATTTTAAGCATAAACAAATGAAAGGAGATGGCAAAGCTAATAGTGCCTTTACTTAAGTATAAAAGTTATATCCTAGGCATGCAAATTGAGCTTAATCATTTGGGTAACATTTGAATCAAGAATTATTTCTAAAATTAACTGCTTCAATCCTTGGTGTTCCTATCACTCAAGTCCAAGTTCTGATTGGCTTCGGATTCAATAAAAACTAAAGATTTACCATATTAAACTGAGATATTACAAGGTCAGAGAGGTAAAGTTTTGCATATCTTATTCAAAGAATGAGGTTAGAAGCGATTTTTTAAAAAAAATGCTCTGGTATTGAACTAGAAGGCAAAATAATTATGATATTTATCTGACTGAAAACCTTGAGCTTTGGGGGATCAGGTAATTGATTTTTTTACATCTGTTTTATTCATTACAGTTTTTTAAAAATTACCTTTATTATTGAAAATATTACAGATGTCGCCTTTTTTTCCCCATTGACACCCTCCACCCCACTTTTGTTTCTCCCCCACACACACCAAAGTTCGTTTACAGTCTAAAGTAAACAACAAAGGTCATCTACTTTGATCATCCCTAAAGCAACTTTGGATATGTTACTTTGTGATAAAGAACTATCACATACTGAATATATAAATATATGTCTACTGAACCTAATTTTGACTTTTTTAAAAAAATTATCTGTAGTAATTCCCTTCATTTAGTTTAACAGTGGTCTACAATGAGGATAATGAGAGGTTAAAATAAGTGTGTTAATAAATCAGTCCTGACTAGCAAATATGAAACACCTTATCATTCAGGTGTTTCAGAAGATAAGTGGTACACTATGTTGAGTATAACTCTCATATTTTTAAACTAAACTCACACACAGATAAATGAAAGTAAACATCCCTTCCCTATAAAGTTGCTCCTTTATGAGATCGGCCATTACATGATTCTTCCTCTACTATGCAATAATGTCCCCTTTCATGAGACACAGCAAAGCAGTGGGAACAAACTGCCAGAAGTGTAATCTGGTTACTTTGGAACACTGCTTTATTTAGTGGTTTGTTTTTTAGTTGGTTTGTTGTTGTTTTTTAACTTTATTTATTTATTTAGGCCGTGAAAGGCATTTTCTGTTCCATTAGCCATGGAAACGTGCCCCAATTTAATTATAGTGTGATAAGTGTTATATTTTGCATACTTTTCTACTTTATCTGATGTCTTTCAACAATAGAAAGTTGTTCATTGAGTCCGTTGAGTGTGAGCCTTTGCTCATGAATCAGGTGAATTATAGGTCTGAGAGCATATTGACTGTAAGGAAAAGCTTAGACTCCTCTGCTTCCAGCCCTGAGCAATGTAGCCAGCCTTTAGGGACAGCCCTCAGTTTGTTGTCAGCAGTGTGGGCAGCAGCACTTTGCCTTGTGAGACTCAAGTTATTAGGTATATAACTCTTAATTACAAAAATCATCATGGAGTTAAAAGCCCAGAGGGAAATTAAAAGACCTGCAGAAGATAACCCGGATAAGGAGACTACTTTACACAATTAAAATGACTTATGTTATCCAAATAGTCCTGAATACTTGGAAAGTCTGTCTTTTTAGCACTGTAGACTAGTTGTAACTACATAGTTCATTAGCTGAGAATACATAGGCATGCTCAAAATGAAAAATGCAAAGAGCACCTGATTAAGAGATAAAACACAATGGTGGACCAAAGTAGGTAAACTGAGTTTCTTGAAAAAAGAAAACTTGATGTGCACACTTTCTCTTCTTAACTTTTTTTTTCAAGTGTTCCATACTTGAATCTTTAGAAATAAACATCCCCCCCCCCCCCCGCCGCCCAATTCAAAGAATAGAGTTTCCATCTGGCATCAAAAGGATTTTGCAAATTATATTTTGTTTTCAAGTTACAAAAGAAAGTGAAAAGTCAGTGGTATTTTACAATGCATTTGGTTCATGCTATCAAGTTTAATTTTGTGTCCATGGGTACAATTAGAATGCAATTCCTGGATCATTTGGCACACTCTGAGGATGTGTAAATCTTAGTAATTTTCTCATTAAGAAAAGTGTACTGATATGTGTGTAGCACTATAAGCAGATTGAACTATCAGGGGAAGGAGAGAAAGAGTAGCATGAAGGTGGGAACCACGCCAGGGTCCCAGGATAGTCAAGGCCAATGGGAGCACAGAGGCCTTGTCAATACACCAGAATGGCCAAGGCCGCTCTGAACATGAGCCTAATCAGGGTGTCCAAGGCCAAGATACCATGAGCGGGTGCAAGGACACACGGTACACTGTGCCCTTCTGTAACCCAGATGATTGATGTCACAGCTAGCTTTCTTTGTCTCTGGAGTCATATACAGGTTGCTGACCAGGAGTCTGCTAGAGAGAGCTCAGAGAAGCAGAGGCGGCAGGCACAGAGGATGTAGTTCCTATGTGTGCAGGAGAGAGGAAAGCTCAGACATAGCCACCATGTTAGCCAGCCAGTGTGCTGGGCAGGGGAGACAGGAGAAGCTGCTGAGCCAAAGCAGAAGCTAGAGAAGTGGCTGAGGCTGTAGCTCTAACAGAGAGCGTAGGTGCCACTACAATGTGAGGTGGTGAGTCTAGGGGGCTGCTCAGATGACAGCTGTGGGTACAGAGACTGCTACTGCTTTGTGGGAAAGATGTACAGGTTAACCGGTTGGTGCCCGGCTGCCTATCTGTATAGATTTTGTTGTGAAGGACTGTTTTGTCTGATGGCTATATGGCCACTGGCTTCTGCAATAAAGACTCATTCTTATACACCCACAACTTGTCATGGCTTCTCCATCTAAAACCCAGCATCCAAGGAGGTCCAGCCCCAGGCAGGGAGGCTCAGACCTGACACCTGTAACTAGTGAGCAGAGGATAAAGGAGGAAATTGGACTAAGTTCCCAATAGTTAGTACAGCAGGCAGGGTTCCAGAAGTACCTGACCTGTGCTAGACAAAGTCGGGAAGAACTGGGAAGAATATAGGGACTCAAAGCCACTCAGAGCAGCAGTGCTCCTGACAAAGAGCCATAGGGCTTAGGCCAAGGAAGGAAATACATTTAGTACTCAAGCCCTAGCCAGTTTTCTGAGTGGTTAGAGTATCCACCCTGGGACTGAAGGGATGCAGGTTTGATTCTGGTCAGGGGCACATTCCTCGATTGCAGGCTAGATCTCCAGCCCCAGTTGGGATGTGTGAAGGAGGCAACCAATCAATGTGTCTCTCACATAGATGTTTCTCTCTCTCTGTCTCTCCCCCACTCTCTAAAAAAAACAATGGGAGCCCAGCTGGTATGTCTCAGTGGTTGAGCATCAAGCATCGACCTAAGAACCAGGAGGTCATGGTTTGATTCCAGGTCAGGGCACATGTCTGGGTTGTGGGCTCGATCCCCACTAGGTGGCTTGCAGGAGGCAGCCAATCAATGATTCTCTCTCATCATTGATGTTTCTTTCTCTCTCTCCCTCTCCCTTCCTCTCTGAAATCAATAAAAATATATTTTAAAAACATCAATGAAAAAATTCCTCCAGTGAAGATTAACAAAAATATAAAATAAAAATAAATATGGCTCAAGATTTATTGAGAGAAGTATGTATTTATGACTTGAAAATTGTTTGGCCATCAGAGGGATCTTTAGGCTACTGTGCCCAAAATGGAAAGCCACACTCCTGATTTTCATAGGTGATAAACACTATGCAAAAATATACAGAAATAATTGAAGTAGAAGAGTGAGTTAATTTTAAAGAGGGATTGAAGCCCTGGAAAGATTTGAGTTTTGGTCTTAAGAAAGAGTGAACTTCACTAAGCTGCTTGTAGAAACTTGACTTGGTACCACCGAGACTCAGCACTAATGAAGAATATAAGAATGCGAAGCATGGCAATGAGTGGGAATCAAATTAGTTGCAGGAAATGGTGGGGATGGGTTGGAAGGAATTAGTCTGAAATGTCTCTCTTCACAAAGTTCACTCGGTCTCATCATTAACCTTAAAAGCCAGCTCAAATATCACCACAACTATGAAGCATTTGCTTCTTTCCCCGAGTCTTATTTAACTGCTCACCCCTTTGTATTTGCATAGCATTACTGGTTTTCCCTTTGGGCTGTTATTTGTTTACATATATGTTTCTTTTACTAGACTGTGAATTTTTCAAGACTGGGGATCTCTACGTAATCACTCAACAACCACAAATAAACAGACACATGCTCACGAGTATTCTATCTAGGAAAGAATAAAACTTAGTTTTATATATATATATATATATATATATATATATATATATATATATATATATATTAATGTATAAAAATGGATTATATGTTTCAAAAATTTAACATTAGGAAAAAAGGTCACATGTCAGGTTACTTACAGTCGATTTTTGTAACTGGCATAACTATTAGTTTTGGGAAGCCTTATCTTTGAATATATTCCAAAAACACTATGCTTTCACCCCTCAGAAAATTATTTGCCAACCAATATTTGCAAATAGTGAAAATAATTACTCTTATCCACGCTGTGAATATATGCTGTCCTGCAACTGAAGAATGTGAGCAAATACAAGAATCAAACAATTTCTGAGAGTTCTTCTGGCTATGCCCTTAGTTACAGCCACATTATTAATTGTGGGAAATAAAAGGTCTCTCTATTTTTTTAATTTATCTTTATTATTGAAAATATTACAGATGCCCCCTTTCCCCCCAATGACCCCCGTCCACCCCTCCCAAGGCCTTTTCTCTTTTTTGAACAGGAACTAAATCAGGACCACATACAAATGTTCTTCCAATTAAAAGATGAATCCTGTAAGCTATCCGTATGATCTCTGACTCACCTCTCTCTACTTAGTATAATTTTGAAATTTTGTCATATAAGTATTCATCATTTTCATCACAATATTGCTAATTCCTCAAGAGCAGGAGATAAAATCACTAGTAATATGTCCAACAACCATGTATTTTAGCATTCTATGCCCTAAATTTGCTCATATTTTTAAATTGTACCCACTTTTCTCATGATTTCTAATTTATTTGAAACAAGGTTTATAAATTGCAAAGGCCAACACCTCTCTTGGAGTCTTAATTTCCCTACACATGTCAAGATACGTATTTTATCATTACTCTCATTTCTAACAAGCATCTCTTACCAATATACTCACCCCCTAGTTCCACTGCCATTCCCTTTTTGAAATCCTTATCATTGATTTAACTTGCATTAAAATTCTACATATTATATTAGCTTCATTGTAAAATGTAGAATCTGAATTTTATGATATGTTCAGTTGTTTTCTCTCTTC
This sequence comes from Cnephaeus nilssonii, assembly GCF_951640355.1. Classification (NCBI taxonomy): domain Eukaryota; kingdom Metazoa; phylum Chordata; class Mammalia; order Chiroptera; family Vespertilionidae; genus Cnephaeus; species Cnephaeus nilssonii. The sequence continues at coordinate 78,951,919 of NC_137079.1, forward strand.
CCAGACCTTATGAAAATTTGATCCCTCTGCACCAAAAGCAGATACAAAGTAAGAGTGGAGCCTATAGAACCTAGATTGTGTGTGACAGATGACAAACACACTTTGGGGAGGTTTCACAGAGGAGGGCATATATCGCCTTAGCATGGTAGAATCATTGGGTGAGAAAGATAATGATAAAACTTATCTGTTATGTCCCTGTCTTCTTTCACTAGATCACGAGCACTTAGGGGACAAGAAGGACTATTTCTTTTAATTTCCTATCATGCATAAGCTGCATAGTGCTGGGATAGAAAGGTGTGTACAATAACTTTTTAAATTAAACTATTGCACTAAGGCAGGAGGAAGTAACATGAATAAATTAGTCTGACATACAAAGGAGTGTGATTGAGAATGTCCTGCAAGCTAAGTAAAGAGAAACACACAACAGAATGTGACAACATGATCCAGTGCTACAGAAAATTAAAGTAAAATAAAGAGACAACTGGGTTTTGTGATTGCAGGTTGGATGTCTTTTTATATGATAATGAGAGGCCTGGTGCATGAAAATTTGTGCACTTGGGTTGCGGGGGGGGGGGGGGGGGGGACGCTCAGCCAGCCCTGCGCCCTCTTGCAGTCTGGGACCCCTCGGGGGATGTCCACCTGCTGGCTTAGGCCCACTCCCTGGGGGATGGGGCCTACGCTGGCAGTCAGACATCCCTCTGGCAGCCCGGGAGCCCTCAGGGGATGTCCAACTAATGGCTTAGGCCTGCTCCCACGGGGAGCAGGTTAGTCGGACATCCTTAGCGCTGCCCCGAATGAGCAGGAGAGGCTCCTGCCACCTCTGCTGCACTGGCCAGCCATGAGCCGGCTACTGGCAGAGCCACCAGGGGACAGCTCCTGTATTGAGTGTTTGCCCCCTGGTGGTCAGTGCATGTCATAGTGACCTGTCATTCCAGGTCTTATGCCCTTTTATTATATAGGATTGACAATGTGTGTCCTACTCTTTGAAATACATGCTTATACTGCTTATTCATTTTTCTTTCCCGTTCTGTATGCCCCTTTTATTGATTTGTGGAAATAATTTGTATATTGTTGATATAATTTTTTTGTTGGTTGTGTCTGTTTAAATATTTTTACCATTTTATAATATATTTTACTGTCTTTAAATATTTTTAATTTTAATATGGCCAATTTATGAAGCTTGTTTTTAATATCTTACTAATGAAATCTTTTTAGCATCATGACCAAAATGCATTTACCTACATTTTCTATGAAATTTAAAGTTTTTTTTCAAAAAAAAAATTGAGTCCATCTGGATTTGATTTTATTTATTTCCATATCTCTATTTACATCTTGAAAGTAGAGTAATGAAAAGAAAAACTAATAAAATATGCTAGTTTTTAATTCAAATAATGATTTTGAAATAAACTTCATCTGAGGTATAAAAAAAGGCTTCCACAATAAAACAAATCCAAAATAAGAATAGTGAAGGTCAGATTAATAACAACTGCTGTTTAAAGGCATAACAGAAAATAAACATTAGGTTCTTTGAACAATTTTGATCACAGAAATATGGTTTCTTCGCATTTGGAAGAAAATCAACAAGCTTTAGAGTCATTACCATAAAAAGTCACAGATTTTGAGGCTGGGATGTGCAGACTCCAAACTCAAGTTAAAATGCCCCTAATAACATATATATATATATATATATATATACACATACTAGAGGCCCGGTGCACGAAATTCGTGCACGGAGGGGGGTTGTCCCTCAGCCCAGCCTGTACCCTTGCCAATATGGGACCCCTCAAGGGATGTCCGACTGCCCGTTTAGGCCCGATCCCTAAACGGGCAGTCAGACATCCCTCTCACAATTCAGGACTGCTGGCTCCCAACTGCTTGCCTGCCTGCCTTCCTGATTGCCCCTAACCGCTTCTGCCTGCCAGCCTGATCACCCCCGAACCACTCCCCTGACAGCCTGTTTGCCCCCAACTTCCCTCCTCTGCCGGCCTGGTCATCCCTAACTGCCCTCTCCTGCCGGGTTGATCTCCTCCAACTGCCCTCCCTTGCAGGCCGGGTGCCTCCCAACTGCCCTCTCCTGCTGGCCATCTTGTGGTGGCCATCCTGTGTCCACATGGGGGCAGGATGTTTGACCACATGGGGGCAGCTATATTGTGTGTTGGAATGATGATCAATCTGCATATTACTTTTTTTTTAATTTTTTTTAATATATATTTTATTGATTTTTTACAGAATGGAAGAGAGAGGGATAGAGAGTTAGAAACATCGATGAGAAAGAAACATTGATCAGCTGCCTCTTGCACACCCCCTACTGGGGATGTGCCCACAACCAAGGTACATGCCTTGACCGGAATCGAACCTGGGACCCTGGAGTCCGCAGGCCGAAGCTCTATCCACTGAGCCAAACCGGTTTCGGTTGCATATTACTCTTTTATTAGATAGGATAGAGGCCTGGTACAGGGGTGGGGGCCAGCTGGTTTTCCCTGAAGGGCGTCCCGGATCATGTGGGGGTTCCCTTGGGGTATGGGGCGGCCTGAGCGAGGGGCCTGTGGTGGTTTGCAGGCGGGCCACGCCCCCTGGCAACGCAAGTGGAGGCCCTGGTATCTGGAATTTATTTTCCTTCTACAATTGAAACTTTGTAGCCTGGAGCGGAGCCAAGCCTGGGGCTCCCTCCGAGGCCCGCAGCCATATGTGTTGGGGTTATAATTGAAACTTTGTTGCCTTAAGTGGGTAGGCCCGGCCAGGGTGTGCAGAAAGCTTTGCTTCCCCTGTTGCCGGCGGCAACCCTGGCCTGCTCTCTCAAGCTCCATTCTGCCGCCATTTGTTTGAATTTGTTTACCTTCTATAATTGAAACTTTGTAGCTTGAGTGGAGGCTTAGGCCTGGCAAGGGCAGGCGGAAAGCTTGGCTTCCTCTGTTACCTAGGAAACCTTGCTCTCTGTGGCTGTAGCCATCTTGGTTTGGGTTAATTTGCATGCTCGCTCTGATTGGATGGTGGGCGTGGCTTGTGGGCGTGACTTGTGGGTGTGTCGGAGGTATGGTCAATTTGCATATTTGTCTATTGGGTAGGATATATATATATATATATATATATATATATATAAATGGTGGAGGGATATGTCTAATTTGGGAATGACTATAAGCAATTTTTTCACACAGATAGTACAAAAAAGACAAGTTAAAATGCAAATGAAGCCAAAAGATGGACTTGAATTTTGTATAAATATGTACTTCAAAACATGAGTGTTTTTGAAATTTTGAGGAGTTCTATAAAACTGTTGTGTTTTTGTTATTGTTGTTGTCACTGGAGAGGTCAGTGACATTAATAAATTGTATAATTATATATCAAACTTGCTTCACTTGTTCACCAATTGGCCAGTATTGATGTGTGAAGGAAAATATGATGGGGAAAAAGGAGAACACTGTCCTGTTTAAAAGGTAGCTAACCTTAAACTGGGTTTCTTGGTGTAACCCTATGCTCCCCTATTCCCACCTGCATCATTTAGTTCTTAAGCTTCCTCAAATCTCTTTTTAAAAAGAAGAGCATCATCTATTTTTTTTTAGCAAAAAAACATGATAGATATGATGCTAGGTATTTGAACTGATATGTCAGTAAAACTATAATTCATATATACTCAATTTTACAAGTTAAGCTAAAATATTAGATCTTTTAGGAAAACATTGCCTTATTGCTTATAATAGATAGTTGTAAATAAATACAATCTGTATTATTTCAAAGCTCTTCTGTTTTTATTGAATTGTGATGCTGCCCTCTTTTTGAATGCATTTAAATAATAGTCAAATGCTATGCCTAAAGTTTCTTAATTGGTATATGTTCAGTGTAGAAGTCCATAGATAGATGCGATCGATGTCAAAAAGTCACCTAGTTCATTCTTTAACCTCTGGACAGGAATTTATTAAAACCAGTTCTAAAGGAATTCACTATGAGAGTAGTATCACTTTGTATGGAAGAAAACATGCATTTCTTCTAACTATTCATCTCCATTTAAAAAATGCATTAAAATGGTGTCTTTTCATTACAGATTCAAGTCATCTCAGACTAAATAAACAATAATATAATTTAATCTGATATCTACCCTTTAAACACAGTAAGTATGTGGATTATCAAAAATGAAATAGAACGCTGGCCTGTGTTCTCAGTGGTTAGAGTGCCCACCCACACATGGAAAGTTCATGGGTTCAATTCCAGGTCAAGGCAGGCAGCTGGGTTGCAAGTTAAATCCTAGGCCCTGATGGGGCACGTGCAGGAGGATGTTTCTCTCACATAGATGTTTCTCTCTCACGCTCGCTTTCCTCCTCCCTCCCTCCTTTCCATTCTCTCTAAAAATCAATGGGAAAAAAATCCTCAGGTGAGGATTAATAAACAAACAAACAAAATTTAAAGAGAACATATCTCTACCGCAGTTTAGAACTGAAATAAAAAGTCATTGAGAAGTTTATCTTTACCATTCAGCCAAATTTTAATTACTGTATGCATCCTAACTAAAGGATGCTCATTCATAGCTCAGGTGTTATTTGCATCATTCTTAATTTACAATTACTTGCAGTTCTTGTGATTAAAAGCATTAATATCATAAAGAAAACTAGGAAAGGAAAAAAAAACAAAGGCATACAAGATATGTCACCTTTTTCATTTTTATGTGAGTAGAGCAAATTACTAAATCTGTAGTTGCTGAAATGTGCTATTTGTTAAAGGAGCAGCTGGTAATGTTGTGTACAAGCTGCTCTCAAAAACTAATTGTGAATATTAAGAATAATCCTGACCTGGGTCACAGCTGCACTGATGTGTGTTTTTTTTCTCCTGGCATTTATCAGGCTTGTCTTTTCTTTCACCTAACTGAAAAGCAGGATGTCTCAGAATTCATGATGAAAAAATTCCAATGTATTATGGACCTATACAAGTAAAACATCTGTTTAAACTTGATGCTTTTAGTCTTTTGATGATTGTATTAAGCCAAATTATGAACACCATATGAAGCATAAAATTGTTCTGGCCCACCTTTCCTTTGTGGGTAATTTTAAAAAAAAGCTCAAATTAAACAAAATTTAGTAGCATATATTCAAGTAGTAGAAGTAGGTCTAGTGATAATAGTAACTTAGTGTATGGCCAAAACCAAATATGTATAAATTATATTACCTTATGGTGGCAAGATAATCAATCTGAGAATATTATCTTTGGGTATTTTTACCCAGTTTAATTTCTATTTTTGTTGATAAGTATGGGGTGTTTTAATTTTTTGCTTTTGCCTTTATTTTTAATGATGTAAGCACTACTCTTTTATTCCCCCAAATAATAGATTTTTTAAAGAAACATATTTGAATTTTACTATTTTTTAAATATTTGTATTGATTTCAGAAAGGTAGGGAGAGGGAGAGAAAGATAGAAACATCAATTATGAGAGAATCATTGATTGATTGCCTCCTGCACGCCCCCTACTAGGGATCGAGGCTGCAACCCAGGCATATGCCCTTGACCAGAATCGAACCCGGGACCCTTCAGTCCACAGGCCGATACTCTATCCACTGAGCCAACCCAGCTAGGGCGAATTTTACTATTTCTGAATGCATAACAAAATATGGTATGATGATTTTCAAATTGTGAAATTCAGTGATAGATACTTCAACATTTTTTTCATGTGTAAAATGGAAAAAATTATACCAAACAATAATATATGCAAAGCATCTGGCATTAAAAGCAAACAAAAACAAACAAAACAAAAGACACACATTACAGGTATTAGTTTTAGGAGGCATTAGAGAATCGTGTTTAAGAGCATGCTCATTTCATTAAAGACCTGAATCCTGCCACTATGCCATTTCTCTTGTCGGTTTGCTCTTCAACTTACCACAACATTTCTTAATGTTCATTCTCAATTTTGCATATTGCATATTCATTCCCAAATTCTGAGCTCACAAACACCTCCACAGTTCAATTCAGCATATAATGGCATCATTGTAACAGGTTTTTTTGTGTGTTTTTTTAATAATGGTAGCAAATGGTATTTCCTTCTATCTTTCACTATCAGCCTCCAAAACTGTCAGCATTTTCATTTCTTTCCTACTTTATTCCTGTTACATTGGAATATCTGTCTCTTCCATTATTGAAGACCAATAAATCTGCTCAAGTTATAACTTCCTTTCATTGCTTCTTTCTAATGACCTCTATATACTTGTATTAAAATTTTTTCAAGGTCAGCTAATTTTGAAAGTAATTCTCTGTAAGCCCTAGTAAATGACTGGTGTGGCCATTAAACCTATAGAATATAGAACCAAGATTAATTAAACTATGATAACAAAAGCTAAAAATTATGACTTTGACTATTAAATATAACAATATAACAAACACAAATCAGACAGATAACAAAGATAAGAAAATATATAAGTGTATATTTTCACATTTTTCTTCCTGAGATTTTGGAAGTATCTAAAATTAATAAACTTAATAAACAAAAAATTGTCTTATAATAATTTTCAATAGGGTCATGAAAAGCACAAAAACAGTAACAATAATTAGTAAATATTGGAAAAGAGAAATTTTTATACAAAAAAGAATAAGTAAATCATTTTGTCATCTTTTATAACAGGAAATAAAAAGCATTAAGACATTAAGTTAAAAATGAATCAAAGGGAAAAAAAATAGAATATGGGCCTTGGAAAAATACCACAAGGAGACATTCAAATAAAAGCAAAACCACACAATAAAAAAGCAATTGCTATACATATACATTAAATAAAAGTCATCATTATAAGCAAGAAAAAATATTTACTCCCAAATGAAAGATTAGGTATACATGATTCACTGGTATCCATTTGGAAATCATACAAAAATTAAATTATAGAAATACAGAAAGAAATAAAATCAGATAATGGAAGAAGGATGGGATGAGACTAAATAAAGAGAGAATTTAATAAATTTATGCAACTTGGAAGACTGAAAGTAAATAATATAAAGTATTAAACTCTAGGGAATGATGCAGCTCATACAGCCGTTGGAAAGTAATTTGATAAAATCTTGGGCTCAAATTTAGCAGATACTAGAGGGAGTGGGAAGAAAATTATTAAGGTAGAATATAGAGGAATAAGTTAAATGTTTATACATCGCATAATCTTTCCAGAAAGTGAAATTTCACAGACACACTCAGCTCCCTGGTTTTCTTGTCTGTGCAAAAATGAGTCCATTGCAGTGATTTAACAGTGTTTCCCTCAAATTTGTCCACCTGTAATATCAGAATATGACTTCCTTTACAAATAGGGTGTTGCACATATAGTTGGTGAAGGATCTCAAGATGAAGTCATCCTGAAGTTGGGTATGCCCTAGATCCAATGATTGGTATCTTAAGAGAAAGAAGAGGGAGATTTAGACAGACATACACAGAGAAAAGAATGTCATTTGAGGAAGGAAACAGACAATCAGAGTTATACTGCTACAAACCAAGGAGCATCCAAGACCAATGGAAGCTGCAAAGATACTTTACTAGGGCCTTCGGAGAGAATATGGCCCTGCTGGCCCTTTTATTTTATACATCTGACCTCCAAATCTATGCGTGAACATTTCTTTTGTTTTAATCTACCCATTTTGGGTTAATTTTTAAGGCAACTTTAGGAAACTAATATATTCATGGTCTGTCAGAAACTCTCTTTTAGAAAAAGAAAAGACAAAAAGAAGCCCTCTCAGATTTATTTTGCTTTCTCCCCCCATTTCCTCCAGTGGAGGTGGAGGTAAGGACTAAGCATGGCTGAAAGCAAAACAAAACAAAGACAGAAAAACAACTACTGGGCAGATAAGATCCATTTCAATTCAGGATCTATAAAACCAAACAATCCTTTAGCTGGCTCAGCAATTTACTTCACTTCTTTGGTAAGCTATAAACTCACTCTCACATTTCTCAATGGAATATTCCTATCAGTTTCTTGCTTCTCAAATCTTTTATTTTCATTTCACCATTTCACTTTCACCTCATGAGGTTTTAATATTTATTAATATGAAGTTAAATTTAATCTCTGAAAATTTCTGAGTATGTATTAACTGATCACTAAAAACACTTGTCTCTTGAAATTGTTGATGTGGCCAATTCACTACTTTTTTGCTCTACTATTGTTGTTAATCCTCAAAGAAGGATATTGTTCCTTAGTTTTTTAGAAAAAGTGGAAGGGATGGGGAGACACACAGAAACATCAATGTGAGAGAGACACATCTATTGGTTGCCTCCCACATGTGCCCTGCCCAGGGCCAGGGTATGTGCCCAGCCAGAATCAAACCAAGGACCCTTCATTCCTCAGGATGAGGCTCTATTCACTAAGCCAAACCACTAAGTCTGTGCTATTTTTTAAAATATAGTTTTATTGATTTCAGAGAGGAAGAGAGAGGGAGAGAGAGATAGAAACATCAATGATGAGAGAGAATCATTGATCAGCTGCCTCCTGCATGCCCCACACTGGGGATCGAGCCCGCAACCTGGGCATGTGCCCTTGACAGGAATCGAACCCGGGACCCTTCAGTCCGCAGTCCAACACTCTATCCACTGAGCCAAATCAGCCAGGGCAAGTCTGTGCTATTTTTCATGGGGACCGCTAACATTAGAAGGTAATCTCTATTTCATCCTCTTCATTATCACAAGATATATTACTTACTTGTTTATTTCTTATAATCTGAACTCAGTTACATTCACGGAAACCTGTCTAATGAATACTTCTTAAAAGTATGTCTTCCCCTATTCTATTAGTCATTCATAAAAAATCCTGAGTTCATTTTTACCCCAGTCAAGAATACAAATACGACCCTCTCTGGGTAGCTCAATTGGTTAGAGCTATTTTACATGTTTTACAGTATTGTGATATTACTTAATATCTCTACATATAATCATGTCACTAGAAGCCACCTATATAGGGAGAAGGTTATAAAGAAAACTATGATAACAAAATTTATTAAATGTCAAGTATATCATAATATATATATATATATATATACCTTATATTTTACTATATTTTAACTTTATATTTTTATTATAGAATTTAGTAATAATTTTTAAAGCTTTAGAAAATTCCTGGCATAAGTTTAAAAGTGAAACTTTAGAAATAATAAAACAGATGTAAAATGTGTAATTTATTTTTGGGGAATCATGCTTTAATAATACCTGAGACCAGGTGTAAAGCTGATCTTGGTCTGGATCTGTATTCTACATATTTTAAAATTAATTTACCAATTTTTTTAGAGACATAAATAATTTTGTTGTTCCATTTATTTATACATTCATTGGTTGGTTCTTCTATGTGCCCTGACCAGGGGGTGGAACCTACAACTTTGGTTTATGGTTCCTAATGACATGATTATACATAGAGATGTTAAGTAATAACACAATACTGTAAAACACATTAAAATATTTGGAATGTGTTATATTTATTACTTTACATTTAGCACTAACTCTTCCATATGGAAAGCATAACATAAAATAAATATGATTAGAAGTATTTTTATTCTTGCTCAAAAAATATTTATCTAAAATATTATTTATCTTAAATGCATTATTATGATTGCTCTGCTATCATAACCAGAACTGACATTTTTTAAATAGACACTTCTTTCTATGTAAGTAAATATTTATATTGTTGATGTGAAGCAGTTGGATCTAAAAGTGCTGATAGTTCAAGCTCAGCAGATTAAGAACAAGAGTCAGCATTCCATTGGCCTTGCCAGGCTTTAATTTCTTTGTATAATTCAAACCAGCTAATGAATTTGTGTTGTGTGAGAAAAGAAAACAAATCAGACTTGCACGGGATTGCCAGAATCTGTCAGGGGACCCATACATTAAGGATAGAAAGATGAGCGTCTTTAGCGAGCTAGGTTAGTTACAGAGGGACAAGATAGATAAATAAAAATAGCATAGGATGTTTAATTTTAGGTCTATGTAATTCACATCTCAAGTACTACAATCTGATTTTTAGTTTAAAGTAAATGTTCATGACTCTCTGATTGTCTATTTGACCTAAAACTTAAACTATAAAAAATAAAGCATTGTAGGCCCATAAATTTTTCCGTAATAGGAGCACACGCTATTCTTTTCTGAGACCTAAACGTTTATTGACTGAAGGGAGAAAGAGCAATGTTGATGAAAAGGGAGAACTCACTGTCTTCTCACATGTACAGGCACCTTGGAAAACCACAAATCAGCAGGCACGGTACCAACCGCATCCTGAGTGCACGTAAAATTACCATGACAATCCTTCCCTAGAACTGACATGAACTTAACTCTCACATGGTAAGGACATGCATAAAGAGTAAGTAAATACAAAATGATGTCAAACATAACTTATTAACCATATTAATAATGATACTTGTCATTTACCACTTACATATGTTCTCATCATATGCAATTGTAGAATAGCACCAATAAATGACCTCAGGAACCAGTATCAACAAGATAATTTAGGGTCTAGGATTAAAAAGCAAATTATTTCAGACATGGTTCTAATGCTTTATTCTTCATGCTGTAATGCTATACTATATGCTAGATCCTTAGCCCATAGTTCAATATTTATTACTCAGGAATATTGTATTCACATGATATAATTTATTGACTCATGAAGGAAAAACAGTGGAAGCCTGAAATATATTAATCAGTATACATTTTTAGGAATTTCAGAAACTTGGAAGTGCCAGAACTTTATTGAAGAAGTTTTGACATACTAGTACTTGGTATTTAGGCCATTTCTGGTTAAGCTATCCTTTATTTCAAAAGTATAGATTTATTCTATGTGGTATAGTAATAGCTTGAAATTATTAGTATATATTTTAAATATATTTTTATTGATTTCAGAGAGGAAGGGAGAGGGAGAGAGAGATAGAAACATCAATGATGAGAGAATCATTGATCAGCTGCCTCCTGCATGCCCCCACACTGGGGATTGAACTTGAAACCCAGGCATGTGCCCTTGACTGGAATCGAACCCAGGACCCTTCAGTCCACAAGCCGATTCTCTATCGGCTGAGCCAAACCAGCTAGGACAGTAGAAATATTTTAATATCTCCACAATACCTAGAGGAATACTTTAAAAACTGAAACTCGACTTACTGGCAACTGGGAGGTTTTTATTGGGAAATTCATAATTGTAAAATTGTGAAAATAAATATTTTGAAACCAAACTAGAAGGCAGGTAGAATAAAGTTTTAAATTCAATGTAAACATTAAAATGTTGGTTATTACCTCTTTCATCTCTGATATATTTGTGTTGGCCATTGCCAGCTTCCTATGACAATATTTCTCCCCATTATGTTTATTTATTTTGTGCTTGTTTAATTTATTTATATACCTTTGAACTGTCATTTTTAGTGTTTTTATTACTACACAGTGACAATAAAGAAGAAAAAAATAAATCTATTGGGAGTAAAGTTGAAATCTAGAATAAATTTAATAATTGCAAATCTCTGCTGAAGAAATAATTGGTTTATGTTTCATAATTCGTAATCTTATTCTTTCTTTAAAAAACAACAAATATATTTATGTAATAATAAATAGTTTATTTTATGTGCTTATTATGTGTTTATTTTATGCATCCCTTTATTTCATAAAAGACTTTAGGTGGTAAAATGTACTCAGTTGTAAACTAGAGTGTGAAGAAAGTATAAAATACCACCATTCCTATGAGCATGAAAACAGCCTGCTATTTTCTTTAATCTACTCAATCTTAATAATACTCAACAACCTCCCCTTGCTGAACTAGGCTTATTAATTATTGATGTTCTTTTTTGTGGTTTTAAACAGAAAAACAGTTATCTTCTTAAATGTTTGTAAAACTATAAACAAAGTGTTTTAAATACAGAGGCTGTTCTTTGGCTCCTGAGGGTAAATGGATTATGGACTCAAAAACAGATATTGCCTTGTAATTCACAAATCCTAATTTTTGGCTGCTATTAAAATGTCCATTTCTGCTATCCTCTTTAATTTCCCATATGAATCATAGGAAATTAGTAGGTTTTAGAAAATAGTAGGTTTTAGAAAATGAAAAGAACACTAATTAAGTCAGGGGAATGTCTGAATTCTGTCAATTGTCAAAAACCTAAATTATATCAGAACAGTATTCTGTTATTACTGAAAAATATATCTGCTTCATATGTTTAGAACTTACAATAATTTTTTCCATTAATTAGTTATTATTTAGAAAATTATATATTCTTCTCCAAATAGATAATATGAATTGTGCACTTACATTGGCAAAATTGTCATCAAAATACTAAAACAATTAAATTCTGTTAGTGAAATATTTAGGTATAGTTTTCTATCATGTTGAATAAATGTATTTATGTGTGTTTCAATATTATATAGTCTGATATAAAACTGATAACACATAGTTTTTTATGAGATGGTGTGGGCCATAACTAGAATTATTTGTTACCCTAGTTTTATCTCCACATAGTCAGATTATAATCTTAAATTGTTATGTTGCTAGAGGTGGATCAAAATAATTTGTGTATATAAACATAATCTAATCATATTGACTACAACCATGGGATAGAGAAGAAGTTATGAACAAAACCCAATTCAATACTCTGCATTATTTAATTTAACCATTGTTGTAATAAAATAGTTTTTATCACTAATAGTATAACTCCAAAATAATTATACTTAATATTTCTTGTATTTCCTTCTTAAGCATTGTATTTCTAACCTACAGGTCTTGATTTCTTCCTCAAGATTCTTTCCTGTGTCTCTCTCTTCTTTAAATCCAGATGTGTTTTTCATTCTTTACGTCTCTATTATTATTCCTTGATTATTTTCACAGCTTATCTCTACCTTTCCCTTTCTCATTCTCTATCAATTCTATTTTTTAAATTTTGTAGAAAGAGACATACTGTATATGCTTAGTGCAAACAAGTCTGTGGATATATTGACAACAATTAATTCCATGGAGTTTGAAGACAAGTGGGATAATTGAGCACAATGATTAATCATTTGCAATGGAGAGAGAACCCTGACTTTTCACCTGATGTATTTTTCCCCAAATTATTTGCTAGATTCTAATAGCTGTTTATTCTACAGATACTCAAACTCACTGTATCAAAATTGGAATACCTTACCTCTCCATTTCTATTCTTCATTACCTATCCTTTTCACTGATATCATTATATATCCAGACACAACTTGAGTAACTTGGGGCATCTTTAACTACTTTTCTGGTACACTATATTTAATAGTCATCAAGATTTTAATATATCTTCCGCTTTTCTATTTTTAATGGTTCTGCCTTAGCCATACCCTCTTTACCATTTTACTAAATGATCACACTTATTATTTCAATATTAATTGCTTCCTATGTGTAATACTTCCCAATTTAATCTTTACCCCATTCTTAGCATTCTAAAGTATAGATGTCATCATGTCCTACACCCCATCTAACAAATATAGTAACAGAGGATGACCTTTGGTCTTGAGCAAATGTCAAGCTATTCTAAGTGTTCTGCATGTGTTTTATATAATTTAATCTTCACAGTGTTCCTACAAATTAAGTGCTGCTATTATTATTCTCCTTGACAAGTTGTCTAACATAAACAACCTTTCAAATTAGGCTAAAGAATATTTCCAATTACTCCTTACTTTTTATTATTGAGATATAATTGACATATAACATTGTGAAAATTTAAGATATATTGTGTGTTGAGTTGATACACTTATCTATTGTCATATGATTATCATCTTAGTGTTTGCTACCACTTCTTTTACATTACATATTTATCATTTCATTTTTATGGTGAGGAAATTTAATATCTAATCTCTTAGCAACCTTAAAGGATATTACACAGTTTTGTTAACTATAATTACAATGCTATACATTGGACCTCTAGAACTTAGTCGTCTTCTAACTACAATCCTACAGCCTTTGAGCAACATCTCCTCAATCTCCCCATTCCCTAGTAAGTATCATTCTGTTCTCTGTTTCTATGAGTTCAGCTTCTTTTAGATTTCACATAGAAATAAGTCTATCTGACTTATTTTACTTAGCATGATGCCCTCAAAGTCTATGGCAGAATTTCCCTTTCACATAGCTGAAAAATATTTGTGTGTGTGTGTGTGTGTGTGTGTGTGTGTGTGTGACATCCCACTCCTACTTTAACCATTCATCCATTGATGATTGACAGAAACGGGTTGTTCACATATGTTGGCTATTGTTGATAATGAGATGACAGCTGTCTTTTGATATCCTGTTTTTATTTTCTCTGAATATACACCCAGAGTAGACTTACTGTATCATATGGTAGTTTTCTTTTCTTTTATTAATTAATTTTTTTTTTGAGGAACATCTATGCTGTTTTCCATTCCAGCTGAACCAATTTATGTTCCCACTAAAGGTGCACAATGGTTTCCTTTTCTCCACATTCTCTCCAACACTTGTTATCTTTTGTCTTTTTAGGATGACCATTCTAACAGGTGAGGTTATATATCATTGTGGTTTTGATCAGCACTTCCATAATAATAAATTATGTTGAATATCTTATTATGTATTTGTTGGCCATTTGTATGTCTCTGTTGGAAAAGTCCTATTAAGTTCCTCTGCCCATTTTTTTTTAAATTGGATTGTTTTTTTGAGGGGGGTGTTATTGAGTTGTATGAGTTCTTTATATATATTTTGGGTAGTAGCCATTCATCATATATGACTCAAATATTTTCTTCTATTCTTTAAATTTGACTGATTGTTTCTTTAGCTGTGCAAAAGCTTTTTAAATTTAGTGCAGTTCTACTTGTTTATTCTTGCTTTTGTTACTTGTACTTTTAGTGTCAAATCCAAAAAAAATTACGTTGCCAAGACCAATCCCATGGTTTCACATCTTTATGTTTAAACTAGAGGCCCAGTGCATGAAATTCTTGCACTGGGAGGATCCCTCAGCCTTGCCTGTGACCTCTCACAGTCCGGGACCTCTCGGGGAATGTCCAACCACCGGCTTAGGCCAAATCCCCCTGAGGGTGGGGCCTAAGCTGGCAGTTGGACATCACTCTCCCAGTCTGGGATCCCTCTCGCAGTCTGGGACCCCTAGCTCCTTACTGCCCACCTGCTTACTGCTCCTTACTGTTTGGCTCGCTGCTTTTTAGTGCTGCCATGGAGGCAGGAGAGCTTCCTGCCACCGCCATTGTGCTTTCTAACCACGATCCCGGCTGGCTTCTGGCTGAATGGCACTCCCCCTGTGGGAGCACATTGACCCCCAAAGGGAAGCTCCTGCATTGAGCATCTGCCCCCTGGAGGGTCAGTGTGCATTATAACAACCAATCATTCTGCTGTTTGGTCTATTTGCATATTAGGGTTTTATTATATAGGATTCTTTAATTCATTTCAAGTTAATTTTTATAAGTTGTGTAAGATAGGGGTTCAACTTATTGTCTCTGTATGTGGTTATTTAGTTTTCCCAGCACCATTTATTAAAGAGACTATCCTTTCTTCATTGTCATTTTTAAATCCCTTATCAAATACCAGTTGACTTTATTTGCAAAGGTTTATTTCTGGGCTCTATTCTGTTTCATTGGTCTACATGTGTATTTTTATGCCAATACCATAGTATTTTGATTAATATAGTTTTGTAGTATAATTCAAAGCCAGGGTGTTTGATGGTTTCAACTTTGTTCTCCTTTTTTTTTAAATTGCCTTGGATATTCAGGGTCTGGTGTGATTCTACACAATATTTTTTTTAAATATATTTTTATAGATTTCAGAGAGGAAGGGAGAGAGAGAGATGGAGATAGAAACGTCAATGATAAGAGAGAATCATTGATCAGCATGCCCCACACTGGAGATTGAGCCCTTGACTGGAATCAAACCCATACCCTTCAGTCCACAAGTCAGTGCTCTATCCACTGAGCCAAACTGGCCAGAGCTCTACACAAATGTTATGGCATTTTTTTCCCCTCTGTTAAAAATGCCATTAGTATTTTGATAAGATTGCCTTAAGTCTGTAGACTCCTTTGGATAGTATGGACATTTTAACAATATGAATTCTTCTAATCCATAAACATAGAATTTTTTTTCTATTTGTTTGAGTCTTATTCAGTTTCTTTCATCAAAATTTTGTGTATTTCAATGTAAAAATCTTTTGCTTTCTTGGTTAAAATTATTTCTAAATATCTTATTATTTTTCATGTAATTATAAATGGAATTGTTTTCTTATTTATTTATTTTTAAATCCTCACCCAAGGGTATGCTTAGAGAGAGGAGGGTGGAGAGGGGGGAAGAGTGTGAGAAAGTTGCCTTCTGTACGTGCCCCAAGGTGGGCACAACCCAGCTATGTGCTGTGACCAGGAATGGAACTACCAACATTTCGGTGCACAGGACAACACTCAAGCAACCGAGCTACTCAGGTCAGGCTTAATTTCCTTTATTTTTATTGTTTATTGTTAGTGTATAGAAAATTAATAGAGACTAGGAGATTAAAACAGTAATCAACCCGCCCCCCTTGCATGGCCAGCATGGCTCAGTGGTTGAGCATTGACCTATGAACCAGGATGTCATGACTTGATTCCCAGATAGATCACATGCCTAGGTTACAGGCTCAATCCCCAATTGGGGGCATGCAGGAGGCAGCCAATCAATGATTCTCTCTCATCATTGATGTTTCTATCTCTCTCTCCCTCCCTCTCCCTTCCTCTCTGAAATCAATAAAATATATTCAAAACAAAACAAACAAACAAAGAAAACCCTCCCAGCAAAGAATACCCCAGGACCAGAATGTTTTATTGGTGAAATTTACCAAACATTGAAAGAAGAATTTTCTTCTCTAACTGTTCCAAAAATTTGTAAGAGAAGAGAATAGTACCAAACTGTTTTAAGAGACCAGAATTACTCTAATACCAAAGTCAGACTAGAATGCTACAAATAAAAACACTACAGATCAATATTTTTGATGAATATAGATGCAAAAATTCTCAACAAATTATTAGCAAACTGAATTTAACAGAATTTTAATAGGATCATGCACCAAGATGAAATGAAATGTATTCCAGTGATGTAAGGATGATTCATATACACAAATAAATAAATGTGATGAATGCTAATAATAAAATGACATGTGTCCTGACCAGGAAATGAACTGGTAACCTTTTGGTGCATGGGATGGCACCCAACCAACTGAGCCACACTAGCAAGGGCAACAGTCTGTATTTTTTAAGCTAATATTATTACTGGTGGAAGTGGAATGTCCTCATCTCTAACTGATGCTCATGGGAGCGGAATTCTTATGACACAGCATTTCCTGAGACTTGCATGGGAGAATGAATGATTTTTATTTCTGTGGATTACATCCCACAGTTTCCAAGCTCCCATTTCCCTTTGTCCCCCCAGGGAAGAAGTCCATCCTTTTGCTATTAGAATGGTTAAAATCAGAGCCAATGTTGAGAGTTTCTGTTCCATGTTGGGACAGTTCAGTCCAGCACCAGGCTAGCTTACCTTGTGTTTCCTGCTGCAGTCCATCAGTTCATTGCATATGGGGTCTGCAAGGCCACATGGCTATGGAGGAAACATGAGCAAATGCAAGGAAGCAGGAATGAGATAGCCCCCTGAGCCAAATGCCATGAGCCACAAGCAAGAGAATTTCTTTGTTTGGAGGATTACATATTTCCAAATTTTCCTGGGCTTGCATTGCCATACCCATTCTGGCCAACCATCTGTGTCCCCAGGTTGACAGAGCAGTAACTTCCTTATGTCACCGGGCATGCATCTATCTCCCCTTTGCTGTACTTCTTCCCCAGTGATCTACAGGGAATGGTCCTGTGTTCTGTGGGGAGTGTGAAATTGCAGCTTCCTGGTGAAGCTGCTGAAATGTCATGCCTGTAATGTCTGGCCTTCTCTTTGCTCCTTTCCTATCCTATATAATAAAAGGCTAATATGAGAATCAATCAAATGGTGAAACGACCAGTTGCCATGATGCACACTGACCGCCAGGGGGCAGATGCTCAATGCAGGAGCTGCTCCCTGGTGGTCAGTGCATTCCCACAGGGGGAGCACCGCTCAGCCAGAAGCCCTGAGCTGGCTCATGGCTGGCGAGCCTCCACAGCAGCACGAAGGATGTCCGACTGATGGCTTAGGCGCAGGCAGGGCTGAGGGACCGCCCCCTCCCCCAAGTGCACGGATTTTGTGCACAAGGCCTGTAGTTATTAATAACTAGCTAATAACAATTGTATCAATATCATTACTCTCATTTCTTCAATCAAGAGTGATAAAATTGCCTCCACCTAACCCAATTTACACTGTGTAGTAGGAATTAAACCAACAATAATATAGCTTGAATACAAAATTTCCCTAATTAGTCTTTGAAATACAGAATTAATGGACAAGATGATAATTCAATCCTACATTTTTTATTATATTATCATAAATTGGCTCTTTAGTTATAACATCTATAATCTTGAGTTTTTTGAAATGGGTTTATAAATAGAATAATAAATTACTTATTAAATATTAATGCTACCTATGGTTAAGCATTTTGGGCACAACTATATTCTTCTTTTCTACACAAATCACTAATTTAGAAAATAAAATGTATACAATATTTTAAAAATAAGTTAGGTGTCCTTTATAGGATACATGGTTATTTTTAGGTTCATCTTTTTATTTGTTTCACAGGTATTTTAGTAGAAGGCTGTAAACATTGTATCAAGAATGCTAGTCAAAGACATATTTTTTTCTTCATAAGTATTTGAAGATGCAATGAGTAAAAAATCATCAAGGCCATATATGAAACAGTTTGTTAAGTTTTAGAACATTTCGAGATCACTCGAAAGACTTGTATGCATGCATATAAACATAACCAAAGGACGCAAGACACTGCGGGGGAGCGGGGGAGGGCATGTGCCCAGGGGGTAGGGGAGGCCAGGGGAAGGTCAATGGGAAAAAAAGGAGACATAAGTACTACTATGTGTAATACTTTAAACAATAAAAAAAAGAGGATAAATTTGGGAGATGCTCCATCTAAAGACCCCTCAGCTCACTGGTAGCTCACAATGCACATTTGCATTTTAAAGGCTCTGAGGAGCTCTGTAGTAATATCAAGCCAAGACCCATCAAATAAAACTAAACTCCTGTTTAACTTTATTGAGCTCAGATTTTTCCAATATGACTTGATCATGAACTCTCTTTTAGCAAGAAAACACAACATATACTATGGCGATGGATTTCCACACCACACACTATTAGTAACCACAGTTTAAAGGAATGAGGCTTTTAAAAAAATGTGTCAGCCTATGAGAGGAGAATGCTGATCATTCCCCCTGACTTCTATTTTCACAGAAACACCAACACAGCAGCTCCCAGTAGGTAAATACTCCGCAGATATGTGTTCCTAGGTGTGTACCCTGCCATCATACATATTTGGGGAAGGTGATTAAAATGTAAAAAAAAAAAAAAAAAGTTTTAGAACATTTCATTAGCCTGATAATGAAAACCAACGAACATATTCATTCATTCAATAAATGTCATTTCATGTTTTTGGCAAGATATTCATGTTTTACCTTATATAGATTATTTATCCATTTTGTTATTTGGGGGACAAAAAGGAAAATAGGTCTTTTAAAACAACTTCAACGTACCACATTTCTCAGTACAATTTAAAATGTCTACTTAACTTTAAAAGACCATTCCATTAAAGATTCCTAATGAACAGATAATTTATCTTAAGATTACTTAAAACTTCCAAATTTTGTTGAAGTATGGCTTCAGTATAACATGTGTAATGAAGTTATTAGCTTTTAAATATCTCTGTATAAAAGAAATTAATTTTAAACGACAAAATTTGCAGACCATGATAGTTTATTATAACAGTCTGCCATCTCCTGCCCATGATTCCTTAAGCTAAGAGGATTCCCAGTTATTTGAGATTAAAGCTCTAGCAGTCTCTAGTATGTCATGTTGTTTTGTGTTTTCTTTCCATTGGTACTGTGGATAATGAAGTTCAATATGAATAATAAATCTGCCCTATGTGTTTTCAAATATTTTCCATGCATTCAGTTTTGATTTTTCAATACTGCTTTTAGTTGCACTATTATCCAAGCTTGACTAAATATAATTTCTTTTGACACTAAAACTACAGGTAAGGTGTTGGTAATATAATTGTAATGCTAATACTTACACTACATGTATTGCTGTATTATAGTCAGTAATAAAAGCATGTTGAAGTGTTATGAAAATCCCTCATGCCTACATTACATTTGATCTTTGATAACCTTTATTTCTAGATGAAAGTAGTTTGCATTACTGTATAGGCTATAATGAGCACCAATAAACAAGCTGCTTTGCCAAGGGCGAATATAATTCCATACAATAAAATTAGATTCATAATATTGTACCTTCTATTCTTCATTTCAGATTCATTAACTATTATGAGCTCAATCTCTTTGACGTAGTACATTTCTAACCACATTTATGCCAGAATATGTACTCATTAGTATGTGTGAACTCCATAGTTAAAATGACAGTATTTCCCCTTTGCCTTGTGATGTTACACATAATTTGAAAAGCAAGCTTTGAGCATGCACACAGCATGCTATTTAGGATACATTTTTCTCCCAGTGTACATGCATACACTTATGTACATCCTGTACATTTTGTGAGTATTTTATTTTATTATTTTTTTAATTTTCTTTATTGATTAAGGTATTACATATGTGTCCTTATCCCCTCCATTGCTAACCTCCCCTGCTCATGCCCTCACCCACTTGGTGTCTGTGTCCATTGGTTAGGCTTATATGCATGCATACAAGCCCTTTGGTTGATCTCTCTCCCTTATCCCCATCCTCCCCTGCTTCCCTCTGAGGTTTGACAGCCTAGTCTGATCGATGCTTCTCTGTCTCTGGATCTGTTTTTGTTGATCAGTTTATGTTGTTCATTATATTCCACAAATGAGTGAGATCATTGTATTTTATACATATGAAAAAAACCCATTGCTTATACATTTTTAAAATTTATATCAAAGTAATGCTTTTAATAAAATATTCTTAAATAGTAGTGTTTAGCAACATTAATTTATTTTTATTTACAAATGAACAATTATAAATTAAATTATACAAATGTGTACAGATAGATATCTATAGAATAAATTGCTAGATTTATTGCCTAAAGCTTTTGCTATTGACAGCTTCTTGGAAATGTCATTTATTAAAATTTATAAGGTTTCTTGTAAGTGCCATCATCCAGTTATGATTTCCACAGCTCCAACATTATTTCCTTGACACAACATGTCACAGTACATTGAATAATAAAGAACAAAGAAAGGATAAAAATATCACCAAGGACAACTTGATATCAATCAAAAATATATTTTTAGGCAATTAAAACTACCACACTTCCTTTTTGTTCTCCCTACATATTATATTATAGTTTGGGTAAAATTATTAAACACATAAACCAGAATGGATCAAATGTTTTTCAAACATTTTCTTAGCCCTTCATTTTCAAACATTTTTAGCCCTTCATTTTACTTGGATGAAGCTGATGTTCAGCATCAGCTTAGAAGAAAGGGAATGGCAATTCTGAGGAAGAATAAGTAATCAGGTGTGATTTGAATAAAGATGGACAGTGGGACAGAAGTATTTTATCCTGACAATAAAGATCAATATAAGTGATTTGATCTGAGAAGAAACATGATAGAAAATGTTGGCATGGAGATTATTAAGGCAACTATTGTGTGATTTTAGAGACTGATTTTTAGGTGAAGTGGAAGTTAGCAAAGAATGGCTACCTAGTCTTAAATATTAAAAGAGGGAGGAAATGATCAAAGGATTTACATTTGAGAGTTCTTTTTATTGGAAAATTTATAGAAAGTTTAGACCTAAATGTAGTTCTAGACCTGTGTGCTTATTAGCTACATTAGTTTATCAAGTTAGAGACCCTCAGTCTTAATTTTCTAATATTTAAGATGGATTGAGAATACCTGACTGACATATCTTGAGGAACTATTATATGAACTGAATGGATGTACAATTAATACACTTATACTGCACTGATAATGCAACTCTAATGCCACTAAATAAATTCAGTGCAATAAAGAAAACATATCTAACTTCCCGCATGATCTAAATCCCAGCAGATATTGGGGAACTCTTTGAATATTAACAATAGTATCAGATGAAGACAGTACAGTTTCATTAGTCCCTCAGAGGTCCATGTTTTGATTAGTGTAAAGACGTAGAATGCATGATTAGGAATTTCAAAAGAAAAAGAAAGAAAGCACTTAAAGGCAAGAGCATGGGTCTATATTGCACTACAGAATATTATTTTGGACTTAGTAAGGTTTTGCAATATCAAATAATAAAATGTAAGAAATGTATCATGCTATACTACCATGGCATGAAATATAACCTTTAAATAACCTCACTCCTCTGAATTCTGCAGTGCTTTAACTATTTTCCTATTTGCCCTTTCAACTTTATATTGTTGTTTTCTGTCTTGCAGTTGCAGTATCAATTACACAGAACTCTGTACAAGGAGGAGATGCGACCCATCCCTATTTCATCTTTGCCTTTTGCAGATGAATAATGCTTTGCATACTGGCTTGCTTGGAGAAGATGTGAAACTATCAAGAGTTGACTGGGTTAAAAAAATAGTAGAATAGTTTCCTGACATCTTTTCCCCAAAAAACACAGATTTTGACAATTAGCCACAGTCCAGAGTGCCTTTGTGGAAGACAACAGAAAAATTCAAGCACAACTTTGGTGAAAAAAATTTTTTTTTTTAGTTTTGAGACATTTAAAGACAATTTTACTTTATCTGAGTCACTCCTCCCTCATGGCAGCACAGCTGAACGCCAAGAGGTATCTCAGACTGAGATTCTCTTAAACAGGGATGTGGGTTTGGGGGGTGGCATGTACGTGAGCATCAGGCTTCCCCAGCTGTGGGGGATAATATCAAAGTGGCAAGCTTCTTTATGACCCCATTGAGAATATTAAGGTGAGCTACACTGACTGCATGACGGAGGTACAGAAAGAGAAAAGCAGTCAAGTCCCTCAAAGGTCATCAGAGAAGCATACCCTACTATCTGCTGTATGGACTCCATCAAGAAACATACCTACAAGCCACTGCGAATATGTCTGTGGATTCCCCCAACTGACTCATGATGGACTCTAATTCTTCATGTACCTTACCCACACACCACTTCAACACATGCAATAATATTTCATGCACATAGATTTAAAAAATGAATATTATTAAAATACTACAGGTCTGATGCATGGTGTCCCTCAGCCCAGCCTGCACCCTCTCCAATCTGGGACCCCTCAAGGGATGTCCGACAACCGGCAGTCAGACATCCCTCTCACGATCCGGGATTGCTGGCTCCCAACCATGTGCCTGCCTGCCTGCCTGCCTGCCTGATTGCCCATAACTGCTTCTGCCTGCCAGCCTGATCACCCCCTAACCACTCCCCTGCCAGCCTGATCAATGCCTAACTGCCCCCCTGCCAGCTCGAATGCCCCTAACTGACCTCCTCTGCCAGCCCCATCACCCCCAACTGCCTTCCCTTGCCAGCCTGGTTGCCCCCAACTGCCCTCCCCTGCCAGCCTGGTTGCCCCTAACTGCCCTACCCTGCCAGCCCAGTTGTTCCCAACTGCCCTCCCCTGCAGGCCTAGTCGGCCCCAACTGCCCTCCCCTGCAGGCCTGGTACCCCCAACTGCCCTCCCCTGCCGGCCATCTTTGACCACATGGGGGTGGCCATCTTTGGTCACATGGGGGTGGCCATCTTGTGCAATGGTGTGAGGGTCAATTTGCATATTACCTCTTTATTATATAGGATCCTTAATACCCAAAGTAATCCACAGATTCAATGCAATCCTTATAAAAATTCGAGTAGCATTTTTTCACAGAAATAGAACAAGTAATCTTAAATTTCTGTGGAGCCCTAGTTGGTTTGACTCAGTAGGCAGAGTGTCAGCCCTCGGACTGAATGGTCTGGGGTTTGATTCCAGTTAAGGGCACATACCTATGTTGTAGGCTTGATCCCAGCCCTGGTCAGGGATGCATGCAGGATGAAAACAATTGATGTTCTCTCTCATATGGATGTTTTTCTGTCTTTCTCTACCACTCCCCTTCACTCTTTCTAAAAATTCAATGGAAAAATATTCTTGGGTGAGGATTAACAACAACAACAACAACAACAAAAAATTTATATGGAAACAGAAAATATCCTAAATAACCAAAGTAACCCTGAAAAAGACAAATAAAGCTGGAGGGATTATGCTTTCTGATTTTAAACTATATTACAAAGCTATAGGAATAAAAACATTATGGTTTTTATAGTTTTGATGTTAAAATAGACAAATGTGTCTATGTGACCAATGAAACACAATAGAGAACCCAAAGATAAACCCAGCATGTATGGTCAACTAACTTTTTATGAGGTGCTAAAAACAAAATGAGGGAAGGATAATATCTTCAATAAAAGGGTTAGGAAAATTAGATATACAAATGAAGAAGAATGAAATTGGGCTTCTAACATAAGACCTTCACAAAAATTAATAGAAATATATTAAATACTTAATCTAAGACCTGCAACCATAACACTTCTAGGGGGAAAAAAACCATAGGGGAAAAGCTCCTTGATATTGGTCTTAGCAAAAAATTTTTGGAAATGACACTAAAATCACAGTAAAGAAAAGCAAAGTAAAAAGTGAGTCTACATCAAACTAAAAGGCTCTACAAAACAAGGAAACAACAAAATGAGAAGGCAACTTATGAAATGGGAGAAAATGTTTGCATACTATTTATTTGATAAGAAGTTAATATGCTAAATATATAAGAAATATATACAATTCAACAGAAAAAAAATTAAATTAACCTGTTTGAAAAATGAGCAAAGGACCTAAATAGACATTTTACCAAAGATGACATACTAATGGCCAATAGGTACATGAGAAAATGCTGAACATCATTAATCCTCAGGGAAATACAAATCATAGCCAGAATGAGATACCATTTATTAATATGATTTCACTAAACAAAATAAGCCAGTCAGAGAAAGACAAGTATCACATGATCTCACTCATATGTGGAATCTAATGAACAAAATAAACTGATGAATAAAATAGATCCAGAGACATAGAAGCATGGACCAGAGTGATAAATCTGAGAGAGAAGTTGAGGGTGGGTGGGTGGAGAGAGATTAACCAAAAAAACATATATGTATAACCCATGGACACAGACAATAATGTGGTGAAGGACTGGGGGAGGATTGCTGGGAGGTTGGAGGGAGTTAATGGGGTTGGAAAAGGGACATCTGTAATACTTTCAACAATAAAGATAAATTTAAAAAATAAAATAAAACAAATAAATGGAGAAAAGAGATCCTTGTATACTCTTGGTGAGAAGGTAAATTGGTGCAATCATTATAGAGAACAGTATAAATATTCCTAAAAAGACTAAAACTAGAGCTACAATATGATCCAGCAATTTCACTTCTGCGTCTTTATTCAGAGAAAATGAAAACACTAACTAAAAAAGATATATGCACTCCACTGTTCATTACAGCATTATTTATAATAGCCAAGATATGCGGGCGGGGGGTCTATTGATGGATGAATGAGTAAAGAAGATTATATATATGTTCAGTCATAAAAAAGAATGAAATGTTGCCATTTGCAACATCGATGAACCTAGAGAACATTATGTTAAGTGAAATAATCCAGGACAGAAAATAGAATGGTAATTACCAGAATGATGGTTGCCAATGGTTATGGGGTGGTGAAAATGAGGGACTGCTGATGTAAATGCATAAATCTTGCTATAAGATGAATAAACTCAGTATTAAATATATATGATTATAGTTAATAGTACTGTGCTGTATACTTAAAACTTGCTAAGAGAGTAATCCTTAAGCATCTCACCTCATACTCACACAGAAAGTAACTTATGTGAGATGATAAATGTATTAATGAACCTTATTGTAGTAATCATTTCACAGAGTATACTTATATCAAATCATAATGTTTTAGTCTTTAATATGTATAATATATTAGTTATATATTACAGCTCAATAAAACTGAAAAAATAACAATAATTGACCAAATGAATAGTGAATATGTATTTTCAATAAATTATTCAATTTGTTTAAACTTAAAAATAAAACAGTTTACTCAATTCTCCCATCCCTTACCACCCACCTTTGGCAACTACCAATCTGTTCTCTATGAGCCCTTTAAAGAAAACTTAAACATATCCCTAGCCAGTGTTTCTCAGTGGTTAGAACATCTGCCTGAGGACCAAAGGGTTTTGGGTTCAATTCCTGGTCAAATGCACATTCCTGGGTTGCAGGTTCGATTTCCAACCCTGGTTTGGGCATATGCAGAGGCAATCAATTGATGTGTCTCTCTCACTCCCTCTCTCCATCTCCTCCATTCCCCTCTTTCTAAAAATCAATGAGAAAATATCCTCAAGTGAGGATTAATCAAAGAAACCTTAAAAATTAAACATATAAGAGAGGTCATATGATATTTGCCTTTGTTAACTTATTTTGTTTAGCATAATGCCCACAAAGCACATCCATGTTGTCACAAATTACAAGATTTCATTCTTTTTATGGCGGAATAAATTTCCATTATATATATGCATAGATAAATATATGTGTGTGTGTGTATACACACACACACACACACACACACACACACACATACATACAATATACACTGAGTGGCCAGAGTATTATGATCTCTGAATGCATAATACTCTGGCCACTCAGTGTATATCCTATTTAATAAAAGGCTAATATGCAAATTCTCCCCTCGACCAGGAGTTCGACCAGCAGGCAGGCTGGCCAATTGCCCATGTCCCCTCCTCCTGGCCAGGCACCGGGCCTCTGTGTGGCCAGATTATTATGCGTTCAGAGATCATAATAATCTGGCCACTCAGTGTATATATTAGAGTATATGCATATATCATTTTGAGTTAGTGTTTTTATTTTCTTTGAACAAATACTCAGAATTGGAATTGCTAGATTATATGGTAGTTCTATTTTTAATCTTTTAAATATCTCCAAATGTTTTTCATAATGACTGCACCAAGTTACATTCACACCAACAGTGCACTAGGGTTCCCTTTTCTCCACATCCTCACCTACACTTTTTATTTCTTATCTGCTTTATAGCAGCCATCTAACATGTGTGAGGTAATATCTCAGTGTAGTTTTGATTTGCATTTCCCAGATGATTAAAGATATTGAACATCTTTTCTCTGGAAAAATAACTATCACACTTTTCCTCATTTTTAAAAAATCTGATGGTTTGTGTCTTTTGCCATTGAGTTGTATGAATTCTTTATATGTTTGGATATTAAACTCATCAGATATAGAATTTTCAAATATTTTTCTTCTATTCAGTTGGTCTTTCCATTTTTTTTTTTTTGATGGTTTTCTTTACTGTGCACAAACTTTTTGATGTAGTTTATTTTTTTCTATTTAATTCTTTTGCTATCATATTAAAAAATAATAATCACTAAGACCTATATCAAGGAACTTACCACCTATGTTAGTTTCTAGAAGTTTTATGGTTTTAGATTTTATATTAAGACCTTAATCTATTTAAGTTAATTTTTATGTTTGATACAAAGAGTGGCCAGGTTTCATTCTTTTACATGTGGCTGCCCAATTTTCCAGACACTAGTTATTTATAAAACTGTACTTTCCCCATTTGGGTATTCTTGTATGTATTCTTTGTAATAAATTAGTTGACCATTTGTACATGGGGGAAATATACATCTTTATTTTGTAATGACAATAAAGCAAAAATGTATTATTTTTTAAATTATATTTTAATCTAAAAAGTATTATTTCTGATGTTTTAATTTAATATTAGCTTTTTGCACAAAATTATAAAATTTAATATATATTGATGTCACAATGTTAATGTATAACAATGGGTAGCTTTGAGAAATTATATTTACTTTTTTCTTTTATTATTTTTATTTCAGAATTATACTTTTTATTATAGAAATAGATTAGAATGTTGAAGTCTCCAGTATGTATAAATTATGTTCCATAGCAAACATATTTGATACACAAAAGTAAACAATTGAGGTCAATTTGTTGGGAATATGAATATAACATATATATTCCTATATCTTTACAGGTGGAGAACATATACTGTATATAACTCTGGTATTAATTCATTAGATTCTTAATTCATTAACAATTACTTTAATTTCTCAAAATTTTGAATTCTAAGACTTAACTGTAATCTGTAGTTAAGTGCACTATAACCCTCTCTTAAATCTTGGTTTGGTCAGTACAGAAAAGTGATGTTTAAGAACAATAAATTTTTTGTTGTTGTTTTGTTGTTTTTAACATATTTTTATTGATTTCAGAGAGGAAGAGAGAGATAGAATCATCAATAATAAGAGAGAGAATCATTGATTAGCTGCCTCCTGCATGCTCCCCACTGGGGATCAAGCCCGCAACCCAGGCATGTGCCCTTGACTGGAATGGAACCTGGGGCCCTTTAGTCCACAGGCCAATGCTCTATCCACTGAGTCAAACCAGCCAGGGCAATAATAAGTTTTTGTTAGATAAAAATAATATCTATGCAGCAACCTACATTGCAAGATTAAAAAAAAAAGTGAACTGAATTGAAAATAAAACAAGAAAACATCAACACAAAATTAATAGTTCTCAAAATTTTATGATGAAATGGAGATGTTGCATTCTAGGCAACTAACAAATAAGACTGTAGTTTATTTCTGAGAATACATTCTATGCAATTAACAAATAAGACTGCAGTTTATTTTTGGAAATGTGACAGAAACAAATCTATAGCTCTCATGGCTCACAAGAAGAGTCAAGAACAATGCCCTATTCAAGAATTCTATATAAAGTGAGAAATAATGTAAAGTTCAACTTTATTAAAAGTCTGGATAAATGGGAAAGAGCAGGATTGATCATTGCTGATCAACCAAAATTTATGCTTAAAAAACAGCGTCTTTCAGACACCAGATACAAAAATTTCAAAGGATATACTGCTTTTTGAGAATAAAGACACCAAGGAATTGGTTTTGAAGTGTAGTCAACTACAAAGTCCCTCTTTCTGCCCCTAAATATTGCTAATAACTTAGAAAAACTTGATCTTGCTACAAATAAACAATACAGGCATAGAATAAATGCTATAAAACATATCTCTATTTTTACTTTGAATTTCTTACAAATAAATGGACATCTGGACCATCTATACTAATAAAAGGTTAATATGCTAATTAGACTGGATATCTTCCAGACATCCTTCTGGATGCCCTTCCAGACAAAGCCACAGTGGCGGGGGCTGAGGCAGAGATGGTTAGGAGCAACCAAGCCAACAGGGGAGGGCAGATAGGGGTGACCAGGCCAGCAGGGGAGGGTAGTTAGGGACAACCAGGCTGGCAGGGGAGGGCAGTTAGGGGCAATGAAGCAGGAGGGCAGGTGAGTGGTTAGGAGCCAGCAGTCCCGGATTGCGAGAGGGCAGTCAGACATCCCCTGAGGGGTCCCAGATTGGAGAGGGTGCAGGCCGGGCTGAGGGACACTCCCCCATGCATGAATTTCATGCACGGGCCTCTAGTGTATATACATACAAGGCTAATATTCAAAGTGTCCCCTTTGGAGTTCAACTGAGAGACCAGGAGTTCCATCACTCACTATAACGTGTGCTGACCACCAGGGGACAGTGTGGAACATGATGGGCAACCAGCTGTGGTGGTGGGCTGCTGAGGAAGTGAGGGAAGGAGGAGGTGGGAGGCAGGGAGGAGGGGGAACCACACAGTGGAGGCACACTGGTGGTGAGAGAAGGAGGAGGTGGGGATGTGGGGAGGTGGGTAACCTGATTGGCCCTGATCACCAGCCAGGCCTAGGGACCCACCTGTGCACGAATTTCATACATCGGGCCTCTAGTATGATTATAAAGGGTAAATAAGATGTTGACCCACTTCTCATTAGCCATGAGATCTATAATCTATTAAGATTAAACATTTCATCATCAGAAGGAGTGCCAGAAATAGAAAATTATTTAGTTTCATATTAAAAGAGTCCTTTCCTTGTCTATTATTATCTGTCTAAAATCACAGATCCAAGATGATAAGGAGGACAGAGGAACAGACTTAGTAGAACAAAGATGTGAGAAAATAATGACTTGTAAATGAATAATACCAACTTAGTATTATAATTCTTCTAATTATACTGAATAAGTATTATAATTCTTCTAATGGAATTAAGTAGAAATTATGGCTAAAAACAATCGCAGTCATCAAGTCATATCTTGAGTACCACCTTTGAAATATAGAAGTTATTTCCTGCAAGTAGAGCAGTATTTTACAGTTAAACAATGCTCTGCCAACACAAAAATGTTTTTATGTAATCTTACTGGCTCCTTTCTCTGATTCTTGGAAGCAAATGTTACCATGTACAATATTATATTTAAAATAATGAAACTGAATATCAAAGAATGTCATTAAATTTGTCCCTGGTATATGACTCTCAAACATGATCACTTGCTTTAAATCCCAAAGCTTCACTACTGAAATGACTCGCCTATTAGCAACATCCATATAGAGTTGGAATTGAAATGGCTGAGAAATCATTACAGTTGAAGAAAAGAAATGGAGCTCAGGGAACATAAACAACTTGTCCAAATTTATATAAGTTATTGCCAGACTCAGATTAGAATTTCACTCAACCAAATTCAACTCCCAAAGTAGCCTTAGGGCAAATAAAATAAAACATTCCTTGATAAATTAGCAACAAATTTAGAATTTATTTAACTAAAAATATGCATATACCTACCTATAACCTATTATTTCTATCTATCTATCTTTCTATCAAGTTTATGAATGACCAAACCGGTAAGAATAAGAGATATAAGAAGTATCCTAGCCCAGTTGGTGTGGCTCAGTGGTTGAGTATCAACCCATGAACCAGGAGGTCAAGGGTTCAATTTCTGGTCAGGGCACATGCCAGGGTTTCAGGCTCAATCCCAAATAGGGGGCATGCAGGAGACAGTCAATAGATGATTCTCTCATCATTGATGTTTCTATCTCTCTTTCCCTTTCCCTTCCTCTTTCTGAAAACAATAAAAACATAAAAAAGAAATATCTTAATTTCCCTGATGTTTTTTAAAATTAATTAATTTTAATTGAAATATAATGTTAGTTTTAGTTGTATAACACAGTGATTTAACTTTTATATACCTTACAAAGTGAGCACCACAATAAGTCTAGTAGCCATCCATCCAATACTAGAGGCCCGGTGCACGAAATTTGTGCATGGGGTGGGGGGTTGTCCCTCAGCCCAGCCTGCACCCTCCCCAATCTGGGACCCCTTGAGGGATGTCCAACCGCCCGTTTAGGCCCGATCCCATGATGTCCAATCGCCCGTTTAGGCCCGATCCCAGTGGGATCGGGCCTAAACGGGCGGTTGGACATCCCTCTCACAATCCAGGACTGCTGGCTCCAAACAGCTCACCTGCCTTTGCCTGATTGCCCCTAACCACTTCTGCCTGCCAGCCTGATCACCCCATAACCACTCCCCTGCCAGCCTGATCGATGCCTAACTGCTCCCCAGCCAGCCCGATTGCCTCTAAACTGCCCTCCCCTCCTGGCCTGGTCACCCGTAACTACCCTCCCCTGAGGGCCTGGGTCCCCGCCCCAACTGTCCTCCCATGTAGGCCTAGTAACTCCCACAACTGCCTCCCCTGCAGGCCTGGTCTCCCCCAACAGCCCTCCTCTGCTGGCCCGGTCACCCCTAAATGCCCTTCCTGCTGGCTTGATTGCCCACAACTGCCCTCCCCTGCAGGCCTGGTCCCACCCCTAACTGCTATAGCCTGAAGACCTGGGTCACCCCCAACTGTCCTACACTGCAAGACTGTTCCCCCCGCAACTGCCCTCCACTGCAGGTCTGATCCCCCCAAACAGCCCTCCCAGGTAGGCCTGGGTCCCCCAAAACTGTCCTCCCCTGCAAGCCTGGTACCCCCACAACAGCCCTCCACTGCAAGCCTGGTCCCCCCCCCCCAACTGCCCTCCCCTGCAGGCCTGTTCTCCCCCATTGCCCTCCCTGCTGGCCTGGTACCCCCCCAACTGCCCTCCCCTGCAGGTCTGGTCCCCCCAACTGCCCTCACCTGCTGGCCTGGTCTCCCCCAACTGCCCTCCACTGCAGGCCTGGTATCCCCCCCTCCAACTGCTGTACCCTGAATGCCTGGGTCCCCCCCAACTGTCCTCCACTGCAGGCCTGGAAACCCCCCCAACTGCACTCCCCTGCAGGCCTTGCCCCCCCCAACTACCCTCCCCTGCAGGCCTGGTCCCTCCCAACTGCCCTCCCCTGCAGGCCCGTTACCCCCAAACTCCCCTACCCTGCAGGCCTGGTCCCCCTCAACTGCCCTCCCTATAAGCCTAGTCCCTCCCAACTTCCCTCCCCTGCAGGCCTGGGTCACCCCCACCTGTCCTCCCCTGCTGTCCTTTCCCCCCAATTGCCCTTCCCTGCAGGCCTGGTCCCCCCCAACTGCCCTCCTCTGCTGGCCCAGTCACCCCTAATTGCTCTCCCTGCTGGCCTGATTGCCCACAACTGCACTCCCATGTAGGCCTGGTCCGCTGGAACTGCCCTCCCCTGTGGGCATGATCCCCCCAACTGTTCTCCACTGCAGGCCTGGTCATCCCACAACTGCCCTCCACTGCAGGCCTGGTTCCCCCCAACTGCCCTCCCCTGCTGGCCTGGTCTCCCACAACTGCCCTCCTCTGCTGGCCTGGTCACCCCTAACCACCCTCCTCTGCCGGCCTGGTCACCCCCAACTGCCCTCCTCTCTTAGCCTGGTCACCCCTAACTGCCCACAACTGCCCTTCCCTGCAAGCCATCTTGTAGCAGCCATCTTATGTTCACATAGGGGCAGCCATCTTTGACCACATGGGGCAGCCATCTTGTGTCTTGGAGTGATGGTCAATTTGCATATTACTCTTTTATTAGATAGGATTACTGTGTTCCCTATGCTGTGCTTTACTTCCCTGGGACTTGTTTGATACCTGAAAGTTTGTACTTTGAATCCCCTTCTATTTTCTGCCCAACCTCCACCCCTTCCTCTCTGACAACCATCAGTTTGTTCTCTGTATCAATACATTTGTTTCTGTTTTATTTTATTTTCTGATTTATTTTGTTTTTAAATTCCACATCTAAGAGAAATTATATGGTATTTGTCTTTTGAAATCTTGTCATTTCTAAAAACATGAATGAACCTAGAGGGTATTATGCTAAATGAAATAAGTTGCACAGAGAAAGACAAATGTTTTAAAGTTGACCTTTAAAGAGCTGAATGCTTTATGTGAAATGTTAGAAATCACTTGATTAGATAGGTTAGAATTAGATATTAATTATATAAAATATTTAGAATAAAGCTAAACAAAGAGTATTAGTTGAATAGAAAATTTAATTGCAAAATTAAATTACTTGTGCATGCCAAAATTTTGAAAATAAATAATAATATTCCACTTTGTTAAGAAGACTTACAATTGACTAACAGACTCATCTAAGAGAGATCCCGAGATACAGCAAACCAAGCAATAATTTGTTTACAAAACCTCTGCTGAGTATTCTTGTCAGCAGGAACACCTTTCCTGTACAAGGGCATGATACTCTTTCCATTAGTGTAAAAGCACCAATTAGTATTTTCTTTCAAATTGACCTACTGAGAATTGAACTAGAAAGGTTTAGTAAACTAGAGGTTTATAAGATTGTGTTAAATGACAAGTGTCTTATTCTGCCCACCCCTTTCCCTGAATGTACAGCTTCCAATCATTTTCCCTCTAGTTTTGTTTGGTTTTCTGGAAAATACAACATCTTTTATTTTTTGCATCCCAGTCCTGATGTTTTTATACCTGGTGTAGTATATAGAGAGACCATTATTAATAAAACACTTCTGCCTTTTCTATTACAGGCTTTCTCTCTGGAGGTGAAGGTTGGGGATGGGATGGCAAATGGCATAAATAGTGACTTTGGAAGGATAAACTGGGCGTGATCAGCCTGGCCCATTGCTCTTTACTTTTTCCTTAAGAGTTGGCTGGCCACCGTGGTTATGAAAGCTATCCCTGGAGCTCAGTATTATGAAGCTCTTTCTTACACAGAAAAAAACAAAAACAACATATTCTCAATACTAAGTTTATCAACAATAAAAATAATATCTCTGTCCTCAGCAGCTTTAATTACTTATGAGATTACTTAATTGGATGATCACTCATATAGAAAAAAGAAGACGGTATTAATGAGGCTCTTAAAACACACATTTATTGCATCGATCTGGGTGTCTCCAGAAATAGATTTGGAAAATAAAATTCATGCAACAAAATAAATGGGGTGGCTAAGGCCTTGGACTTGAGTATGTAATAAGGGAACTTTAATCTTGATAGTTTATAAAGTCTAAATCCGGCAATGTGACTGAATTTTCCTTATGCTGTACTATTCTTAGATGACATGAAACTGAACATCTCAGTTCACTGCAACTTATGCCAGCCTTGTTTACTGGAAAGCAACTGAATTTATATAAGAAAGGGATGTACATGCAGGTCCTAGTGCAAAGTTTCAAGGTTCAGCAAAGGTATGGGGCCACTCTTGCATCAGGCAAAGGTATAGCTGCTTTATAGACCTTGTCAAAGTCCATGACCAATGGACCCCCGAACAGATTCTGGCTAAGTAATGTGCAAATGCTAGCCTACTTGGCCCTGGCAAGAAAACCCTGGACATCCACAAGAATAGTCTTAGCCACATGATGGAAAATATAAGATGAAGCTTGCAATTTACAAGATTGATCTTGGATAATCAGATGCAAACCTTAGTATGTGAGTGAGAACATGAGTTACTTTAGCAAATAGTAGGTTGGGAAGACCTTAGTATGTAGTGGCAGCTGAGCCCAGGAAAAATGGTTTTCATTATACATCTTTTGGACATCACAAGGTGGAACAATACTTCCTTTAAATACCTGGGCATATGTGTTCCACAGGGGCTACAGAGTGGGCTTAAGTTGGCTCTACATTCAATTACAAAGGGAAACTACTTTCTTAGAAGGTAGGATTCTTCGGTATAAAACACGACATAGTAAAATGCAGTGGTTATAATCAGAACCACCTTTAAACCTAGCAAATAAGTAATTCTACTACAGCTCCCACTCTGGTTTTTCACAAGCTATAATGAGGCATATTCAGACCCTTGGAATATTCTGCCCAAATGGTTCTATACCCATTTTCAAGGATTGCAGAGTCCTTCCTAGATCCCCCCTCCTGAGGGTGCAAAGTAACAGGTGCATCTATCCCTAAATCTAAGCCATAGACAAGCGATGACTCTTTACTAGCTGTCACTACAGTAAAAGACAGGTGAGTGGAAGGACAGAGGAAGGACCCATGGGTCAAGAGCTGGTTTTGACTATAGCTCATGGTTTGGTTAATATTTCTTAAGTTCTGAGAAAGCTAAATTTGTGCCTTGACTTTCAGCCTAATTTTCCTTTGAGAAACTTCAAATGTGATGCTGTTAGGGCACAACTGTGAGGTGGGACATAGAGGGGCACTTTGTTAAAGAAAGTTGTCCAATTCGGACTTGTATGATGAGGAGAAATCTTAGGGAAATGGCATGTAAAATTGTTCTTCTACTCTTCTCCTGGGCCCCATGAATATTACTAGTATGTCTGAAAATATCCTTCATTTAGCATAAGACTATAAATGCCTACATGTAAGAGTGTATTAATAGTACATAAGTAAATAAAGCACATATTCACTTCCTTGAAGAAGTGTCAGAAAGACTGAATAAGACAAAAAAATTAATCTCAAATAAATTTGTTTTAATAGGGGTATTGCAATTGTCACTGTCTGAAATGTCACTGTCAGAGGGGAGACAGTAGATATAGGTAGGTGTATGAGTCTTCAGATATGGTAAATGCCAAATGCCAAAATTAGCATATTGCTGAGAGATTTCTTCCAAGTCTTTAGAGCGCTTCAGTGTATGAATTGGGAAAGATGGATTTTGAACTTTCTTTTGTTGAAACTTTGGTTTCATATTTTTTAAGTCCAATCAAATATTTCACTTTTTACACTTTATTTACCCCTGGGAACTTAATGGTATTACAAATAAAATTCCCATCTAGTAAACTGGAAGTTCTAATTAGCTTTACTAAGTGTTTCATGGATTAGGCATCATCCCATCTAGCAACTACAATGGCACTCTGAGGGTTGAACAAAATGGAAGGTTTTTACAGGAAGAAGGATGGGGCTAAAGAGATATTAACAAAAGAGAAGAAAGATTATTTTTAGATCAGGACTTCTTCCTTTGGGGGGAAGAGAATGGCCCTATTTTATCATGAAGATTGCCTCTTCTTTCTTTAGGAGAAGTAGAAAAAACATGACACAAATTACCTTACTGGTGTTTAACCAGAAAATTTCAGACAGGTTGATTATGATTACATTTCTGGGAGAAGTGGAAACTGCAATTAAATCAGGTGTTAAATCTAGATTTGGTATAATAGGCTTTTAGTATGATTAATACCATTTTGGGTATGTTTATCTTTATAATGAAGTAAAAATTATATTAGATGTTTGGAATATTTTGTGTTATATTTTCATGTTGTCCTTTAATCTTATTTTTTTAATTCAATGACTTTATTCAACAATGAGGCTAGGCATAGTTTAGGATGGAGAATATAAAAGGACATTAATTTCAACTTTGAGTATATACCAAGAAAGAGGCTTAGATTCTACATTTAAGAGAGAGCATGTGATACTTATCTTTCTCTGACTGGCTTATTTTACTTAGCATAATACTCTCCAGATACCTCCATGCTGCCTCAAAGGTAAGAGATCCTTCTTTTTTTTTTTTTTTTTTTTTTGAGATCCTTCTTTTTTATAGCTTCACTAGAGGCCCAGTGCACAAATTCATTCACTGGTGGGGTCTGGCCAGCCTGGACCCAATCGGGCAGATCAGGGTTGGGCTTGTCAGGAGAAGGAGATGACGGGAGGTTGGCCAGCTGGACTGCCCCTGATTGGAGTAGGGGGCCAATTGGGCGTGGAGCTGACTGAGGGGAGGGTACTCAGGCTGATTGGGGTAGTGAGAGCCCATTGGGGATGGGGCTGGTCGGGGGAAGGGGCCACAGGTGGTTGGCCAGCCAGCTCTGTCCCTGATTGAGGTAGGGGGGCGATCAGGGTGGGGCCAGCCCATGGGAGGGGCTGCAGGCTGATCAGGGTGGTGGGGGCCCATCAGGGGTCAGGACAGCTGCGGGCAGGGGCTGCAGGAGGTTGGCTGGCTGTCCCCATCCCCTGATTGGGCTGGTTCGCTGGCTGCAGTGAGCGTCATAGCAACTGGTCGTTCATTCTGATCGTTCTGGTGTTCTGCTTGCAGGCTTTTTATATATATAGACTAGGGGCCTGGTGCACGAAATTCGTGCACTTGGGGTTGGGGATCCCTCAGCCCAACCTGCTCCCTCTCACATACTGGGAGGCCTCAGGGGATGTCCTACTGACAGCTTAGGCCCGCGCCCCACAGCGAGTGTACCGCAGTCTGGCCTCCCTTTGTGGGAGGCAACCGGGCTGGTCATGGGAAGGCACCAGCCCCATCACCCCACTGCTGCAGCCACTGTCAGTCACTGCAGCCACCAAGGTGTTTTCATCAACGGACACCCAGCTCCCCTCTTTCGATGGCAGGGGTCCACTCATGCACCAGGCCAAAAGCCTCTGCCAGATGGCAGGGGGTCGCTCGCCACGCCCACCATCCAATCAGAGCGAGAAGCTGGGTGTCCACCACGCCCACCATCCATCGAAAGTGGGGAGCTGGGTGTCCGCTCCAGTTCCAGGCCAAAAGCCTCCAGCAGAGGCTTTTGGTCTGATGCCAGAGCGGACCCCAGCTCCCTGCAATCTGTCGCAGGGGGTCAGCTCAGGGCACCTATGTATGCAAATTAACCACCATCTTGTCGGGTTTATTTGCATACTTGCTCTGATTGGATGGTGGGTGTGGCTTTGAATAGTGAAAGTGCGGTCAATTTGCATATTACTGTTTTATTAGGTAGGATAGTATTCCATGGTATAAATGTACCACAGTTGTTGTTCTTTATCCATTCATCTACTGATGGGTCCTTGGACTATTTTCAGATCTTGGCAATTGTAAATAGCACTGCTATTAATATAGGGGTGCATAGACTCTTTCCGATTAGTGCTTTGGGTTGCTTAGGATATATTCTTAGAAGTGGGATAATTGGGTCGAATAGCAATTCCATTTTTAAATTTTTAGGAAACTCCACACTGTTTTCCATAGTTGCTGCACCAGTCTGCATTTCTACCATCAGTATATGAGGGTTTCCTTTTCTCCACATCCTCACCAGCACTTGTCATTTGTTGATTTCTTGATGTTAGCCATTCTGACAGGTGTGAGGTGATACCTCATTATTGTTTTAATGTGCATCTCTCTGATGCTTAGAGACTTTGAGCATTTTTTTCATATGGCTCTTGGCCATCTGTATGTCCACTATGGAAAAGTGTCTATTTAGGACCTTTGCCAATTTTTAAATTGTATTGTTTGTCTTCCTTTTGTTAAGTTGTGTGAGTCCTTATATATTTTGGAAATTAACCCTTTATTGGATGTATCATTGGCAAATATGTTCTCCCATTCAGTGTGCTCCCTTTTCATTTTGTTGATGGCTTCTTTCGCTGTGATAATCTTATTATTTTGAAGTAGTCCCGTTTGTTTATTTTCTCCTTAATTCTCCTTGCCTTAGGAGATGTGTAGATAAACATATTGCTATGAGAGATGTCTGAGATTTTGCTGCCTGTGTTCTCGGATTTCACTGGTTTCACAACTTACATTTAAGTCTTTTATCCTTTTTGAGTTTATTCCTGTGTGTGGTGTAAGTTGGTGGTCTATTTATTGAAGAGACTATCTTTACTCCAGTATATGCTTCTGATTCCTTTGTGAAATATAAGTTGAACATAATAGCTTAGGTCAATTTCTGGGTTCTCTGTTCTGTTCCATTGATCTACATGCCGGTTTTTATGCCAGTTCAATGCTGTTTTGATTACGGTGGCTTTGTAGTATAACTTGATATCTAATAAACAAAATAAACTGACAAAACAAAAAGATCCAGAGACATGGAAGCATGCTACAGATTGAGGATCCTCAGAGGAGAAAGGGTGAGAGAGGGAAGAGATCAACCAAAGACCTTATATGAATATATGCAAAACCCATGGACACAGACAACAGTGGGGTGGGGATGAGAGTGGGGAGAAGGGGACCAATCAGGGGAAAAGGGGGATGACTGTAATACTTTCAAGAATAAAGGTAAATTTAAATAAAATAAAATCCTTTGAAAAAAAGGTTTAAACTAAAATAAACACAAAAAGCATTTTTTGAATGTCAGAGCTTGCAACCAGGAAACAGATTCAGGTAGCAGCCAAAAATATGTTCTTAAGAGAACAAAGAAAGGCAGGGTTTATAAAGGCTTGTGTGATTCTTTATCTGGCCCTCTTTATGCAAATGCAGGATTCTGGTTAGGTTAGGCTAATTGGGACTGGTTGATTTTAACATGCAAACGAAGTAGGCTGGTTGGCAAAATGGATTGGTTCCTTTTAAAGCAAAGAATGTAGATTCTCTGGTTGTCATCCTGAGGAAGAGATAAGGTCCAGGCATGACTGAGAAGTTCAAAAGTTCATGGAATAACACGCTGGGTAGAATGTGTGCAAGATAAACTTCATCATGGCCTCTTGGCTCCATTTTAGTCCCCCTGATGTAAATGACTCCATTTTGGTCATCTCTGTTTACAAAAGTCACCTAAAAATTAGTTAATCTATTGCTTTGATGCTTGTAAGCATCTTATGGGATCAAAATATCTACTAAAGCCCAGTGGTTTCAGGAACAACTAAATGATTATAGGTTCATATTGTGAATTGGGTTTTTGAAGGTGAAATCAAGTTGTCTTGATGGAATTTTTACCTCTAAAAAAAGAGCAATAGCTTTTGTAGAGGTTCAGAATGAGTTACCCCAAGATGTGCCTCCGTGGTATATAAATTGTTTTGAGTTATAGGCAACAAAGACCCAGTGGGCTCAAGAGAAACTTCTGCCCTCATCCCTTAACTACCTGGCAAAATCTTAATTATGGACCTTGCCTAAAATTAGAGATTATCAGTTATAACCCATCTATAAGATGAATACAACTGTATAGTCAAATATATGGCATATACTGTAGTTCTTTCATTTTAGTTTCTCTTTTGTATAATTAATATTTTCCATTTGTAATTAAAAGTAATTTGTGAAAATTGTGTAAACATCTTCTATCTGAAAGCAAAATTTTCACTGGAAACAGTTAGGTAGGACCATCTTATCCAAGGCTATTGCAGAGGGTAGAGGTCAGAACTGAGACTGAACTAAATTCTGTTGAAAAAATGGCTGGATAATAATTCTGTTGAAAAAATGGCTGGATAATGTTTAAGAGCTGGGATAAATTTGGAGAAATCATAGTCCATCTGTCTTTCCTAATTGGACTTATCCAAAGGAAAAGTAAACTTTCTGTGTCTTAATGACAGGAGACAGGGTTACACCTTGGAGGAAGGTGCCTGCTGAAGTTGGTTAGGCTTTGCACTCCCACAGAAATTGGGAGATAGCTGAGCTGTCTTCCCTAATGATTGCACTTCAAATGATGGCTGTCAAGTCATTTAGAAAGAAGGTTCTGGGTTTGAAAACTATCAGGAAGTTTTTAAGGATATCTACATCTTAAAAGGACAGAGAAAGAATTTGCAACATCAAGTTTTCTAAAGCAAAGGCACAGTGGAAAGGGAGATCACAATAGAAAGCCTCTGAGAGGCAGGAAGTAGCCTCCTAAATGTGGGTTAGCCCACAGAAACATTAAGACCTTGGTGAGGCTTATGGAACTTCTCTGTCTAGATTTATAGACATTGATTCTTTTGCCTAATTTTTTCTCTTTTTTTAACAAACATGTTTTTCTAGCTTCCCCCTACTCCCAGTTTTAAGTTCACAACAATATTGAGAGGAAGGTACAGACATACCTCACATATTTTCTTTCTTTAAATGTGCATAACCTCCCCCACCAGAATGAGACATTTGTCACAATCAATAAACGTATGGTGACACAGCATAATCACCACACTAGGGATTA
Source organism: Cnephaeus nilssonii (assembly GCF_951640355.1). Classification (NCBI taxonomy): domain Eukaryota; kingdom Metazoa; phylum Chordata; class Mammalia; order Chiroptera; family Vespertilionidae; genus Cnephaeus; species Cnephaeus nilssonii. Next base: position 78,993,017 of record NC_137079.1, read on the forward strand.
TTCTTGATATTTAACATTTGATGGGTTTGGACAAATGTATAATGTTAAAAAAAACAAAATTCAACTGAGTGAATTTGAGAAGCTAATTAGATTTATTAAGAGATTCATGAATCAAGCAGCATCGTATCTAGCAACTAGAAGGGTACTCTAAGGGATTGTACAAAATGGAAAGTTTTTTATAGGGAGAAATGTATGGCAAGAGGGCACTCAACAACCAAAAACACAACAGGATTATTTTGGGGCCTGGACATCTTGTCTTTGGGGAAAGAGAAGGGGTAATATGCTATATCATGCAGATTGCCTCCTCTTTCTATGGTATATCTAGAGGGGCCCTGTGACACATTACCTTAATGGTGCTTGACCAGAAAATTCCATACTGGTTGATTAAGATTATGTTTCCAGAAGTTGAACCCAGTTGTAGTGCATCGACCTATGAACCAGGAGGTGACGGTTCGATTCCTAAGATTCCCAGTAGGGGGTGGGCAGGAGGCAGCCGATCAATGATTCTCATTGATGTTTCTCTCTCTCTCTCCCTCTCCCTTCCTCTCTGAAATCAATACAAATATATTTAGAAGTTGAAGCTGTAATTGGATCAGGTGTTAAATCTAGGTTAGGTAGCAGAGGCTTTTTGCATGAGCAATGCCATTTTAGGCCTTTTGTATTCTTTTTAATTACGTGTATTCACCATTATAATATGTTAATGTAAGAAACATTTAAACCTGTGAAGAATTTTTGTAAGTTTATTTGAACCAAACTGTAGACAATGCCGGGAAGCAGAAGCTCTAGAATTGAGATAATGCTCTGGAGAAAGGCAGTTTTGCACCTTGTTTTATACATTACAATCAAAAGAGGAAACATCTCGGACATGAAATCCATTGGTGACAGATTAGGGAGGTAAGAGAAAACAAAATGGGGAAACCTCTTGGATTTGATAAAAAGTAAAATGATAGACACATACTTCTTTTACTTAAGTGGTTTCGGGATAGTTAATAGTCAACAAGTCACTCAATAACCATGAGGGGATTTGTGGTGTCCACAGAGTGGTGTCTGTGCTGTGAGAGGCCCAGGAAAAGGAAAATTACTTTGACTTTCCATCTCGTCGTGGAAGAAATTCAGCTTCTGGGGCTGCACCAAGCCCAAGAGGAGGGCCAGGGCCCAGAGAAGCTGGGCCATTTCTCCGGCATTGGCATCTGGAGCTTCAGCAGTCTGGTTTAGTTTAAAAAGTTGTCATTTATACTTTAGGTCTCTGCGTTTGCAAGGCTACCACACAGGCTTTCCCTAAGTTAGTCGGGTTGGCATGTGGCCCCTTTGTGTCCACAGTATCACAAAGAGTTTCGCTGCCCTCAAACTTCTCTTTTCTTTCATTCACTCCTCTCCTCCAACACCTGGCAACCACTGATTGTTTTACTGTCTCCAGTTTCACCTTTTCTGAAATTTCATATACTTGGGATCCTATAATATGTAGCCATCTTAGATTGGTTTATTAAGGTTTTGCAATGTTTTTCATTGCTTGATAGCTTGTATTGAAACAGTATAAGCACTTGGGCCTGGGAATGAAAAGAAAAACACACAAAAAACTGGGTTGCAAGGAAGCCAAGGTAAGACCAGGTGGCCAGAAGATATGGAAACCACTGTTCTGCATGCACAGTTCAAGGTTTGGTCATACTACCTTAATAAAATCTACCTGAAAATTTCTCTGGGCTTTCCTATTTCTATCTTGAGGAACCCAAGAACCCCAAAGTCAGTAACAATATCTACTTATCATTAGTATGAAAATATATGTGCTTATTTCATTCAATTGTTTACAATACAGACTATTGCCAGAGGAAATAGGATTAGTCCACAGAGTCCTGGGAAATGCATTTTGGGGACCCACACATAGGAGAACTTGAGGAATAGTGGCAAGTTTTATTGGAGCAAAAACAAAGGACTGCCCCCCAGTACCTGATATGGCTCAGCTCCATCTCGTTGTGGGAGAAGTCCAGTCCCGGGGGCACGGGCATCTGAGGCTTCAGTAGCCTGGTTTAGTCTCTATTCCCATCTGGCGATTTTCAGGGCTGCATTTCAGTCCACACAACTGCAATAAAGAGAGTATATGCAAGCCCCAGGCCTTTGTTAGGCTTTGATTGTGTCTCCTTGGGTTTGGAAGGGGTATACTTTCTATCAAACTAAGCAATTTTTTTCTTCCTAATTGATCTTGAGCTGGTTCTGGGCCATCCCCCACCCCCTTCAAATCCCTTTTCTGGATCTTCCTGGGTTCTGAGTCCTTATCCTATCAGGTCTGTTTCTCAAATTTTCCCAGGCTAGATTTCTCTCTTTTGCATGCCTCAAAGTCTTGCCTTATCAGCTTGTTTTTACTGCTCATGTGCTCAGCAAAAGAATTTGTCCCTTACTGTTTTTTCTCCCCCAGCCCTCCAGTAATCTATGGGAAGGTGCCTGTTGTTTTTTGGGGAAATTGGAAAGCCGGCCCTTCCAATTCAAGGGATGGAGGGATGTTAACCCCCTTGGCAGAGCAATGCAGCTCTCCCCTAGACTAGAGCTTCTGGAAGTTATAGCCTCCAGATTTAATTAGGCTTAGTCAGTGTAGCTCCCTTCTCTTTTGTTAATACCTAACTAGCTGCCCACACTAACAAGACTACTCTTATTTATTGTGATACTCCAATACTCTCAGATGTGGTTAGTTGGTACTCTTTAAAGGTGGCTTCTAGGTTTTCATTTATGCACCCATTATATTTTAAGTTCCTTCTTATTTTATTTTATTTATTTATTTTGTGTGTGTGTGTGCAAAAGATGTTTCAGACTCATTTTGTACTGCTCTTACCTCAGCTATTTCTTGAAGAATAATACTTCCCCTAACAGTGATATTTAGAAATACTAGGTATACCTATTGCTGCTAGGATGTGATTGCTTCTAGGTCCCCTCAGCTGACAAATCTAATGTAGGTTAACTTGACTTCCAAAGTTTCCTCATTCTTCATTTGAAGCTTACATTTTTTTCATAGGGATTACCCTGGTTCCCAAGACATCATTATATTTACTTGTTTGTTCAATATGATAATTTACATCAAGTCATTAATCATTTCAAAATTATTACATCTGAACTACTACAACATATAATGCCAGTAAAGACGTGTACATTTTTTGTTTCCTTTTTTTACACTGACTTTATATTGTTTTTCCACTATGTCAAAAGTTACTTGGCTTAGATTATGATTGTTCCACTTTTAATATGGTTATATTATTAATTTGAAATGGATTTGGTCTCAGTTTTTTCTATTTACATTAAGTTTTAAAGTTATTATTCCTTTATATATGTTGATTTATTTAACATATGTAAAGCAGTAACATGTTTATTAAAATCAAAAGTATAAGAAAAGTTATATTAGAAAAATGTTTTTATTCCCTATCTCTTCCCTTTCCCCCCTTTCCCTTTTCCAACTATATGCAGACGCAGACACACACAAATTTGTTTTTTTCTCTGCTTTTTTACACAAAGAAGTATTCACACTATATACACTCCTTTGAACTTAGGCTTTCTTTCTTTTTTATTTAATATAGGTTGGAAAACATTCCATAGAAATTTATATATATATATATATATATATATATATATATATATATATATTCCTCATAGTTGCCTAAGCACCCTATTGCATAACTTAACTTTAACTTTGTTATCAACTAGTCTTCTATGTTTGGTAATCTAGATAACTTCCACTTTTTGTAATTAAAAATATTGACAACAACAGTACATGTGTGTTATATTTTCCAAATGTCACAGCCATTTATTGTAGTGGAAGATAAAGAGAACAACTATTGAACCAACACAAAAGTCACTACTTCCTCTTACATTATAAAAGAGGGTTATCAGAGTTAAACTATTAGTGTGCTTTGTGCACCCTGAGAAAGAGGATACTTACCATGAAGGGCTCCTGGTGGCTAACTGGACTCAAATTGAAAAAAAAAACAAAAACACACACACACAGATTCTAGCAGACATTTCTAAACAGGTGCCGCGCACTTAAGCCATGCTTCAGGGAGAAGCACTGAACTGCCTGCCTACCTGCACTGTGTTCTTGCCATCTGAGCAAATCCTTATTTTAAAAGTTGCTGGAATCTTTTTTTTTAATGTTTTTATTGATTTCAGAGAGAGGAAGCAAAAGGGAGAGAAAGAGAAACATCAATGATGAGAAAGAATACTTAATTAGCTGCATCCTGCATGACCCCTACTGGGGATCAAGCCAGCAACCTGGGCATCTGCCTTGAACAGAAATTGGACCCTCACGTCTTGGTTCAGGGAATAAGGCTCAACCACTGAGCCACACCAGCCAACCAGTTCCTGGAATCTTATTTCAACCAATAGGATTGAATCGTTGGCCATACAAGAGGAACTGCACTGATACATCCCCATTAGGATCTTCACCAGCCAATCAAAGCAGCTCCAATATGACCACTCAAGACAGTGCTTTTTGCACCAAACTGTGAAGATTTGGAGTCTTCATTTGCATAAAGGCAGACCAATCAGGGACAAGGGCAGGAACTTCTGTCTATATAAGTCAGCTCTTCTCTGGCTTGTGTACTTTCTCTTTTAACCAAAACCTGAAGACTGCATTTTATCAGGCTGGAGCTGAAACACTAAAGATGTCTCATTGGACTAAAGTGAAACATAGCAGAGCAGCACAGCAGAGCAGGGCAGAGTGTTTAGCTGGAGACTAGCCTTGCCCCAGGGCCACCTCACCCCAGAACCCCTAACCCCAGGGTCTCCTCACAGCTGTGTTGTTCCACATCCATACTGCTTTACAATTCAGCTATAACACTATTGAGCTGTTCCAGAGCCATGCTATTATCACAGCCTTGTATATCACAATTGAGCTGTTTGCACTGAATAAAATTTCATTCTTCATTGCACCCCAAATTGGAGATTCCTATTGGTGTTGAATTTTATGATAAATAAATATATTTTCTAAAGAGATATACATGAAAAAATACTTTATGTGAAATTCTACAATATTGAACTTGATGATATCCTGGACAATGAGTAGGAAAACAATATGTGTGTATTTGTGTTTGTATACAGGCACATAGAAATGTAGAATCTGAATGCATATGTAATATATTCACTTCTAAAGTTATAAATTTTCTCAAACTGTTGAAGAATTTTGTTCTTTTATTTAATTAGCTGGCCAATATTTATTAAGTAAATATATTTTATGCCACTGTCCTGACCTCTCATGTCTTTATAATTTGGTATGGCTTATGTACTTTTGTTTAGTTTTATAGTCTATCTCAGTACTGTGGGTAGGACAAAACTCTCCTCACACCTCCTAGATTCTTTTGGCTTGTCTAAAAATTAAATCTACATGAGGTATATTAACAAGAAAAAATAACTAAATGTAATTTGTATCTGTATTCATGGAAACCCCACATACACAATAGAGTCAGAGACCTCCACATATATGAGAGATACAGAGACAGAAATTTAAAATGAGGTAAATATGGCATTCTGAACTAAGGATGATGTAGCTTCAAAGAGTCATTGTAGATCAATAATAGTAGATGTTCAGTAATAAGTAGGTTTTCCTGCCAAATAGAAAGATTTAAAAATGTTTATCTTTGATAATCTCTTACAGGCAAGGTTTCTAAATAAAATTCTTCAAGTAGTTAAAGGGGTGTGGGGATGGTCAGGGCATAAGATTATCTTGAGCCTGTGAGATCTTGGTTGCCTTTAGCTCAAAATAAATCACGTATCACTGAGACATATGTGGGAATGACTAGTTCTGAACACCTACAGTATTTTAAATTGAAAACCTTGATTGAAAAAAATTTTAAGTATAATTTTACTAGAGGCCTAGTGCATGAAATTCATGAACTGGCAGGGTCCCTAGTGGCTGCCAGCTGCCAGCTGCTGGCCGGGGCCTCCCTCCCTTCCCCCAGGCATCCTTGCCCCCTGGTCAAACTCCCGGACAACTCCCAGTCACGGGGACAATTTGCATACTACCATTTTATTATATAGGATTGATTTCAGAGAGGAAGGGAGAGGGAAATAGAGATAGAAACATCAATGATGAGAGAATCATTGATCGGCTGCCTCCTGCACGCCTCCTACTTGTGATCGAGCACACAACCCAAGCATGTGCCCTTGACTGGAATTGAACCTGGGACAGTCCAGTCTGCAGGCCAATGCTCTATCCACTGAGCCAAACCAGCTAGGGCTGGTTGAAACTTTTAATCTGATAAGACAATATCCAATGAGATGATGATATTGTACAGGGTAATTTTTCTACTTTTCAAGTACCTAATAAAGCATAATGTAATTTTACTTATTTATTTTTACCTTTATTATATAACCAGGTAATTCAGAATGAGAATCATTATAATAAATATCTAGAATTGTTTACAGTAAAATTTCTTTCCATTTCACTATTACATAGACTAGAGTCCCAGTGCACGAATTCATGCACCAGTGGGGTCCCTCAGCGTGACTTGTGGGATCGGGCCAAAACTGGCTCTCTGACATTCCCCGAGGGGTCCCAGATTGCGACAGGGTGCAGGTCAGGCCGAGGGACCCCACTGGTGTACGATTGGGGCTGGGGAGGGACGCAGGAGGTTGGCCAGCCAGGGAGGGACTGCAGAAGGGCTCCAGGGCATCTCCGACCTGTCTCTCTCAGTCTCCATCAGCCGGACCCCAGCAGCAAGCTAACCTACCTGTCAGAGCATATGCCCCCTGGTGGTCAGTGCACGTCATAGTGAGTGGTTGAGCAGCCTTAGCATATCCTACCTAATAAAATAGTACTATGCAAATTGACCGCACCTTCGCTATGCCCAAGCCACGCCCATAAGCCAAAGCCACGCCCATCAGCCAATCAGGGAGAGTATGCAAATTACCCAACAAAGATGGCAGTTAATTGCATACGCTGAGGGAGGGAGGAGTGAAGACTGAAGACAACTTAGAAGGAAGAGGGAGGAAAAGCGGAAAGCAAGGTGACTGCTGGGCAGGGTGGAGCAGGGCAGAGCGGAGCAGGGCGGGCGGCAGTGGCGCACAGGTGCAGGCGCGGAAGCCACAATGGCGGCAGCGGCAGCGCATGCAGCCGCAGTGGCTGCTTGCAGGATTCTTCCTGCAAATGGGCTACTAGTCATTAGCATATTATGCTTTGATTGGTTGAACAGATGACCGGATGACCAGACACTTAGCATATTAAGCTTTTTATTATATAGGATACTTCCATCATTAGACATTAAAAAAAAACACACACAAAAAAAACTTTAGAAGAAATTTAATACTAATTTTATCAAATTAGGTTTATAATTTTGGAAGTACTTTAGGGATAAAATATTTGCTAAAGTAGAGAAGGTAGGTTTATTTGTTAACATTTTGCTCAAAGAGTGCTCATAAAAAAATACCATATTGAATATTCCTGTTATTGAAGAATACTTTAATGATCATGTTATTTTTCTATGACAGTAATGTTTACTGTGCTTACTGTGTACCATTGTCTGTGTGAAATATTCTTCTTATCTAAGCCTTACAATTCTCTAATAAGAACTATATATGTAATATGTTTTCTTTATTCATGTGTTTGTGTGAAAGAATAATATTCATATATACATATATGTATATATATATGTTCATGTGTGTGTGTATGTGTGAGAAAGAGAGGGAGGGAGAGAGAGAATAAATGTATCAAAATGAATAAATCAGTTAGAAAATCCAGTATTATTTTCTCCTCTATTTTAATTGAGAAATGCTCAAGGTAGTCTTCAAAACTACGGAAATATCCTCAGAATGTGTTCATTTTTAATGACCAAGTCCACCAGAAAATAATAAGGAAACTCTTTTAATATGGTGTAAATTATAAATAATAATCAAGGGGGAAAAGACCATCAAATTGCTCTCTGCACTATAACGTATATGACAAAATCACCAATCATGTGGGTATTGTTTATATTAATTCAATGGTAGATAATAAACAGAAAGAACACTATATAGCTTTGTTGATATTTTGGCTTAAAAATAAGAGCTAAAGAAAAAAATTCACAAATCAGTGACCTGATAGCAAAACTGGCCATATATTCTTAATATATAAGACAAAGCATAGGTTAAAAAAATTTTTAAAGGCACACCTATATATACTGTCAAGGAGAAAGAATATTTAATTCCATTATTTTAAGTTCTTTAGGCTGATATAAGAATTAACCTTATGCACTCGGATGTCGAATGTGACTCGACACGGTTAGCATTAGAATAAAGGAATCGAGAAAAAAGCAAGCCAGTGCAAAGGGTTAAATTGACATGAGACCATTAACAGGAGAAAATCAAGTTTAATTTTGTATTAACGGAGGTCTCATAGATATGGGACCTAAATAAATGACCAAAGCAGGAAGCTTTTTTACTTTTTAGACAAAGAAACAATAAATTTGTGAAGAACTGACAGGACAAAGAGACTTAGACTTGGGTACTAATTAGCGAAGAAACTAAAGAGTTTGTTTACAGTCTTCTTGGCCCTGAATTTTCTGTCTCCGGGGATAAGGATGCCTCTTAACCTCCTGGTGCATGGAGGTTACCTTTCACACAGGAAACTTATTTCTTTCTTTCAGGAAGACAGAGAGAAGGGTCAGAGTGTCCTTCTTGCACCAGCTGTTTCTCAAGGAACTTTAATTCAAAGTAATCAATATGCCAAAGTGGCATATTTTGGGCTGGCAAATTTTGCTCCTCTACAAAACTTTTTACTATAGTAATAAAAGTTAAAGGGAAAACAAATACAATACAAATTTTATAAAACTTGTGTCTTAGAATAAAAACAAATATAGTAGTAGCAATAGCAAACAACACCATATCACGTTTTCTACCTTATGTTCAAATTTGTCTTTAAAATTATAGTAACATAAAATGTAATAGTGCTTTTTCTTTGTACACACCTATGATATCCTGAAAATATCTGGATATATGCAAGAATAAATATCCTTGGCCCATCCAGTATTAAAGCAGCCTGAAATAAGGAATAATGGCTCAGGTTACTAATTACCTATGTGCAAAGACTATGCTGAGACCTTCCCCAAAATTTTCCCATATAGTTACCTTTCAGTAACTATAAGTGGCAAATAAGAAAACAGATATACAATTGTAGGTAATTTGCTTAGAACTAGTGTACCATTTGAAAACTTAAATAATCTGATTCCAGAGATCAGTGAGATTAATAGTGTTTTGTTTGCTTTTATTCCTTTTTTTAAATTTAGTTTTCCCAAAATTCTTCAGATTTTTTAGGGGAATGTCCAATAAAAAAAACCTTCAATGGTCTTGAGTCCTGAAATGAAAAGCTTTAAATTAGGTTAGTAGCCAATGAGAAGTTGTTGATGATTTTTGGATAAGTCAGTGATGTGAGAAGAAATATGAGATGATTTATCAGTTAGGATATATACAAGAAAATTTTAGATTGAAAAGATAGATGATTAAGGAAGCTACTAATATTTTAATAATCTTATATACAAAAGGAATATTAAATAAAGATGCTCATAATAGAAATGCTATGAACACAAATTAAATAAGAGCTATGAGAGTAGATTTTACAAGAGTCAGTAATTGATACTGGGCAGTCATTCCAATGGGAGATCTTCAGAAAGGCTGATGAAAATTTGTAACAGAATGGTGTGAGAGAGGTTAGTAAGATTTATAATTAATTTTATCTACAGAAAATGTAATGTGAAGTTATAGAAATAGATTAAACAAACAAGTAAAACATTTTTTGAGTAAACGAGTAAACCTAAGAACAGAAATTTGGGTAAAAGTCATCATTTATAGGAAATAGAGAATGAGAAGACTTGCTAAAAGGGACAGAGAAAAAATGTTGCATATAGAAAAAAGTGGAAAAAATCACATTCCTGGAAGATGAAGAAAAGAGTTTAGAAAGACTTAAGTACAATGTAAAATTAGAGTTAAAGAGATAAAACCGTGACTTCAATGCTGTAATGATTTATTCAAAGACATTTAGTAGAAACATGGTTATCAAATGCATATATATTATAGAGTCATGAATAAATACAATAAAATGTGTAAATCACTTTTTTTAATTTGGAGTACATTGCAATTTAATATGTTAATTAAAGCATAAAAATAATGTTTTTGTTATATGCACATTTTAATGGAAATATAATTCACCACTTATATTTGATATTCTTGGGATCCAAATCCAAAATCTAAAGTAGAAGAGTTTAGTTTGTGAAGGAATAAGTAAATACTTCTCTTTAAATCCAAAAGTTTAGGAAGCAGAAACATGGGGAGTAAAAACAAAGAAAAACATTTTGAGATAGAGAGGAGAGTTGATTGCAGGAAAATGAGGAGGTGAGAGGACTTACAGAGTAGAAGCTCACATTTTTTTAAAAAGTGGAAGAAACATTTTGAAAGTTCTGGAATGAATAAGGTAAGAAATCAATTTACGCCCTGGCTGATGTGGTTCAGTTGGTTGGGCATCCTCCTGTGCACAAGGAGGTTGACGATTTGATTTCTGGTCAAGGGCGAAGGCTGGGTTGCGGGCTTGATCCCTAGTAGGGGGCATGCAGGAGGCAGCAGATCAATGTTGCCCTGTCACATCCATGTTTCTCTCTCTCTCCCTCTCCCTTCCTCTCTCTCTAAAAAAAAAAAAAAAATCAATAAACTATTCTTACAAAAACAAGAAATCAATACAAGATGAATAGAAGAATTATAGAGGATCAGAGAGTGTAAATTATTTTATGATTCTTTTCTGGGCTGCTCAGTAGCTGTAATAAAAGAAGATAAGATAGGAAGTAAATATTACTGAAAATCAGGAAATAGACAGACAAGAAGATAGAAATTTTATTTTTGATGATACATTCTAGATTGTCTGTGAGTTTACAAGTGGCTAACCATGAGTTAAAATTTGGCATGGAGGCAAGTGAAAATTACAACAAGAAATGATGAACTGAGTAAATAGTAACTGTTTAAACCTTTAGTAATATGAGAATGTAAAATTAAATTGGTAGGAAAAAAAGAATAGAAATCATTTAAAAATCAATGAGTTATATGACAACAAAGAAAAAAATTGACTGTGTTAGGAAGGTAAACAATTTTCAATAGTAATATTGACTTCGAAAGAGTTTTTAGTCAAAATATAATAAATAGGGAAGTCAAAATACCTAAAGATATAGGGAAAGAATAACTGTTGGAAGGAAGTTGGAAATGTCAACATTGTGACTGGGAAGTTTTAAAGAATATGATTTAAAAAAGAGAGAGTAATGGGAAAGATCCTACAATATCCAAAACAATTTTGAAAAAGAATAATAAAGTGAGAAAAATTATTCTTTCTCATGTTGAGGCTTAGTATATAACTATAATAACCAAGACAGAGGGATTGAAAGATGGGTAGACACATGAGTAAATGGGACAGAATAAAGATCCAGAAAATAGATCCAAGCAATTATGTCCAATTAATTTTTATAAAGGAGCAAATGTAATTCAACAGAAGAGAAAAATATGTTCAACAAATAGTGTTTAAACACTGAGGATCCATTAGCAAATAAATGTATCCTAGTCAAATCTCATACCTCTTATAAAACTTACCTCAAAATGGATTATGGACTTAAATATAATACATGAAACTATAAAACTTTTAGAAAATAACATGAGGAAATCTTTGGAACCCAGACTAAGCAAAGAGTCTTTAGATTTGGCACCGAATGCACAATTCTTAAAAACAAAAATTAATAAGTTGGACTTCATCAAAATGAAACACTTTCGCTCTGTGAAATATTTTAGAGGCTGGGAAGGGACTGCAGGAGGTTGGCTCCAGGCCATTTCCGGCCCATCTTGCCCAGTCCCAATCCAGGCCAATCAGCCAAGGAGGGACCGCAAGAGTGCTCCAGGGCATGTCTGGCCCATCTCACCCAGTCCCATTCAAGCCAATCAGGGCCATCAGGGCGGTCTCACCCAGTCCTGTCTTGTCCAGTCCTGATTGGGTCCAATCAGGGCCAGCCAGCTAGGGAGAGTCTGTGAGAGGGCTCCAGGGTGTGTCTGACTCATCTCACCCAGTCCTGATCGGCTAGACCCCAGCAGCAAGCTAATCTACCGGCCAGAGAACCTGCCCCCTGGTGTTCAGCGTGTGTCATAGCAACTGGTTGAATGGTCAAATGAATGGTCGGACACTTAGCATATTAGGCTTTTATTATATAGGATAATATAATACATAAATATTTTATATTATATATATAATAAATAAATTTATTATACATATTTTATAAATGTTGTATTTTTCATATTGGCCAACTAATGACAATTTTGTTAGTAAGAAATATGTAATTAAAGACATAAAGATAATGAATGATAATAAAGATTATATTTTCAGAGAGTTGTAATACTATAAGGTAAATCTAAAATGAATTATTTCAAATTAAGCTATCTAATGACTAATGGTTCAGTAATAGTGAATGAAATGAATATAAGTACTTATAGTTTAATGTGTTAATTTTCCAGATTAGATTGATTTTTCTAATAGAAATGATGAGTTAGACAATGAATATGAGTATAAAATAGTTTTAAATTCTAAATTTAACAGGTGCTAAAATAAATAATGCAATTTATTTTGTGAATTCTTATTTTTGCTTGGACAGTTATTTATAAAAATAAAAATACTACACAATTGTCTTATCAATGCGTTTTTCAAAATAATTTTGTGCAAATCAAACTGTCACTTTTCTGCTAGTAAATAAAGTTATTATAAGTATTTCAGTGCACAAAAAAGCATGATATATACTGTTTGTTTTTATTTATTTTTTGTTTTGTTTTTGTTAATCCTCACTTTAGGATATGTTCATTGTTTTTGTTTGTTTGTTTGTTTTGGTTGTTTTTAGAAAGAATGGGAGGGAGGGGATAGAGAAAGGGAAACATCAATGTGAGAGAGAAGACATCGATTGGTTGCCTCCCTCGCGTAGCCAGGGCTGGGATAATGCAATCGAGGTGTGTGCCCTTGACTGGAATGGAACTCGGGACCCTCCGTCTGCAGGCTGATGCTCTATCCACTTAGCCAAACCAGCCAGGCATACTGTTTATTATAAAAATACTTTGCTATATATACATAATGTTGAATTATCAAGTAAAATAATCACAATTCAATTTGAAACATTTCAGAAATATTTCATTGGAATAATAAGGAGGGGATTTGGTAAAGTATCTGAGATGGGTGAACATTTAATTACTCTTATAACAGAAAATTTAATGTATTGATATAGAGAACCAATTAAAAATATTAGAATGTTTTATTCTTTGGAGCAAATTGAGTATATGTTAAAACTTATATATGTAAAGTGTAGAATGCATTCAGTACATTTTATCATTTTAATGTAAATTTATGCTTACATTTTTAATTTCTCAAGAAATATTTCTGAATTTACTCATTATAAGCAAATTTATTATCAATGTAGTGTTTTCAAATAGTGGTAGGCTATGCATATTAATTAGGACAGCCTTATTTAAATATGGAACTATGGTTTAATGACAAAAAGAGAAAAAATATTCCAGAAATTGTGGATAATCAGTACACAGTATTTTTAATAAACAAAGTTAGCTATTCATGTCTTAGTCATTCTTTGCTACAATCTTAATAAATAATTTTTATGTATAATCTAAGTTCACTATTTTCTATCTCAAGTTGTAAGATGGAAACAAGTTTCTAAGAAAAGATGATTGATTTTATTTAAATTCCTTGATCAAAGTCAGCTAGAGATCTAAGTCATCAATAACCTAAGTGAAGATTAATTTTCACTCATTCCTGATTTTGAGTTGTTAGTAAAAGAACATTTAACTATAGCTAACTGTAATAAAGTCACCAGAGAGCCTTAGTAACATGTTATAGCACGTAAAAATTCAAGAAAATTGATAAATAATACACACACATACATAAAAATATACATGCATACTTTCAGAAACATATATATATATATATATATATATATATATATATATATGTCTTTGTAAGATATTGGCTTATAAGACATTTAAAATTATTTTACTAATGTGACAAATGTACATTGCTTTTCTTGAATATCTAAATTATTTTAATTTACTTAATTTTGCTCATGTGGTTTGCCCACACACAAATGCTTTCTGCTGCTTCTTCCAGTCTAGAAAATGTTTGAAGATCAATTTCGAATTTTCTTTGATATAAAATGTCTCCTTTTTGCCTCTAATCTTGTCATCAGACTTGTTCTCTGCCCTGCCCCAGCACAGTGCCAGACCTCCCAGCTCTTGACTCATGCAGGAAAGAATTCAAGAATGAATGTGAGTGAGAGTCTGAGTCCAAGTGAGAGTAAAAACAAGTTATATTCAGATAAAGAAGCTAGAACATATTGCTGTGAAAGAAGCAAAAGTACATGTTCAGTAGATGAGGGTGAACTCATGAGTGTGTTGCACAGTGGTCAGCCAGTTCCCGAAATTTTATGTGGGTTCTTTCTGCACTTTATGGTGCCAAATTTTGACTTCACCTTCTGCTTGGGAGGGTGTTTTGTTCCTAATATGGTTGGTTCCATAAGTGTCATGGTGTTGATCTCCCTCAGCTCCCCTTCTATTCGGGGTGTCAGTGTTTATTATGATGGTATAATGAACTTTGGAGTCAGTCTCTGGTCAATTTTTCCTCCATCTTGGATTAATCTGTTTTTAGCCAGTCCTTGTTGTTGACTTCTGGGACGGACCACCCAAAGCAGGAGTTGTTTGCCATAAACTGTTTTCCCTTTGATCATGTGTGGAGGTGGAGGCTCTGACAAGACGATATAGCAGCTTATCTGCTCCTACTTTCTCATTCCACTTGTCAGGAGTTTTCCCCAACTTCTTTCTACCTTGCTGCAATCCCTTCCATAGTTTCCGCGTGATATGAAACCCCCACGTGAAATCCAACTTTTACAATACACTAGCTAAACTTTAAAAGAAGCCATCAACAAAACAACAAGAAAGCCCACTGCATGGGAAAACATATATGCCAATGTTATCTCCGATAAGGGTTTAATCTCCAACATTTACAGGGAACTCATACAACTTAACAAAAGGAAGATAAACAACCCAATCAAAAAATGGGCAAAGGTCTTCCTGTCTGTGTCAGAGTAGCGGGTGGTCCACGCCGAGGGACCCAGACGCCCGGCTGCTTGCTAAGGATGACCGAGTGGGAGACGGCTGCCCCTGCGGTGGCAGAGATGCCCGACATCAAGCTCTTCCGGAAGTGGAGATCAATGACCGACGACGACGTGCAGATCAATGACATTTCCTTGCAGGATTACTTCGCGGTGAAGGAGAAATATGCCAAGTACCTGCCCCACAGCGCCCGGCGCAACACGGCCAAGCGCTTCCGCAAGTCACAGTGCTCCTTGGTGGAGCGCCTCACCAACTCCATGATGGTGCATGGCCGCAACAAGGGCAAGAAGCTCATGACCATGCGCATCGTCAAGCACGCCTTCAAGGTCATTCACCTGCTCACTGGTGAGAATCCCCTGCAGGTCCTGGTGAATGCCATCATCAACAGTGGTCCCCGGGAGGGGAGGACTCGACCCGAATTGGGCACGCTGGGACTGTGAGGCTACAGGCTATGGACGTGTCCCCTCTGCGCCCTGTGAATCAGGCCATCTGGCTGCTGTGCATGGGTGCCCGCGAGGCTACCTTTCAGAATATCAAGACCATTGCCAAGTGCCTTGCAGATGAGCTCATCAATGCGGCCAAGGGCTCCTCCAACTCCTACCCCATCAAGAAGAAAGACGAGCTGGAGCGTGGCCAAGTCCAACTGCTGATCCCTGGCTGCGGCTCTAATAAACCTGTCTGCCTTCTGGGCAGCATCGCCTGCAAAAACAAACAAACAAACAAACAAAAAATGGACAAAGGACCTAAATATACACTTTTCAAAAGAGGACATACAGAAGGCCGAGAGACATATGAAAACATGCTCAAAGTCACTAATCATCTAAGATGCAAATCAAAACGATGATGAGGTACCATCTCACAGCTGTCAGAATGGCTATCATCAACAAATCAATAAAGGACAAATGCTAGCGGGAATGGAGAAAAAGGAACTCTAGCGCACTGCTGGTGGGAATGCAGACTGGTGCAGTCACTGTGGAGAACAGTATGGAGTTTCCTCAAAAAATAAATAATGGAACTCCCATTTGACCCAGTGATCCCACTTCTAGGAATATATCCCAAGAAAGTAGAAACACCAATCAGAAAGGATATATGCACACCTGTGTTCATAGCAGCACAATTCACCATAGCTAAGATGTGGAAACAGCCTAAGTGCCCATCAGCAGATGAGTGGATTAAAAAACAGTGGTACATCTACACAATGGAATACTATGCTGCTGTAAAAAAGAAGGAACTCTTACCATTTGCAACAGCATGGATGGAACTGGAGAGCATTATGCTAAGTGAAATAAGCCAGTCAGAGAAAGATAAACATCACATGATCTCACCCATTTGTGGAATAGAATGAACAACATAAACTGATGAACAAAAACAGATCCAGAAAAGAGAAGCATCGATCTGATCGTCAAACCTCAGAGGGAAGGCAGAGCAGGGTGGGGGTAAGGGGAAGAGATCAACCAAAGGACTTGTATGTATGCATATAAGCCTAACCAATGGACACAGACACCAGGGGGGTGAGGGCATAAGCGGGGGGGTGGGGGGAGGGGCAATGAGGAGATAAGGACACATATGTAATACCTTAATCAATAAAGAAAAAAAAAAAGTAGGTTCACACTATGAGCTAATTCAAGGTAAGGTTTTCTTGAAAATGAATAGTCCATGCTACCTTTTTTTTTTTCCAATCTGGGATATGTCCAACACTTTGGATAATGGAGTTAACATTTACCTTATTAAAATAAGACAAAAATAATCATAGTTTTAACATGCAAGTGTTTAGAGATCAAAATTCTTACAAAATTTCACTGTCAATAACACCAACTACCATTTCATGGTACTTAACAAATTGAAGAAAAGCCTAGAGAAGCAGAATTTATACAATTTAAATGGAGCGGAAAGTGGTGGTGGGATATAAGGGGTCAATGGGGAAAAAAAAGGGACATATGTAATACTTTCAACAATAAAGATTTTTTTTAAAAAGTTTATAGCTTCAGCAGTACAAAAAGCTTATAATTCCTTCCAAGCTGCTTGTATTTTCACAACTTAGTAAAGGATCAACAAGTACCTTAATATTTTCCTTTAAATAAATATATACTCTGCCCTGGCCTGTGTGGCTCAGTTGGTTGGAGTGTCCATACACTGAAAGGTCCTGGGTTTGATTCCCAGTCAGGGCACATGCCCAGGTTGAGGGTTTCAATGTGTGTGGGAGGCAAATGATCAATGTTTCTCTTTCACAGCAATGTTTCTCTCTGTGTGTCTATCTCTGTCTCTCTCCTTCTCCCTGCCTCTCTAAAAACAATAAAATAAACAAATAAATAAATAAATAAATAAATAAATAAATAAATAAATATATACTCTGAAATATTTATTTACTCAGATTGTTTTTATTTTAAAAGGAATTCCAAGTATAGCTTTTGATAATTGTTGGCATTTAAAAAAGAATATTTTCAAATATTCTTTTCTGTTCTAGAAATTTATTCACTATATTTTGTATGAAAATCTTGATGTAGGCAGCTCGATAATAATAATTAAGGAAGGTAGCCAAGAGAACCAGACATTATTCAGCAGAGTAAATTAGTGAGCATGAGCCTGCTTGCTTCACTAGAAAGTTACAGCTTCACACACTCCCCAGCCATCCACCTGTGGGTTCCCTGAAAATCATTGGGGGAAGTGATAGAAAAACAAAGGGTAGGTAAACATATATGCAGTGGAAGCTAACATTATGACCATAGAGGCCTGTCAGTCCAGCCTGGGGAAAAGATCAGATTGCATAAGAGGTACAACCCTGTAAGATCTAGGAAATAGATTAGCTGTGGTGTGGAACCATAAGAATCCCACACAAGCTGGGGAAGTTAATTGGTCATTTTGAATAAGCATTTGGTCCTTCCCAAGCCCAAAATAATATATCCCACATAACAGATAGAGAGTTCTCTATTCCCACCCATGTAACACACACTTGCCCCATTCATCTGCACATTCTCTCCAGAGCAGCCATGAGGGTTTAGCAGTTGCCTACAGCCCAGGGGTTGCTCAGACCTGAATATGGACCCCAGCCAGGAAAACAAGCTAAGCACAGTTTACAAACCATTTGGTGATAAAGTCTAGACTGGTGTTATTTAAAACAACAGCACAGAATCTTTGCACCTCGTCCTTTGTTTTGGGCTTAACGAAGACAAGATTGGACTTTTCCCATGGTGACACAGATAAAGATGAGATATTGGGAATTAATGGTAGCCTTCCATTTCCACCCCAATGAACTTTACCACTGAACCACATGCCCCCATGTGTGAGTCTCTCAAAATTCTTTTCATGGAACTATGTTAAAGAACACAATTTCCAAGAGCAATAGTACCTAACATCTTTGATTATATACATAATTTTATACTGCTAAATGTGTCTATTTTAATAACATAATTCCCTAAAACTTGTGTGAGCAGTATGTACAATATTCATGTAAAATTATTTTTAAAAAGGCACTTTAGACTTTCCAAAAAGGTGGCAGACTAAGTGGAAGCTACACTGACACTCACCCAGGACCAACCTGGAATTACAAACTGAAATGTAGAAAAAGACATCCTGAGTAATTAACTGAAGACTAGCAGGAGAGAACCCTGATAATCAAGGACAGAAAGTGGAGACCACATAGAGAATGGTAAGAAGTGCAGAAGCAAGAGAGGGCTTTCCAGGCTCCCACAGATAGCAGCTGAAGTTCTGGAGGGATATTTCAACTGTGGGGGGTTCCCACTAATAACTCTGGGGTCTAAACCCCAAACCTGGCTCCCCAGGTCAAAGCACCAGAACTGATTAAGATGCCCAAATAACATCTGGTTGTAAAAAGCAGCAGGTTTGCTGTCTGCCAGGGAGAGATGGCTGGAAATGCGGCACCCTGATAAAGGGGCAACACACAACATTTTGGGTGCAGCCACTCATCTTGCCCTCTGGCAGAGGGAGAGCAGAGTGGACCTGAGCTGTGTAAGGATATTCCAGGGTTGGAATTAAAGCTCTGGTGGCAGCTGCTCGATTGCCTGTGCTGAGTCATTCCGCCATACTACAGAGGACATCTTTCTCAGGCAGACCTTACCATCCAGGCAACTTTTGTCAAGGGGGAGAATCAATTGCCCTGCCCTGTTGGAAAAATACTCACCCCATCCTGTGGAGTTTCTGAAGCCCATTAAGAGACTGAGAATAACAATTAGCCTGCAGGCAGAAGCAATTGCCCCACTCTGTTGGAACCTCTCTCCCCAACCTGTGGAGTCTACACCTTGCAGGGATCAATAGCCTGAGGCTCATTAAGACTGAGGATAACAGACTGTAGGCAGAGGCAGATCTCTGGAGGCTTTCAGTCTTTTCCGGACCTCTTTCTGGACGTGGAGCTAGAAAAAGCAGACATTGGGGAACATCTTTGTCTCTTTCCAAAGGTACCCAGTCTCAGCAGAGTGAGCCAAAAGCTGTGAATTTCTAATAGATCCAAAGTGTACACAGGGACAGCCACAAACAGTGTATAGCATTGTGCAGCACCAGAGATTGAGAGTCATAGCATATCTACCCAAACAGGCAGCCAAAATGGGGAGCCAAAAAAACAAGGCCCAAATAAAAGAATAAGAGAATACTCCAGAAGGAGAGGTAAATGAAATGGAGATAAGAAACTTATCAGACATGGAGTTCAGAATAATGACAACAAGGATGCTTAACAGCATGAGAAAAGACATAGAAACTATGAAAAATGACCAGACTGAAAAGAAGAAAGACATAGAGCTAATAAAGAACACATTAGAAGGAGATTAGGAAATTAATAGAAGCCAATGATCACATCCTTTCATTAGAAGATAGGGAGAAAAAAAATCACACAAAATGTGTGAACCAAAATGAAAAACAAAAACAAAAAACAGGAGGACAGCCTAAGGGAGCTGTGGTACAACATGAAACATAACAATATTCACCTCGTAGGAGTACAAGAAGGTGAAGAAAGTGAGCAAGAGATAGAGAAACTCTTTGAAGAAATAATGACCGAAAACTTTCCTAACCTAGTTAAGGAAAAAGTCACACAACTTCAGGAGGCTCAGAGAGACCAAGCAAGAAGAACACAAACAGGCCCATGATCAGACACATCATAATTAAAATGCCAAAAATTAAAGACAAAGAGAATCTTAAAGGCAGCAAGAGAAAAGCAATGTGTTACTTACAAAGGAGCTCCCATAAGACCATCAGCTGATTTATCATCAGAAATTCTGCAGAATGGAATGGTATGAACTATTCAAGGTATTGAAAAGCAAGGATCTAAAGACTACTATACCCAGCAATGCTATCATGCAAAATAGATGGTGAAATAAAGAGTTTCCCAGACCAAAAAAAAAAAAAAAAGACTAAAAAAAAAGACTCACACAAGTTTTAGGAAAGTATGTTATTAAAATAGACACATTATCACCACCAAACCAGCATTGCAAAAAATGCTAAAGGGACTGCTGTAATGAGAAGAAATATATAGATAGAGAGAAACATGGTCATATATAATTAAAATGGCAATAAATAAGTACCTATTGATAATATCCTTAAATGTAAATGGATTAAATGCCCCAATCAAAAGACATAGGGTAGTTAAATACATAGGAAAACATGAACCAAATATCTGTTGTCTAAAAGAGAGCCACCTCTGCCCTAGCTGGTTTGGCTTAGTAAAAAGAGAATCAGCCTGTGGACTGAAGGGTCCTGGGTTTGATTCTGGTCAAGGTACATGCCCAGGTTGCAGGCTCAATCTTCCTCTCCTAAATCAATAAAAATATATTTAAGAGACCCACCTCAGAACAAAAGACTCACACAGGATGAGAGTGAAGGGATGGTAAAAATTTTTCTATATAAATAGAAACAAACAAAAAAAAGCTGGTGTAGAAATATTCATATCTGACAAAATAGATTTCAGAATAAAGGCCATCAGAAGAGACAGTAAAGGACACTACATAATACTAAAGGGATTGTTACAACAAGAGGCTATAACGTTGGTAAACATATATGAACCTAAGATAGGAGCACATAAATACATTTAAAAAAAACAACATACAAATAAAAAAACTTCTGGAGGACTTTAAGGGAGAGATTGTCAGCAATACAGCCATAGTAGGACATTTTAACACCCAGCTGAATCACTGGATAGATCTTCCAGACCAAAAAAAAATAATAACTAATTAATTAATAAGAAAAGAGTAACTTTAAATGACACACAGGATCAGATAGATTTAATTGATATATATAGAATATTTCACCCCAAATTTGCAGAATATACATTCTTCTCAAGTAAACATGGGTCATTCTCAAAAATAGACCACAGGTTAGAACACAAAACAAACGTCTACAAATAAAAGAAGATTGAAATCATATCAAGCATCTTCTCTGATCACAATGGCATAACTTAGAAAATAGCTACAATAAAAACACTCAAAAAATTCAAGCACAAGAAGGCTAAATAGCATGTTATTAAACAATGAATGGTTTACCAATGAGATCAAGAAAGAAATAAAAAACTTTCTGGAAACAAATGAAAATGAGCACACAATAACTAAAAATCTCTGGTACATAATAAAAGCAGTCTTGAGAGGGAGTTCATAACTCCTTTACAAGCCTACCTCCAAAAACAAGAACAATCCTACCTAATAATAGACAAATATGCAAATTGACCACACCTTCGCTACACCCAAGCCACGCCCACAAGCCAAGCCACGCCAACCAAACAATCAGGATGCGTATGCAAATTGCCCAAACCAAGATGGCGGTTAATTTGCATATCAAGACAGTGTAGAAAGAAGCGAAGAGCTACAGAAGGGAGCAAAGCTGTGGAGAAGCAAGCAAGCCGGGGGGAGGAGAAGGGAGGAGCGGAGGCAGGGCAGGGGAGAAGGAAGGAGAGCGGGCGGGCTGGCGGAGAAGGGAGAAAAGCAGGCTGGCTGGCGGAGAAGGGAGAAAAGCAGTTGGGCTGACGGAGAAGGTGGGGCGGGGAGAAGGGAGGAGCCCAGGCGGGGCCGGGGGAGAAGGGAGCAAAACAGGCGGGCTGGCGGAGAAGGCAGGGCGGGGGAGAAGGGAGGAGAGCAGGCAGTGTAGTGTAGAGTGCTGCAGGAAACCCTATTGCAGGATTCTTCTTGCAATGGGAATGCTAGTTATGAATAAACTATCTAACCCTACAACTTAAAGAATTAGGAAGAGAACAAAAAGAAAAGTCCAGAGTAAGTAGAAAGAAGGAAATATTAAAGATCAGAGAGAAATACATTACATAGAGACTAAATAAATAAATAAATAAATACAAACATCAAGGAAACCAAGGGCTGATTCGTGAACAGATAAAAAGATTGATGAATCTTTAGCCAGTCTCATCAAGAAAAAAAGAGAGAGGACCCAAATAAATAAAATCAGACACAAAAGGGTGAAGTACCCACTGACACCACAGAAATAGTAAGAATTAAGAATAAAATAAAATAAAATAAAATAAAATAAAATAAAATAAAATAAAATAAAATACTATGAAAACTATATATCAACAAACTGGATGAAAAGAGGAAATAGGCAAATTTCTAGACAAGTATAATATTTTAAAATTGAATCCAGAAGGATCAAAAAACCTGAATATGCCATTAACAACTGATGAAATTTAAGCAGTCATCAAAAAACTTCTAGCACACAAAAGCCCACGTTATGAAGGCTTCACAAAAAAATGTTTGTTTCTTTTTAAATATTTGTTATTTATTTATTTTTTTTTAGAGAAAGAGGAAGAGAGAGGTAGATAGAAATATCAATGAGAAAGAAACATTGATCAGCTGTCTCCTGCAAGCCCCCAACTGAGAAATGAGCCTACAACCTGAGCCTGTGCCCTGACCAGGAATCCAACTGGTAACCTCTTGGTGCATGCAACAATGCATAATTCACTCAGCCACACTGGCCAGGCATCACTGGGGAGTTTTACCAAATATTCAAAGAACCAACACCTATTTTCTTCAAATTATTTCAAAAATCCAAGAGGAAAGAACACTTCCAAGCTCTTTTGATCAGGTTACCATAAGCCTAATTCTAAAACCTGATAAGGACACAACAAATAAAGAAAATTACAAGTCAATAACCCTGATGAACATAGTTGCTAAAATCCTCAACAAAATATTAACAAATCGGATTCAGCAATATATTAAGAAGACCATACACCATGACTAAGAAGGTTTATTCCAAGGATGCAAGGCTGGTACAATATTTGCAAATTAGTAAATGTGATTCATCACAAAAACAAATTGCAAGACAAAACATCACATGATCATATCAATAGATGCAGAAAAAGCATTAGACAAAATCCAACATCCATTTTTGATAAAATCTCTCAGCAAAGTGGGAATAGAGGGAGCATATCTGAACATGATAAAGGCCACATATGACAACCCTACAGCCAACATCATACTCAATGGACAAAAACTAAACCATTTCCCCTAGGAACAGGAGCAAGACAGGGATGTTTACTTTCACCACTCAATTTCAGCATAGTACTGGAAGTCTTAGACACAATGATCATACAAGAAGAAGAAATAAAAGGCATCCAAATTGAAAAAAGGAAGTAAAACTCCCATTATTTGCAGATGAAATGATAGTGTACATAGTAAACCCTAAAGACTCCACCAAAAAACGACTACATTTAATAATCGAATTAATCAATGTAGCAGGATACAAAATTAATATCCAGTAATCCCTGGCATTTTTATGCACCAATAATAAACTCTCAGAAAGAGAAACTGAAAATATAATCCCATTTACCACTGCAAGAAAAAAAATTAAGATACTTAGGAATAAACTTAACCAAGGAAATAAAAGACTTGTACTCTGAAAACTACAGGAATTGAAAATAGATATAGAGGAAGATATTAAAAAGTGAAAGAGCTCTAGCCAGTTTGGCTCAGTGGATAGAGTGTTGGTCTGTGGACCAAAGGGTCTCTGGTTCGATTCCGGTCAAGGACATGTACATCGGTTGCAAGCTCCTCCCTGGCACATGCAGGAGGCAACCAATCGATGTGTTTCTCTCACATCAATATTTCTTTCTGTCTTTCCTAAGGGTGAGGATTAGCAACAACAACAACAACAAAAGTGGAAGAATACACCATGTTCAGGGATTGGTAGAATTAACATCATTAACATGTCCATATTACCCAAAGCAATCTATAGATTCAATGCAATCCATATTAAAATACCAATGGCATATTTCATTGATCAAGAGCAAATACTCCAAAGATTTATGTGGAACAACAACAAAAAAAAGACCCCAGGAAGTGACAGCGATCTTGGGAAAAAGAAAAAAAGTTGTAGGAATCACAATACCAGATATCAAGTTGTACTACAAAGCCACTGTACTCAAAACAGCCTGGTACTGGCACAAGAACAGGCAGATAGTTCAATGGAACAGAAGAGAGATCTCAGAAATCAACCCAAGCCATTATACTCAATTAATATTTGACAAAGGAAGCAAGAGCATACAATTGAGTCAAGACAGTCTCTTCAATAAATGGTTTTGGGAAAATTGCAAAGGCACATGCAAAAAAAAAAAAAAAAAAAAAAGCAAAAGCAACTAGACCACCGACTTATACCATACACAAGAATAAACTCAAAATGGATAAAATATTTAAATGTAAGTCATGAAACCACAAAAATTGTAGGAAAAAACATAGGCAGCAAATCTCAGACATCCTTCTTAGCATTATGTTCACCTATACATCTCCTAGGGCAAGGGAAACATTGGAGAAAGTAAACAAAGGGGACTGTATCAAAACAAAATGAAAAGGGAGCCCACTGTGTGGGAGAACATATTGCCAATGATAAATCCAGAAAAGGATTAATATCCAAAATATATAAGGAACTCATACAACTTAACAAAAGAAAGATAAACAATCCACTCAAAATATGGGCAAAGGATCAAAATAGATACTTCTCCAAAGTGGACATACAGGCGGCCAAGAGACATATGAAAACATGCTCCAAGTTCCTATCATCAGAGCTATACAAATTAAAACAACAAAGAGGTATCACCCCACACCTGTCAGAATGGCTACCATCAACAAATTAACAAATGACAAGTGCTGGAGAGGATGTGGAGAAAAAGGAACCATCATACACTGCTGATGGCAATTCAGACTGGTGCAGCCACTATGGAAAACTGTATAGAGTTTCGTCAAATAATTAAATATGGAACTGCCATTTGACCCAGTGATCCCACTTCTAGGAATATATCCTAAGAAACCTGAAACACCAGACAGAAAGAATGTGTGTTCCCCTATGTTCAGAGCAGCAAAATTTATAATCGCTAAAATCTGGAAATAACCTAAGTGCCCATCAGTAGATGAGTATATAAAAAACCATGGTACATTTACACCATTTAATTCTATGCAGCAGTAAAAAAGAAGGATCTCTTACCCTTGAGACTTCATGGAGATACCTGGAGAGTACTATGCTAAGCAAAATAAGCCAGTTAGAAAGAGACAATATCACATGATCTTACCCATATGTGGAATATAATGAACAAAATAAACTGATGAACAAAATAGCCCCAGTCATAGAAACATGGAACAGACTGATCAATCTCAGAGTGAAGGAGGGCGTGGATGGGTAGGACATGGTTAACCAAAGAATGTGTATTCATATATGCATAACCCAAGTACACAGACAATAGTGTGATGAAGGCCTGGCGTGGATGTGGGGAGGCGGACTAAAAGGGGTCAGAGGGAGAAAAAGGGTACATCTGTATTAATTTCAACATTAAATATTAATTTAAAAATGGCACTTTAAAGAACAGCTCCTCTGAAGTCTACTTTTTAAAAAGTACAAGGTTTTTGCTACTAGTGACAGCATGTTAAGATTATTGTATGTAAAAATTCAACATTTCTGATTAAGCCACCCATTTTCCAAATAATTTAAAACTTCTCATAACTACTAATTTCCAGGCAAAAGAGCAAGTGCATTTTCATAGCAAAACAAGTAGTTTAATTATGCACTGTATGTAAAAGAGGTAAAATTTGATAAAAATGATTTTTCATAGCAGTGTATTTCAATTTGTAGATAATAATCAATCAAATATCATAATTCATTTCAGAAAGAAATTAGAAAATGAAGGATAAATCTATTATAGAGCTAATATTGAGTTAGCTGAAAGCAGCAATAGAAGTAAGCTATTATAACTAAAGGCATTAGATGACAAAAATGAACATTCAAGCTCCTTTCCTAACTGTCTTTGTAATCTCAGGCAAGCTATGATATTCTCTAAATTCCAATATCCTTGTTCGTAAAACAAGAGGGTTGCCCTGGTTAATATCCAAAGGGATTCTACCAAATGGAATGACAGCACAATTGGCTAATTCTTATGCTGCCACATCTCCCTTGGAGGAGCCTCAAAACATAACACTTTCTAATTAACAAAAGCCTGCAGACATTCTAGAAACCAAAAGCATGCTGTTCTTCATAAATTGGCAGTGCTGCCAGTGGTAGGGCAGTTGCTACCAATTCAAAAATAATACCTGACTCCTAAAAGAAACTGGTTGTCTGAGGAATAAGAGGAGACTTTGACCAAAAGGGTCTTAATTCTCAGCTTGACTAAACTTAACGAAACTTCTTTCTGACCTTAGGCCCTTGACCTCCCTTTTCTTAGAACATTTACTTTAGAAATATTTCAATTGTAAATTTTTTCTCTACCTTTTGAGATGGAAATCTCCCCCCAGCCTCTTGCCAGTTTTACTGCCCAGAAATATCTTTCTTAAGGACCTGGGAGCCTTCCTTTTGAAATATAATCATGGAGGAGATGGCCTTTCTATTTCCCAGTCTCTGTGGGAAGGTAGGAGTTGAACTTCAATAAGCTACAAGTTGCAAATGCAAATGGTCTAATCACATTGAACAGCACTAGCACCCTTATAGCACTTTCCCACTAGTTCACCCCAGCACTTAAAACTCTCCAGCTTTTATTTCAAGATACTTGAATTCTGTCTCTCTCTCTCATTGTAATAATCTTGAGTAAAGTCTTTTCTGCCTGTGTAACTGTTCAGTATAATGCTTTTATGATAACTCAGGCAGGAAACGGGGTCTTTTGATATTAATAATATATACAATATAAAATAAAATTTTAATAATCAAATGACATTGAAACATTTAAACCCCAAATACTCTATTAAAAGAAGTGTTTTCAAAAACAATAATAGAGAGATGGACACAATAGAAATAAAGGCTTGGATACATGGAACAGACTGACAGCTTTCAGAAGTGAAGAGGGTGGGGGAGTGCTAATGAAAGAAGGTAAAGGGTTTAGCCAAAAAACATACAGTATATGTATAACCCGTAGACACAGACAACAGTGCTGTGATGACCAGAGAGAAGTGGGAGGGGACTGGGGCTGGGTGGAGGTGGGCAAAGGGTGGGTATGGGGACATCTGTAAAAGTGTCAACAATACAAATAAATTTAAAAAATAAAAAGAATGGCAGTGGAGATACCTTTTGGTTCCCAGGAAGGAGAGCCTTTGAATGAGATTTATTTAAAAGAGAATTGTTAAGGGTGTGCCTTCAGAATCATCCTGAAAAGAAGTGAAGGAAGCCCTAGCTGGTTTGGCTCAGTGGATAGAGCTTCCGCCTGCAGACCTAAGGGTCCCAGGTTTGATTTCAGTCAAGTGCACATGCCTAGGTTGCTGGCTTGGTCCAAAGTGTAGGAGGCAGCCGATAGTGATACTCTCTCATCACTGATGTTTCTATCTCTCTCTTACTCTCCCTTCCTCTCTGAAATCAATAAAAAATACATTTTTAAAAAAAGTGAAGGAAGCAGGATGGGAAGGGAGATGTTAAACACAATGTGGTTTCAGCTGGAGTCTAGCCTTAGCTTGATCATATGGTGAGCTCCAAGTATAAAGGGCACCTTAGAGTTACTTCCACTTGCTGGAAAAGGGCTGTCCTTTTTCATGTCATTGATACACCCTCTAAAGAGGTTGTAAGCTCCTAGTAATTTCCCAGTGAGATTGTTCCCATTGGTCCTGGGGAACACACAACTGATGAGTGCAGTTGTGTCCTTTCAGCAGCCAATACTTGCAGCAGCTGAAGAATGTGCGAACCTGCATAGTAAAGGGGATCTGAGTAGATGCCAATAGCATCTACAGTAGTTGGCTTGACTTTAGTTAGAAGAGGTTAAGTGAAGAAAGAAGTATCTGAATTTTAAAAAGAGAGAGGCTAAGAAAGTGTGCAAAGATGGAGATGGATTAAAAAGCAAAACTAATTCATGTCATTATAGACTAGAAATGAGTAAAGAAAAAATGAAGGTTATGATTATCCTATATAATAAAAGAGTAATATGCAAATTGACCACCACTCCAAGACACAAAACGGCCACCCCCATGTGGTCAAAGATGGCTTCCCCCATGTGAACACAAGATGGCCACCACAAGATGGCCTTCAGGGGAGGGCAGTTGTGGGCGATCAGATGAGCAGGGGAGGGCAGTTAGGGGTGACCAGGCCAGCAGAGGAGGGCAGTTGGGGGTGACCAGGCCAGCAGAGGAGGGCAGTTGGGGGTGACCAGGCCAGCAGGGGAGGGTAGTTGTGGGGAACCAAGCCTGCAGGGGAGGGCAGTTGAGGGTGACCAGACCAGAAGTGGCGGGCAGTTAGGGGTGACCAGGCTGTCAAGGGAGCACAGTTAGGTGTAGATCAGGCTGGCAGGGGAGTGGTTAGGGGGTGATCAGGCTGGCAGGCAGAAGCAATTAGGGGCAATCAGGCAGGCAGGTGAGTGGTTGGGAGCCAGCAGTCCTGGATTATGAGAGGAATGTCCAACTGCCCGTTTAGGCCCGACCCCACCAGGCAGTCAGACGTCCCTCGAGGGGTCCCAGATTGGAGAGGGTGAAGGCTGGACTTAGGGACACACACCCCCATGCACAAATTTTGTGCATCGGACCTCTAGTAAAAAATAAAAGAATGTTTAATTAATTTTTTTTCAAAATTGGAAAAGCCAACAGCAACATTTCTGCACTGCTTGAGATTAAATTAATACTATCATTGTATCCACAGAGATGATAGCCTATTTCTCAATAATTTAGGGCAGTGAAAGTAACATTTTTCTAAGTGGTAGAGGGGAAAAAATAAGGTTATACTTATAAAAGAAAAAAAAATATGTCATTTGAAAAAAGCCTATACAAGAGTACATTCTATATGGATTATTTAGAGGAAGCTTTAAAACAAACAAAAATAATATATAGTAGAAATATATCAGAACAGAGCTTTTATAGAGTGGATTGGGGATAGGAACTTAATAGAACCATGACTAATAATTTAGGGGTGATAGCAATGTTCTTTGTTCTGCAATTGAGTTTGGGTTATACATGTTGCATATATTATCCAGGCACAAATTTGTCAAAATTCAGTATGTTTATAAATTGTCTATTTTATTGTATCCTATATAATAAAAGGCTAATATGCAAATTGTCCACTTGGGAGTTTGACCAATCGGGAGTTCGACCGCTCACTATGATGTGTGCTGACCACCAGGGGCAGCACAGAACAAAGGAAGGCCCTGCCGAGAGCCGGCAGCTGGGGCAGGAAGGCCCCAATTGGCCCTGATTGCTGGTGAGGCCTAGAGACCCTACGCGTGCATGAATTTTGTGCACTAGGCCTCTAGTATAAAATAAAATAGTAAAC
Source organism: Cnephaeus nilssonii (assembly GCF_951640355.1). Lineage (NCBI taxonomy): Eukaryota > Metazoa > Chordata > Mammalia > Chiroptera > Vespertilionidae > Cnephaeus > Cnephaeus nilssonii. Next base: position 79,022,795 of record NC_137079.1, read on the forward strand.
TCTGAGTAATGATATTCATAATGAAGGACTTAAGAGGAAGTGTACTAACATCTGAAAATTTCTTTACAATTCACCAAAAAATGAGATGAATTGTGGAGGTACAGAAGAATGGATAAAGAAAGGTTCTGTGATAGAGTAAGTATAATAAAATGTTGGAGCTAAAATTGTGGTGCTGGGTATATGAATATTATTATAAAATTCTCAATTTCTTTGTATGTTTGAAAATATCCAGAAAAAATATTGAGAAAAATATTGAAAATGTTTTAAAAAATGTACAACTTATTTTAAATTTATAAAGAGAGTGTTAGTCCTGAGTTAATTTCACATTGTAATATAATGTTTAGAAGAGAGAAGTGGTAATTTATCCTTGCCCCATATTTTATGTTGAACAAGGGATGTTCATTATACAAATGGATTGAAAAAATAAGAACTTACCTATAACTGATCTCCTTAATGTTTTAGAATGTTGCTAGAAGAGATTTACATTTAATCCTCAAGGTTTCTATCAAATTGAACAATGGGATTTGTGCATCATAAGATATCCTTAGTGGACTGCAGAAAATTACAGTGTGCTGAATTTGCCAATTGTGAAATGCACAAACCAGAAAGCTAATTTCATAAACTTGTTGTGGAATAGTTGAGCTTTGAAATTGGCTTCCTGACATTTTTACCATTCTGAGAGTTAAACATACTCCAAATATCACAAGGCATCAAGGTGTAGTGTAAAAGTTGATTTAAATTCCCTTGTCACTGGAGAGAAACATTTGTTTAATTTTTAACCTGTTGCCTAACCTTTCTGATCAGCAATTTATTCATCTGTAAAATATGGTTCTCAATTTTTAATTTATATGGCCATGTGAGTAATACTAGTATGTTAGACAGAGTATATAAAGTTATTGACATATAACTTTTCATTATATGTTTTCTCATTTTTCCAATCTATTAGTTTAAGGCAATAAAAACACACTAATGCTTTAACCCAGTATTGGGTGAAATGGTGAAAGGGTCAATTGTATGGTGATAGATGCTAACTAGAATTATTGTGGTTATTACTTGGTAGTTTATACAAAGATAAAATTATTATATTGTACTCCTGAAACAAATATAATGCTGTATACCATTTTTACTTTAATAAAAATAATAATTTAATTTAATATTAATCAATGCTTATTACAATGTTAATTATAGTTTTAAAAATTTACACAGATATTTCTGTCTAAGGTTTGATAGTATTGTCTTATTTCCACAAAATGTGGTTGCATTGAGGACATGTTGTTACATTATTTGAACATCTAAGCCCATCTGAAAAATTACTATAGCAATACTTTGGAATGAGCACAAGGTACCCAAATTACAATTTTAGCCATTGCAAATTTATGTCATAATCTTGATAAGTGTATTACAAATATCATTGGGATCTACTTCATGTCTCTCTAATAACTTTTATAAAGAGAAAACCACAAACTACACACACACACCACCACCACCACCACCACCACCACCAAATACAAAGAAACAAAAAGAAAATGCAATAAAACATACTGGCAAAACCGTTGCTGTACATTTTGGGTAAAAGACAGAAAGGTGATAATCTACTCATCCAGACAGTAAGAAAGTGTTTGTGTCATATTGAAGTAACATGATTTAGTCACAGCTAATGTGTTTAAGGTGCCTTCTGGTACTCCTCTTTTCTTAATGTCTCACAAGTCAAATCTCTCAGTGACATATTTATGTCTTTGGTAAAGTCATATGCAATAGGACCAATCTAAATTAAAAGAGTTATTTTTGTAGCTATACTAATTAGGGAGGAGAAATAATTCAACATAGAACAAGGAACATAAATTGTTTAGGCACAAAATTGTTTTGCTTAGATTAAAAAAAAAGTGAAACTCACTAGCCTTAATTGTGAAATACAGTCATTTTAATTCATGGAATAAGAATAGTCATGACTCTCAGAGGTAGGGTGACATTTATTGTAAGAGGATTTTTCATCAGTGCCAATTTTGTAGTTTTGCAACATCCTGTAAATTTTATTAGCAGATGTATTATATATAATCTAATGACAATGAAGAAGGATAAATATGCTCATAATTACTTAGGGAATATGAAATGACCCATGACTTAAAAAATAAAATAGTAACATTAAAAATTTTAATTTTTTGTTACCATTTAAAATGGTAACATTAAAAAATTAATGGTGCTTTTTTTTTAACTTCTCATCTGTTATTTGCTTGATGTGTCTCCTTTTAACCACTGTCATTTTTGTCATGAAAAAATTTTACATCTGAATCTGGCTTGTTTTATGGGGTCAATCTATCTCATATTTGGTTTTCCTCTTTTCTTGATGTCTTCTATTTTTCCCAGTGTTATATTGTCTTTTCCAAGAGCCCTGACTTCTAATGATGTAAGAAGGCAGTTTTTCATATTTTGCCTTTAGTGATGTTTCAGGCTCAATTGCTCTAGGACCCACTTGTTCATCTTTTTGGTTGTCCAGGGTATCAGTAGAGCTGTCCTCCAACATCATATTTCAAATGAATCATTTTTTTTCCTACCAGCTTTTTTCACTGTCTAACTTTTGCATCTGTACAAACTCATTGAAAATATAAGGGTGTGGATAACCTCAGCTTTTGTCTCTAATGACACTCCTTTGCTCTGGATGGTCTTTCCTAATTCTTGCATTGCCACCCTTCGAAGTCTCAGCCTTCCCTTTTTTTTCTTGGCTGCAGTCTCTATTTGAATTGATAACTGAATCAAGGTAAGGAAGATCTAACAATTTCAATGTCTTTATTGTGTATATTGAAGTTGTGTATTTCTTTTGTACTCAGGATTTTTATCCTCTTGATGTTCAAATGCAGCCTGCTTTGGCACTTTTTCTTTGACTTTCATCATAAGTTGTTTTATATCATTGCTATCTCTGCTAATAAGATAGTGTCATCTACATATATGGTTACTAGAGGCCCAGTGCATAAAAATCGTGCACTCGGAGAAGTCCCTAAGCCTGGCCTGCTCACAGTCCGGGAGCAGTCAGACATCCTTAGCACTGCTGCTGAGGCTCCCACCACCACCGCTGTGCTCGCCAGCTGAAAGCCCAACTTCTGGCTGAGCGGCGGCCCCCTTGTGGGAGCACACTGACCACCAGGGGACAGCTCCTGCATTGAGTGTCTGCCCCCTGGTGGTCAGTGTGCATCCTAGTGACTGGTCGTTCTGCAGTTCGGTCAATTTGCATATTAGACTTTTATTATATAGGATTTATGTTTCTTCCACCAATTTTCAATCTTTTCTCCTATCTAGCCCAGTTTTCTGTATGATCTGTTCTACATACAGATTAAACAACTAGGGAGATAAAGTGCACGCTTGTGCACCTTTGCCTATAGAAAACCATTTTGTCTTTCTATATTGTCCTGACAGTGACTTGTAGTCTACCATACAGGTTATACAACAGGATAAACATTTCTTTGAGAGTAACCCATAGCTTTTCATAATTGACACAGTCAAAAGCTTTAGTATCTATATATATATATATATAAAGGGCTAAGCGACTATCTGGCCATCCAACTGTCCAGCTGGCTGGTAAGTATGATGAGCACTGACCACCGGGGGCAGATACTCAACACAGGAGTTGCTGAGCTGTGGTGACTTGGTAGCGGCCATTCTCAGATGACGCACCCCAGAACCAGAGAGGAGGGTGCCCTATTTCTTGCGGGGCCATGCGATTCCACCTTCAGCCTTGGGTTATGTTGTTGCTGGGGCACTGTCGGCCCTGAATCTGGTTTACTGCACACTTGCATTTGCGTTTCACACCCTGTACAACAGCAACTTTGCAGAGTGCCCTCTCGCACTCTGTGACTCCTCGGGGGATGTCAGAGAGCCAGTTACGGCCCAATCCCTGCAGGCCAGGCTGAGGGACCCCCACCTGCCAGAAGGACCCTGCTCACTCCACAAATGCCATTAGAGCTGCAGCAATGCCCCAGATGCAGCTGGCAGGGAGGGACTGTGGGAGGTTGGCTCCAGGGCGTGTCTGGCCCGTTTCACCCAGTCCTGCCCCACCAGCCACCTTCTAACTAATTTCCTTTCAATGTGCATGAATCCATGCATCAGATCACTAGTAGTCTATAAAAAATAGACTATGTCTTGGCCAGTGTGGTTCAGTGGTAGAGTGTTGGCCCACATGACGAAGGATCGCAGGTTTAATTCCTGGTTTGGATTGCAGGTTTGTTTCCTGGCAATGAATGCCTTTCCCCCCAACCATCCTTCCTTCCCGCCACTACTTCTAAAGGTCAGTGGAAAAAAATATCTTTGGGTGAGGATTAATAACAACAACAACAACAAATAAACTAACTATCTTTAGAATTCCTTTGGAGCACTCCAGTATCCAGTGAATGTTAAATATTAGATCTTAAATGACTCTTCTTTTCTGGGTCCAGCTTTAACATCTGGCAAATGCACCATATAAGGTAGAAACAAAGGTTGTATCACCTTGAGCATCACTTTACTTGCATGGGAATAGCAATGGTCCTATAGTTACTGCATTCCTTGTCATTTCCTTTCTTGAATATTGGAGTGTATATTGAATATTTCCAATTTATAGGTTGTTTATCATATTTATTGACATATTCTTGTTAGGATTTTGACAGATTCAGTTTCTGTGGCTTGAAATAATTCCATTGGTATCCCATTTGCCTCTGGTAATGTCTTTCTTTCCAATACTTTCAGGGCAGTTTTCACTTTTCTTTCTAGAATTACAGGTTCTGCCTCATGGGAATCTCCTTTAAAAGTATCTGTCATTCTTTTGTTCATTCTGCATAGATTTTCAAGAAAATGTTTCCACTTCCCTTTTATATTCTCCTGGTCAGATGTTGTGCTTCCTTGTTGAGTGTTCAGTATTCATAACCCTTATTTTAATTTCCCTTTTATTTATTGAATCTTCTGGTAGAGAATTCTTTGTGTTTTTTTTAATTTTTTGTTTTTATTCTCTTCTATCTTTTTGCATTACCAAAGTTCTCTTTATGTCTATGTGATAGTCATTGAAAAACTGGGTTCAGAATTTTAACCCTGCTTTTGTCAACTTTTCCTTTTGCTTCTTGTCTGTCTCTAACAATTTTTAGTGTTTGTCATCCATATCAATTTTTCTTTCCTTTTTAGTTATGTCATTGTATTTTAATGTTCTTCCATAATACTTCTAGTTTCAGTCCACAATTCTCTGGGTTCTTAGTCAATTAAGTTTAACAGTCCAAATCTGTTTTTAATGTGTACTTTAAATCCATCAGAAATATTATTTGATTTTATTTTGGCACTACAATTCTTGTAGTGCTCGTCTTTAGCTTTACTCTAATGTTTGACATTAGTTCTCCTGGTTTTTGTTTTGGCAGAGAGAATAGAACTTCTCCATCTCAGCTTCCAATTACATAGACTATTTTGTTTCTATATTAGCCATCTGGCTATGACCATGTGTACAGTTGTCTGGTTGGTTGTTTGAAGCATGTGTTTGCAATGAACAAATTGTTCACTTCATAGAAATCCATTAGCCAATCTTCTGCTTCATTAGGACCGATAGTCCAAATGTTCAAACAATGTGTGGTTTTTCTTTATTTTCTACTTTTGCATTCCAGTCACCTATAATTATCAATATGTCTGGTTTTGGTGTGTGATCAACTTCTTCTTGAATACTTGTGCAATATTTTTAATTTCATTTTCTTCAGTCTCTACAGTTAGAACATAGACCTGAATAATGGTTATGTTAATACATTTTCCTAGAAGTATGATCTATATTATTTGGTTAGAACTCACATTTCTGTTCTTAACTAACTGAGCCACATTTTGTCTCAGTATTAAAGCTACTCCGTTTCTTCTGAGTTTGTCATTTCCAGGGTAAAGCACTTTGTAGCTGCCTAGTTGTCTCACTGAAAATGCTTCACCTCAGTCCATTTTAGTTCACTAACATCAAGCACTGCGATGTTTAGATGTTCCCTTTTTTGCTTTAATTTCAAGTTCACCTTGGTTCATGTGTCTTAATGTTTTATGGTCCAATAGTATATGTTGTGCAGCACCTTACTTTTCTTATGCCTTTGTGCACATTCTTTTGGCTTTGGATTAGTGCATCATTAGCAACAATGCTACTTGTCTTTGTTCTTTGCTCTTTGTTTTTATGATTCAGATTAGATTTTTTTGTTCACTTGACCTAAATTTTTTTCTGTGTATTCACATCAATTTAAAATTTAGTAGATTATACTGATCAGGTCAGAATCTAGCAGGCTTCCTAACTCTTTTGCTTCTAGGAACATCATGATCAACTAGCCAACACCATAAGTTGGTGCAAGTCAGACTATTCTGATTGGTACTTGTACTTTTCTGTCCAAAGCTCTTTTGCTTTTGGTGGTTGAGTGCCAATACATGACCCCCTACCATGCTGGAATCCAATTATTACTACTGCATTTAGGTTTTCCACTTCTGAGACCTCAGTTCCAACTGTAAGGTCTATTCTACCTGCAGAGAAAAGAGTGATCACAGAGCTTTTCAAGGGCATTGGTGCTCTCCTCACTCATTTATCTCTTACAGTATTGGTGAAACATATGTCTTCTGCACTCTCCCAGTGTAGGTGAGTAGGTCTTTAATGAAACATCCTCTCTAAAATTCCAATCTCGTTACTATGAGAACTTGGTTCTTTTCTTCTTGAAGAAAAAGGCAAAGTGTAGAAAAGTAAGCTAGAATTTATTGATATATACACACACACACACTTAGGAGAGTGAAGCAAGGAGGAGTATAGAAAAAGCAACAGGAGAGCCTAGGCTGGATTGCTTTGGCTCACTGGAAGTCGGAGAAAAGCAGGTCTTTGATACCAGTTCAGGGGGTTAGCCTGGGATGAGCTGCCATGGCCCATTGCCTCCCTGGAGTTTAGGAGATATGTGCCTGTGGGGGAAGGAGGTGAAGGTGGGAGTGGCTCAGCATGCTCCCTGGAGGGACAGCGCCCTGGGACCTTTATTTTCCGGGTTGTTAAAGGCTGGGCATTTAGGAGAGGTCTTAGGGAAGAATCAATAGATTATTCATCAACTTTATGCTGATGTAACAAAATGAGATTTATTCCGTTAATTTGTCTGTCCTTAAGTGTGGTTGGCAAATGGCACTAATTAGGTTTCTGTTATCTGTCTCCCTGACTAGGGTGATTTAAGCTATTTGCCCTCTGGTTGGGAAAGAGAAGTGCAAACCATTCACTTTTAAGTATCCTTAGTTTAGGGAAGATAGAATTTACTAGGTGGCTGCAAACTGCTGTTTAACCATCTGTCTTAGTGTTCCTATTCTGCTTGTCCTGAAATTTTTTAAGTTTCTTACTATTCTGTAATGATCTCTCTAAGTATTTTAATTCCTTATTTTACATTAAACCAGAGCAGGTCTGACATTACCAGTAAATAGGCTCACTATGGGCCATCTTTTGGTCAATGTTTCAACCAATCATCCAGACTAGTAGAATCCTTCCTAACTCCTGAGTTACAACATTAAATGCTGAATCCCTTCTTAGTGAGCTGATAGCAATAATATATCCAACTCTGTTCCTTCCATCATTATCTCACACCCTATTTACTCCCACATATGTTCCCTGGATTTCTGCTTATATAAATTAGGAAACTCAAGTAGTTATTTTTGTAGAATAGTGCACCTCCTCATGGACAACACTTTACTTTTCAATTTTAGAGTCCTGCTAAGAGTGAATCTAATTATATTCAAAGCAAAGAGGAAGAGTGGGGGTGGGTCCTGAGGAATACCAATATTATTTTTCTGTCCTTTTTTTTCTCAACATTTTTTAAGTGGCAACAATCTCAGGGAAAGACTTTAGAGTTTTTTCAGGCAATTTCTCAGGCAATCCCCTTAAATGTAGTTTGGGAGTCACCTCCATTGCGGGTGGGGAAGCCTCTTTACTGGAAAAGAAGATTCATCAAAATTTAGGAGCTCAATGTGTTACAGAAAACCGAAGAAGAACAAAGCAATACCAGAGAGATGGAGTTACATTTATTACACGCAGGTCCAGAGGAAAATGTCTCTCAAATTCTGGGCCCCAACATGCAGGAATTATCCCTATTTATATGATTTTACCTTCTTTGTCTCCAAAATATGGAGTGCTTCCGGCCCCTTCTGCAAGTTCTTAAAGAGCCCATATGTACTGGGTCCTTGAGACCTCAACCAGAGGTCTGGCCTGGTGCCAGCACTGATAACCTTGTCTGGGGAAGTTTTAATGGCCTCTCTGAAGTGGGAGTAGTCTTGGCAAGCAAGAATTTACAGAAGCCAATTACCAGGGTTAAAATTTCAAACAGCAGTTTTCATATAAGATGGATGCTTCAAATGTACCTCACATTTTTTAGAGTAGGCAGCTAGGTAGATCTGAGCTGGGAAAAGTAGCTGTGGCTCAGAAAGAGTGTATGTGTGAGACATGACAAACTGAAAATAGACAACGTAGGTGGCAGGCCCCTATGTGAACAAGAAAGAAGCAGAGCCCCTCTAGGATGTGGTCAAACTAGTGGCATAACACCTAGATGAAGGATCCTTGTAGCTTAAACACAAATTTAAACACAAATTTTTTGAGACATGAGGGAGGGGTGACTTGATCCTTGCCTAGGGGTGTTTCAACCTAAGGGTATCAATCCTCTAAACTCCCAAATATTGGGCCACTGGGTTTGGTTTCGGCCAGCTGAATTGCCCACTCAGGTCCTATCTGAATGTCTTTCTTTCCTACAGATAAACCCTTGCCTGATTTTGCTGCCATTTGTTGTCTCTTGTTTGAATTCATTCCTACAAGCAAGATAAGAACTTGGGGGTGCAGAGTATTGTCTCTGGCCAGAGATTGTCCTGGTCAAAGACCTCCTTGACCAACACTGACAGCTTCATCATGATGTGCCATACATATCCAACCCAACTTAAAGGATACCATTCTGTCTAAATCAATGCCCTCACTTTAACAGTAGACATTCTCTAAGGCTGGAAATTTAACTTGTATTGTAATTGAACCAGTTGGGGTTTAATTTTTAGTCATCTCAGCCCTGAGGCTACAGGAGACAAAGGGCTCCTTCAAGGCATAATTAGAGGTTTCTGTATGCTTTAGCTGATAATTCAAATCATTGAGCTTGTTTTTTATTTCTTTTACTACTTTGTCCAGGGACATTAGGCATGTCTTAGTCCTTCTCATTATATTTATTAGTTTTTTAAAACTCTTGAGGATCACTTTCCTTCTGGGGAGCATGCTTGTGCCAGTCCCTTCTCCCTTCCTTTCCCCCACAGGCACACATCTCTTAAACTCTAAGAGACCCGACCTCACAAGGCTTGCAACCAGGGTAGTAATGGGAAGTGGCAGCTCATCCTGGACTAACCTCCTGAACCTGTAACCAAGGTCCCCTTTTCTCTGATTTACCAATGAACCAAAGCAACCCAGTCTAGGCTCTCCTGTTACTTCTTCTATGTTAACCTTTTCCTTGTTTCACTGTCCTGAGTATACGCTTGCTATGGCCAAACAATTCTTGTTTGCTTTGCTGCAAGAAAAAGAAAGAAAGAAAGAAAGAAAGAAAGAAAGAAAGAAAGAAAGAAAGAAAGAAAGAAAGAAAGAAAGAAAGAAAGAAAAGAAGGAAGGAAGGAGGAAGGAAGGAAGGAGGAAGGAAGGAAGGAAGGAAGGAAGGAAGGAAGGAAGGAAGGAAGGAAGGAAGGAAGGACAGAAGGAAGAAAAGAACTTGATAATGGCTTTGGTCTGGTAGCTCAGTTAGTTAGAGCATCATCCTGATACACCAAGGTTGTGAGTTTCATCCTCAGTCAGGGCATATACAAGACATACATGAATCAACCAATGAATGTATAAATAAGTGAAACAACAAATCTCTCTTTCTCTCTCAAATCAATAAAAAAAATAAAAAATTAAAATCTTGATATGTATCACATACATAATCATTCAGTGCCTTGATTCTTATAAGTATTTGATGAGGAGTATTCAATGGATATATTTTGTGTATCTCTATAAATAGTTAATTCCATGGACTATTAACTAATAAATAGTTAATTCCAATAGTAGTGCTTTCTTCATTACTGGAAATAGAGCCATTAATGTTTATAAATCTAATAAGACTGGAAGTTAATTTTTTAAATACCAGAAACAATTCAGAAAACTATCCTTAAAATTATGTTCCTCTAGAACATGTTTTGCACCAAACTCTGTATAAAGATTCATATGAAGGAATTTGGTCGCATGACCCAGGAGTGCAAGAGCCATAGCTGTATTTCCAGTCTAAGTTCAAAGGACTGAGAACCAGGAGAACTGATGGTGTACCATAAATTCCAATCCAATAACAGGCAAAGGCTGCTGTCCCAACTCTAAAAAGTCAGGCAAAGAGAGAAAATTCTTCCTTAATCTATATTTTGTTCTATTCAATTCTCCGTAGGTTTGGGTGAGTCCCACTCACATGTGGAGAAAAAGTTCTTTTACTCAATCACCAATTCAGATGTTAATTTTATCCAGAAATATTCTCATACAATACTCAGAATAATATTTGACCAAAATCATGGGCACTCAATTTGACATATTAGATTAACCATCCCAGTGTTCATTCTTATCCAAGCATCATTTCTTAAACTGATGCATGGATATATCTGTCCTTCCTCCTCCAGAACCTAGAACACACACTTCTTTTTTCTCTATCTTAATTTTAACATCTGGATCTGTCTGCTATGACATTCTTCCCTCTGGTTTCTCCCTTCTTCTCTGTTCACCCTTCTTTCAATTATTTTTCTACCATTTTAATTGTTAAGCTTCCTAAAATGAGAAATTGAATACATCTTACTAAGTACCAAATCACTCTGTATAGAAATACTACTTTTAACATATAAACCCACATGCAACATGATTTTTAGAGTTACAAAACTGGGATAAGGCATATGGTTTGATTGATAATACTTGAGGAGGTGTATGGAATAAAAATACATCAGAATTTAGTTATATATTTTTATTGCAAAGGGTGAGGTTAATACAAAAAGTGAGAAAGAAGAAATTTAAAACATTTAAATTTTAATACATTTCTTCTAGAAGACTATATAAGGTGAGTCAAACTTTAAAACAGAATGAGTAATACCACAAAAAAATAATTAAAAGTTATCACCAAACATGCTCCTTATTGCTGTTTTAAATTATCACATCTACTAAAATAATTGGTGGTTTTGGTGGGAAGTGTTATAATGTTATAAGAAAGGGGACCTGGCCTTACTGGGTCTGCCTAGGACCAGCAGATAGTGTGCGGATTCTTGACTTCTGCAGAAGAAATTTCACAACATAAGTCCACGTGGATTTTAGAGGACATTTATTAAAGCTGGGGACAGTGAAACAAGAAAGGGCTGGGGAAACGAGGCTAGGCTGGTCTGCTCTGGCTCACTAAGAAGTCGGAGAAAAGAGAGCCTTGGGGACAGGCTCAGGGAGTGTGCCCAGGAGGAACTGCCTCTGCCCATTGCTGCTGTGGTTGCAAGCTTAGTGGGGTCCTTTAGAGTTTAGGAGAGGCCTGCCTGAGTGAAAAGAAGAGGAGAAGTTGGGGTTGAGATGGGGTCACCTTCGTTTTCAGGGGTTTTAAATGCTGAGCATTTAGGGGAGGTCCTAGAAAAGGATCTCAACAAAATCGTCATCCATTTCATGTTGATGTGCCAAAATGAGATTTATTCCCTTTACTTCATCTGTCCTTCGATGTGGTTGGCAAATAGCACTAATTAGATTTCTGCTATCTCCCTGAATAGGGTGATTTAAGCTATTTACCTTCTGGTTGGGGAGAAGAAGAGCAAACAATTTACTCTTAAGAGTCCTTGGTTTAGGGAAGATAGAATTTACTAGATGGCTGCAAACTGCTTGTTTAACTATGTCTCAGTTTCCCTACTCGGCTTGTCTTGGATTACTCAATATTAACTCTGGAAACTATGTGTATAAGTCAAAAATTTAAAATTAAAAAGCCTATGTCAACATTATACAGTGTTATATTCAGTATAAGTAAAGTTATAAAGAATAATTATACCATAATCTGAGATAAGGTTGTGAATAAGATTATAAATGTGTATGAGGAAACAATACAGCTATTCAGTAATACAAAAACCAATATCGTCTATTCATCTTTAACTATAATTAAAAGGTTCTGTTCTGCTTTTGACTTCTTCATCAAATTAATTCTAGAAATTTAACACTAAGTATGAGAATCTGAATCTTTGCTAGCCAAAAGTTCTAGAAAAATCTGCAAAGATTGTTATTGAGCATTTTTAATACTTAATTACTATGTTGGGCAATATAGAGATAGTTTCACTAAAAGGTGAAAGCTGGTTTTCAATTAAGCAATTGCATGTTATTGTCAGAAACTTGCAGTAATTGTTCAGTGACTCACTTCATAAATATGTTTCTCCATAGTGCATTATACTTTTCTTCTATGGTACACTGACACTGTGAATATGTTAGAACCAATGAAAACCTTTACATATTTTGACCCCTACTAAGAGTATCTAATTGGATTTTTCTTTTATTTAATTTTTATAATGTGTTAGGTATCCAGTTCTCACTTGCTCAGCATGAGCATCTCTGTGTCTCTAATGTTGCCTTTAAGAGACAATGAATGGCTCATTAACTAACGACTGTAGTTGACTGTGATATTTACTTCAAAGCAATACAAGATAATGATACCAGTGACTGAAATCAGAAAATACAAAAGAATATACCTTTAATAAATATAGAATACAAAACACTAAACAGGATAAATATATGTAGGTCCAAATAGCAAAAATGCATGATATAGATTTGTTGACATTAATAGTCAAAGGAAAGTTGAGATATAAAAACAAAATAGATAAAACAATTTTCAAAATTGAGGATTCCAAGTAAATATTAAAAGGATATATTTATTTAAAAACAAACAGACATGCCCTTAAAATTACATTCATGCTTAAAAGACAAATGAGTAAAAATATATATATACTAGAGGCCCGGTGCACGAAATTCGTGCACAGAGGGGGGTTGTCCCTCAGCCCAGCCTGTACCCTCTCCAATCTGGGACCCCTCAAGGGATGTCCAACTGCCTTGAGGGCAGTCGGACATCCCGCTCACAATCCAGGACTGCTGGCTCCCAACTGCTTGCCTGCCTGTCTTCCTGATTGCCCCTAACCGCTTCTGCCTGCCAGCCTGATAACCCCCTAACCACTCTGCTGCCAGCCTGTTTGCCCCCAACTTCCCTCCTCTGCTGGACTGGTTACCCCTAACTGCCCTCTCCTGCAGGGTTGATCACCTCCAACTGCCCTCCCTTGCAGGCCTGGTCCTTCTCAACTGCCCTCCCTTGCAGGCCGGGTGCCTCCCAACTGCCCTCTCCTGCTGGCCATCTTGTGGTTGCCATCTTGTGTCCACATGGGGGCAGGATCTTTGACCACATGGGGGCAGCTATATTGTGTGTTGCAGTGATGATAATCTGCATAGTACTCTTTTATTAGATAGGATGACATTTCTTTCATTTTTTTTTAATCCTCACCTGAGTATATGTTTCCATTGACTTTTAGAGAATGTGAAAGAGAAAGGGAAAGACAGAGAGAAACATCAAAGTGAGAGGAATACTTAGATTGCTTGCCTCCTTCCTGAGCCCTGACCTGGGCCCCAGCCAGGGAGGAGCCTGCAACTTAGGTATATGCCCTTGATCAGAATCTAACCTGGACTCTGCGGTTGGCAAACCTAGACATTATCCACTGAGCCAAACCGTGTAGGGCAGGTTATGACATTTCTTAGCCCTCCAGCAGCGGACCTTCATTTTTTTCTCCAGGAGTGTGGTGGAAAAGCCCTAGATCACTTTTTTGGATTCTTATACCCAAGTTACTAAGAATATTACCAGTGGCATACAGGGAGCTTAGCCAATGAGTGGTCAGAAAAGGTATTTCCTCTGTAGTTCACACCTATCTCCTGTGATCTCCGGCTCCACCCCTGCCAAGGACTAAAGCCTCCAGCCCTGGGCAGGGACCCCCAGCTGGCTCTGATCGCCCTGCTCTACCCCCAGCCAAGGCCGCAAGCCTCTGTTTGAGGCTCGGGCCCTGGGCAGGGACCCCCAGCTGGTTCCAATTGCCCACAGAAACCCACAGCTGGCTCTATCGCCCGGCTCCACCCACGGCCAAGGCTGCAAGCCTCTAGGCTTGGGCTCTGGGCAGGGACCCCCAGCTGGCTCCGATCGCCCACAGGGGACCCCAGCTTGCTCTGATTGCCAGGCTCCGCCCCAGCGGCCAAGGTCCCAAGCCTCTGGCAGAGGCTTGGGCTCTGGGCAGGGACCCCCAGCTGGCTCGGATCACCTGCAAGGGACCCCAGCTGGCTCCGCTGGAGGGCTCTACCCCAAGCCAAGGCCTAAAGTCTCTGGCTGAGGCTTGGGCCCTGGGCAGGGACCCCCAGCTGGCTCCAATCACCTGCAGGGACCCCCAGCTGGCTCCGCTCGTGAGCTCCACCCCCAGCCAAGGCCTAAAGCCTCTGGCAGAGGCTTGGGCTCTGGGCAGGGACCCCCAGCTGGCTCCGATCGCCCTCAGGGGACCCCAGCTGGCTCTGATCACCAGGCTCCTATCACCAGGCTCCGCCCCAACGGCCAAGGCTGCAAGCCTCTGGCCAAGGCTTGGGCTCTGGGCAGGACCCCCAGCTGGCTATGATCTCCCCGCTCCGCCCCCATCCAATGCCGCAAGCCTCTGTTTGAGGCTCGGCCCCTGGGCAGGGACCCCCCAGATGGCTCTATCCCCCGCTCCATCCAAGGCCAAGGCCTCAAGCTTCTGTTTAGGTGTATTTGCATATTCCCTTTCTGATTGACCGGTGGGCGTGACCGGTGGGCGTGGCTTGTGAGTGTAGCGGAGTGATGATTTGCATATTACTGTTTTATAGATAGGATATATATATATATATATATATATATATATATATATATATATTTTTTTTTTTTTTAAAGGTTAGAGTTCTTGAATTTCTATTTGGATGATTATAGTTTGAAATAAATAGGTAAAAAACAACAATATCTCATTAAAAACAAAATCCTACCAGGACATAGAGACATACAATCTATAAGGGGGGCAGAAAAGAAAGCATGCCCCTATCTTATGTCCAAGTGACTAGTGCTAATCAGGGATATGAAGATCCTTTATTTGTTAAATGCCGAACATTTATTAAATGTTCATCTTTATGTTACTCAATCTCGTGAGACTTTTTTCTCACTTTCCTTCTATTTTGTATGTACTTCCTTTACTCAGGCAGTATGAGAAAATGAATTTTAAATGGGTGTAATTCCTTGTTGCAATGTATAACTTTGAGATTTTATCACAATCTGGAGGATATAACTCTTCTGAAGTGTTGTAATCTTATTTTTTCTAATTCTCACTTTGCATCCTAAGCCACTATTCTTTACTTTAATTCTCAACAGCTCCAATTCACACATATATTGCTTTTCATGTACTAGGCTGTCTGCAAGTTGCACCTACAGTGAGCTAGCATATGCAATATGAAAATTAAAGAAAACCCAGTGTAGCTTATTCACAATCATTACTAAGACTTATTTGTATGCCTTACCATTTTGTGAAAGATAGAATTTTATTCCTAGAATATAATTTATATGCCTACCCACTTTCTCTAAGTAGGCTCCATGATAGACACAAGGGGCAAATGACTTGAAATGTCAGAGTTAGAAGAAAAGCTAAAGTGGGTGATTCAAATTTTGCTCATTTTATAGGTGAAAGAAGAGGTCCTTTTCTGAATTCTTAAATGTGGGCATTGCAAATGAGAAGATCTCTTTTGAATGCAAGCAAATTTATTATAAACTACCAAAATATCCTATATAATAAAAGGGTAATATGCAAATTGACCCTAACAGCAGAACGACCCGAATGATTGCACAACCAGTCACTATGAGGCGCACTGACCACCTCTCGGTCCCTTGCCCAGCCAGGCTCCCATTGCTCGATGGCCAATGGGGGACCGAGGGTGGGTGGCAGGGAACGCCTGTGGTGTCAGGCCAAGGCCTCTGCCCCACCAGTCACCGCACACACAGAGGGCGGAGCCATCAAGTGGGTGGGAATGGTGGACCTCTCAGTCCCTCCCCCTGGCCATCAGGCTCCGATCCCCGATGGTGAACGAGGAATCGGGGGAACTGGGGGTGGGTGGCGTGGGGAGACAGGCAGCACAAGGCCAAGGCCCCTGCCCTGCCAGTCGCCTCACACACAGAGTGTGACCTGCGTCAGGGGCGGGGCTGGTGAGCGGGCGGAACAGCCGACCTCTTGGTCCCTCCCCTGGCCCCCAGACTCCGATCGCCCATGGCGTACCAGTTTCCATTAGTGGGAAGAAGATACAATAGAACAGCCTGGAAATAGAAAATATTTTTCCTTATTGATTCTTTATCACTGGGCTCTAGAGAAATAATGGCCAGGGCCCCTGCTGGGTCCCTCAGAGCCCTGTCTCTCCTCCTCCGCTCAGCCCTGCTGATCATCAGGTGTCCTAGAGCAGGAGAGAAAAAAGCTGGACTTAGCAATGCCACCCACCCAAGGGTTGGGGGGTAGCAGAGGAACATGGTGACAATATACAGACTTTGGAGTCACACAGACTCTGCCAGTTAGAGTTGTGTAACCTCTCTGAGCCTCGGTTCCTTCATCTATAAAATGGGTATGATAATAGTACCAGCCTCATTGGAATGTTACAGGGTGTGCATAAGATTATGCACATAAGGCTCTCAGCCTGGAGCTTGACAGGTACTGAGCACTCACTCTCATCACTGTGATTATCTGCCCCCCTGACCTCACAGGGCTTAGGAACTACAGTGCTTAAGTGGCAATGTAGGTAGGTGTGGGGAGCGAGCCTAAGCCGGCAGTTGGACATCCCCTGAGGGGTCCTGGACTGCAAGAAGGTCCAGGCTTGGCTGAGGGACCCCCTTCCCCCCCTCTCCCCAGTGCATGAATTTCATGCACCGGGCCTCTAGTATTATTATAAAAGAAATTAGATAATATAGAGAGATGATAGATAGATATCCACATATAATATCAAAATTGTCCTGTCCCAGTTTTAGATGAGGTATGAATGCAATCAATATTGACTAGCCTGGGATTTTTGAAGTAGAAGATTAGGCAAAAATTGATTACAGTCATGACTCTTGACCCCTTATCCACATGGTGAGAAAAAAAAAAAGACAATAAAAGAGAGGCTATTCTTTGAGTAGTTCTTTGGAGAAGGTTGTGTTGTGAGGAACTACTCTCCAGTGGTACACGGAGGAGTAAGTAGAGCTTCAGTCAATCCAAAGAAGAAAAGAGCTTGATTCATCTCTACTGTATTAATAGGGAGACACTAGACTTGTGGGTGACCCCCTCCCCCAACTTGGGAAATCTAGAGAGATAGAAATGTAATGGTTAATTGATTTGACAGGTAAGTGTGCAATAAATGCTGCTGTTACAAATGACATTTATTGCTAGAGTATGTGAAACTAGATAGCTCTCACGGATCAGAGTATGATTTAGATATCTGCCAGGCCCTGAAAATATAGAGCTTGTTTATGACAAGAAAAAGGTGACAACTTTACCATCTGCTTAACTCTCCACCTCCCAGCCTCTTTAACCCTACTCTGGCCACAATTTTGCTAAATGATTGAGATGTGAAAGCTGAAAGGGAAGTACATGCCATTCTTTCCTCTTACTACAAGAGGCCAGCAAGTGGAACGTCTCCCAAAATAGAGGATAAATCTAATTCTCAATCAGGTGTGAATTTTGATTACTATAAGAACTAGAAGTATGTAATAATTGAATTGAAAATGTGTCATTTCTTAATGTGACCATTTAAATATTAAAGGAATATGGTACTGCTTGAGTTTTCAACCAAGGGAAAAGGTAAAACTTTATCACTGAGCACATTTTAGAAAGACAACAGGAGAAAAAGATAAAGATACTTTCTGATTATATCCACAGTCTCTGTTGTCCAATGCACCATTACAGGGTGCAAGCCATTTGTGCTTTCAACAACAAAAATGTAGGAATAAGTATGTTTAGAAGATGTAAAATTTGTAGGAGTCCATTAGACTCAGCAGTGCAGTGGAAGAACTATTGTTTTAGTGCTCAATTCTTGTTTTATTACCCCTAACTCTGCAAATGGTGAACAACATGTTCTAGTCAACTTAATGCACTTTTTCACTCCAAATGAGTATTGTTTCAGGCGATTCAGAATATATAATTCAGTCTTTTAAAGGTAAATAGTCATTTCACAATTTTTTTCTCCTTTTTCTGTCTTTGTCTTTGAGCTGATTTCACTTCCCAGAAATTGAGGATAGGGTTGGTTTTGCTAGGGAGGGAAAGGTTTCCCCCCACCTTCTTGGTTCTCTGGGGCTGATCTAATAATTAAATTGACACAATGCACTCTAACATTGCAGGACTGTGAGTTAACTGGTCTGCTTCATGGCAAGCTCTACCCCTGCTCCTCTCTCTATACCAGACCAGGGTTGTATGGGATGGGCATTTGCAAGGGAAGTTCTCTCAGGCCACCTCCCCAGCTGCCATTGCTATTCTGCAGTGAAAGCTGAATGGTGGCAGAAGGAAGTAACCTTTCCTTTTCTCTAATTTCTAGGCAGAAAACTGGAAACTAACCAATATGACGGAAAACAAAGAAACAAATTAAATTCAATAAAACTAAAGCTACATCACTGAGATGTAGACAATTAAAATATTATAGTAAATGCAAGAAAAATTCAGTCACAAAATTGACATTTTAATCAGAGGCAAACATTTGCGATTTGCAAATGACATAAAATATTAAGCCACAAATACACCACAATAATTATTAATTATTTTTGTTTAATTCTGGAAATACATATGTGCCTACTGATATATGTGACAGTGTTATGTATATTTAAAATTATTGCACATTTTACATATAAGCATGTTCAACAACTTTACAGTGAATGTGCCCCTAATCCTTATTTCTGTAACTAGGGTCCCTTACTCCCAGTACCCCTCTTTTTCTCTCAATAGCCTAGACTTGATTATTTTTCTCAAATTTGTTTATTTTTATTCAAATTCAAAAGTAGGATGTGGATAAACTGATATTAATATAGATAATGGAAGAGGAAGATGAAATATAAGGAAAGCATGGTCATCAATAACTCTGACATCCATTCTCTATGTGAGATGTTGCTTACCTTGGAGAAAGAAAGACGGAAGGTAATCTGGTCAAATTTACCCTGTAAACATGTTAATTGGAAGATTTTTTTTTTTGACACATGCACTAATGATATTTATTTTCAGAGAGTCTTTAGATAGAGAATGCTTCTAGCAGGATGTATCTGTTTTGTCTAAGATTGCTTATGGCAAGCTAATCTAGAATATGAGGATTCAGAGGGCATAGATCCCTGGAAAAAGTCATGCAAGTCATATAGGCATACATCACTTATTTTATTGCACTTCACTTTTTTTGTGCTTTGCAGATACTGCTTTTTTTTTTTTACAACTTGAAGGAGAGACCTTCCACCAGCATCTATATATATATATATATATATATATATATATATATATATATATATATAAGCCTAAGCAACCCCAAATGACTAAACAACCAGTCGACTGGTCGCTATGATGTGCACTGACCACAAGGGGGCAGACACTCAATGCAGGAGCTGCCCCCTGGTGGTCAGTGCACTCCCACAGCCAACCTCCCACAGCTGGCCAACCTCCTGCAGCCCCTCCCCCTGCCAGCCAACTTCCCGTGCCCCCAGCTAACCTCCCCAGGCCCCGATTGGCCCGATCACTGGCCAGGCTGAGGGACCCCACCTGTGCACAAATTCATGCAGGCTGAGGGACCCCACCTGTGCACAAATTCATGCACTGGGCCTCTAGTAAGGATTATAAGTTGTTGAAGGCTTAGATGATGGTTAACATTTTTAAGAAATAAAATATTTTTCATTAACGTATGTTCATTTTTAGACATAATGTACTAGATAAACTGCAGTCTAGTATAAACACAACTTACATATGCACTGGAAAACAAAAACCAAAATGAAACAAAACAAAAAAGACCTGTATAACTTGATTTATTGAGATATTCATTTTATGGTGGTGGTCTGAAATAAAACCAGTAGTGTCTCTGAGGTATGCCTATAGTTAGTTATTTCCTCAAAATGATTAGTAGAGCTACCAAGTTGGTACTGGGATAAAATCTCTGAATGTGATTTTGACTTGACAAGTTGATTCTTTCTGTTACCTCAGATACATAATTCACTTCTACTTTCCAAATAAAGAAATTATTACATAGCATTATGACTTTGAAAATAGCATAGTTAAAATAATCATTATGGTGTTGTTTTAACTAAGATTTAATTATTTCCTATAAATAAAGTAGCTTATAAATTTTTAAAAAATTAAAAAGAGATGTATTATGCTGAGTATTTATTATAAAACAATTATGCTGTTCAGGAATTTTTGCTTTTTCAGTCCCCCCACCCTAGATTTTATTTCAAACCTACTAAAATTTAATAGAGTAATTAGTGAACACACATACATCTTCACCTGGATTCACTAATTATTAACATTCTCTATGTCTGTTTTATTTCTCTCTATAAATACAGACTTTATCCTGTTGAACTACTTAAACATAAAATTTATAGATTTTGATGCTTTACCCCTAAATATTTCACCATATATATATATATATATATTAAAACCATTGTTTTCATCCCCACTTTTTACATACAAGAAAATTAGTATTTGTACAACTACATTTCCTAATACAAAGTTCATATCTAAATGTTCACAAATGTTCCCAATAATATCTTTATATCTGTTCTTAATTTCTACTAGTGATTTTCTGAGGATTTTCTCACTTGTAGGTGACATACACCTAATTCAAACTAACTAAATATAAAAAAAAAAAATGCACTGGCTCACACAACTAAGATATGGATATATTTCTTACAGAGGTCTATCAAAGGGCTCAGTATCATGATCATCAAGTCTCTCTCTCTTTCCCCCTTCATCTTTCTATTTTACTTCCTCCCCTGTTCATGTCATTCTCAGATATAATTTTTCTATGTTGTGCACATATAACTTACATCATTCTTACATTTCTTTAAAAGGAAAATAAAAACAAAAAACTTCTCATCTAAGAACTTACCAGTTGTCTGCTGTTGAGCCACTGACTCATTCCTGAAATGATCATGTTGTTCGGGCCTGGGGCACAGGTCCACTCTTTGAGTCAAGTATGAAGTTAACTCAGCCTATAGCGTGGGACTGAGAAAGGAAATGAGTAGTTGTCCAAAATAAAAAATAAAATTTCCAGATCAATTTAACAACAGTGGGAGGTATCAATACAGCCTTGAGCTGAGAATATAAAGATGAATAAATGTTCCAAGCCAAGAAACTCACACTGTGAGGTAGAGGAGACAAACATATAAACAAATGCACAAAATACTGATATCAAGTGCTATAATAAAGTTATAATTCAAAATGAAGTCACAACACAAAAATACTCACTTAGATGCCTTTCAATCTAAAATATTTACATATTTACCTTCAAATGTAAAATCAATAAAATGGTTATTTCTACCCTTCATTCAAACAAAATATAACTGTATAATTATCACTTATTTTGATTTGGAAATTGTTTTTTATATTAAGTGTCTAAAGACTCCAAAATAGTCTATCTTGGGGTTAAAGGGTAAAAGTCCATTACTTCAATTCTATTTTTCAAACACATATTATTTCCAGACATTCTACCAAGCATTGGAATAAAAGAAGATTGTTGCTTTCAAGAAGCTGAAAGTTCAGAAAGGCTGCAATAGAAATCACCTCGGTTGTGGTGCCTTTCCTTATTTATGAGTCCCAGAGCTTATTCTTCTCCTTGACTTCACTGATTTCTCATTTCCTGTCAATGCCCTGTATGTTATTGGCCCCTATTTTGCTGTAACTTCTGTGTGATATGTGTTTTCTTGGTTCTTGGATATCTAACTAATTTCTGGCCCCATCATTTTCTTGACCCTAAATCTTCATGTATGTATACTGCATTGTTTCTCCTGACGTTTTTGACTTATTAGCATGAACACCTTTGTGTGATCATGCTTTTAAAAGCTTGAACCAGAACTAGTAAAATAATCTTATTTTGCCCTTCCACCAGAAAAACAACAAATCAAAAAGTTTTAAAAAATGTATTTTGCCCACTTTTATATATATATATGCCTTCAGTCTAACTCTATCAGTTTCCTTGAAATAAATTATCAGAATAAAATTCATAAAATTAATTAAAAATGGGATAAATTAATAAAAATTTTAAAGGCTCTTTTATTAATATTGGCAAATTGCTTTCTCAAAAGAAGGACAAATTTTTACTCATACCAGTAGCCTGCGAAAATGTTTTTCCTGATTCCTTATTATTCATGTTTACATTTACATTTTCCTTATCATTTGTTTCAAATCTTTGCAAAGTAGAAAGGTGAAAGATATTTCAACTAGTTTTGATTTATAATTATTTGATTGATTGTGACAATGAACATTTGGATTTCTTTCTACATTAAATATTCCTTTTGTTTTAAGGATACATTAGGATGTTAGTGCTTATTATCCTATCTAATAAAAGAGTAATATGCAGATTGACCATCATTCCAACACACAATATGGCTACCCCCATGTGGTCAAAGATCCTGCCCCCATGTGGACACAAGATGGCCACTACAAGATGGCCAGCAGGGGAGGGCAGTTGGGAGGCACCAGGCCTGCAAGGGAGGGCAGTTGAGAGGCACCAGGCCTGCAAGGGAGGGCAGTTGGAGGTGATCAACCCTGCAGGGGAGGGCGGTTAGGGGTGACCAGGCCAGCAGAGGAGGGAAGTTGGGGGCAAACAGGCTGGCAAGGGAGCAATTAGGCATCAATCAGGCTGGCAGCGGATTGGTTAGGGGGTGATTAGGCTGGCAGGCAGAAGTGGTTAGGGGCAATCAGGAAGGCAGGCAGGTGAGCAGTTGGGAGCCAGCAGTCCTGGATTGTGAGAGGGATGTACGACTGCCCGCGAGGGGTCCCAGATTGGAGAGGGTACAGGCTGGGCTGAGGAACACCTCCCCTCTGGCACGAATTTCGTGCACCAGGCCTCTAGTGTATATATATATATATATATATATATATATATATATATATATATACACACACACACACATACACACACACATACATATATGTGTGTATATATATATATATATATAAACACATAGATACTAATCTACATTCTAACATATTTATTATAAATATTTCTCTATTGTAATTTGTTGGCTTTTAAATATATTTTATTTTTTGGTTTAAACATAAACATATTGATCACTGTATTCATGTCTAACTCATCTTCATATTGTGATTTGCTACTCAAATGAAGCATACTGATATTTTTCCATAAAAATGCACATTTATTTATAAACACTGCAGCAAATAATTGAAATAATGTTGTTATACACTAAATAAATGATTGGATTTACCATAAACACAGATAATGACAGACATAGATAAGAAGAAGAGCCCAGTGTTTCAGGATCATAGAGATAAATCACCTCCCTTTTTTATCTACTACAAAACCATTTCATTTGTATTTTAGCCTAACTTAAGGACAAGATGTCTATTTAATGTAAATACATCATTTCAAAAGAATTCACTCTTACAAAGTTGCAACTGGGTTAGCATTTCTTTCCTGAGCCTTTTCAATTATCTTCATGTATCTTTAGGCATTCAAACCTCTTTCACCACAATGGCCTCCTAATAATTTTATGTTTGACAGTAATATCTATGTTAAAGATATGTTAACACTGATTAGGTGGGTAATCCACCTGTAGTGGTTTTCTTCCTGCTGATTCAGACATGAAGCCTGATAAACAGAGTTGTAAAATAGTAAGAGGCCATGAGGATTTGACAACTACCTGTGACTTCTAAGCAACATAGTGTTTTCACTTGTACCTTTTAGACCTAGTGAGGTATCTAATTTATGATTAAGGAGGTTGGTAAACAAAAGTTGTTTCTTTTTCCTAAAACTAAATAATTTTAAGGAAAATATCTTCCTCATTGAATTTCTGAATTATTGTTTAGATCTGTCAGCTTTGTCAACCTAAATGAAGGAGATAAACAGAGGCAAGTTCAAATTTCCAAAAGCGGAATTTATTTGGTAATAGTGGAGGAATTGCGATTCTGGAAAGGCATATTGGAGTAAACTGTAATTGAATGTGTTTAGGCTTTGTGGCAGGCTGTATTTATAGGCAAGGAGTGCAAAGAGGAGGAAGTCCAGCTGGAGTCCCAACAGTAAGTTCATTGGCTTGAGGACAAGGAGAGATCCTTGACAATTCGTTGGTCAGGAGGTAAGTTTCAGTCTTCTGTAAATCAGACACTTAATGAAAATCACTCTCTTGGTTCTTAAGTTTCATTCTTCTTAGAGTGCATGTGTGATATTTTCCCTTTTCTATCCCCTTGCTTCATTTTAGATTGGAGTTCTTTTGCAACTTCTATTCAATTTAGCTTCATGGCAGGTAGACATCTGCAAATTTGATTTTCATATCTAGTACTATCCATCATAGCTTACTTTGATTACTAGAGACCAATTTTGAAAACAGAATTCCAGTAAATTTCCAACTTTACTGGATAAAGAGAAGAAGAAAATTGAGGTCACCAAGTCATACTGGATAAAAGGAATAATGGCAGAAGAGCACACTAGGATATGCAAGCACCCAGGTTGCTCAAGTAAAACTGTGACTGACGATTGGGAACTGTAGTTAGCAGAGCTAAGTTTCTGCTGGATAGTTAATCTCTGGAAAGGTAAAATGCTATGAAGAGAGTAGCTTTCCAAGGTGTGGACTATCTTCTCTTATGTATATGACTAGAAGCCTGGTGCACAAATTTGTGCATGGGTAGGGTCCCTCAGCCTGGCCGGCCTAATTGGGGCCATCGACATCGGGGCCCTCTGGCTGGGGGGAAGGCCTGCAGGAGGTTGGCTGTGGGAGCATCTGTCCCCTGGTGGTCAGTGCACATCATAGCAACCAGTTGTTCCGTCGTTCCATCGCTTAGGCTTTTATATATATAGATTCCAATGACAGATTATGTTCTAGGCTAAATTGACACATTATTCTCACTGCAAGTTATAGAGAACAAAAAACAAAACAAAAACACAAATGTAGCTATTTGTGTGCATTTGAAAGGGAAAAGGAGAACCCACAATTTAGGTATGTGTTCTGACCTGGAATTGAACCCATAACCTTTTGGTGTATGGATGATGCTCCAACCAAGGGAGCCACATGAGCCAGAATAAGAATTATTTTTTTATATATAAACAAAGGTTTCACAGTAATGCCACAAAGCAATTTCTCAAACAGGCTTTGTAGAGCAGCCTTTGAAACTCCATCTAGTAATAACTAATGTGTTTATAAAACCAAATTTGCCTCAAAGGAGATATTTATTTACTGTAAACTCTCCTCATGATACCCTCTTAGCTGTCATCAGCTTTGTTGTCAAAGATTCTTTGAAGTGGCAATTGTTGACAGCCAGAAGTTTGTAGGCTTTGGAAATTTGCTATAGTGTTTCTTATCCACTGTGTTCCCTCTGAAAGATCAAAGCCTATTCACATAGAGCTCAGACATTGTAGATGCCAAAGATTTATTTAGCTTTTTACTAGCTTATTTCACAACTCACACCTCATAACAAGAAAGCCTGGAATTTTTTTTACATAAATACACAGAGTACACTTGAAAAACTGGAAACTATATTAAGGAGAAAAATTTCAAATATTATTATCTTCTGAAGAAAATCAAAACAAATAAAACCTACTAGTATAGACAAGGTTATCAGAGATAAGATATTGAGCTTAACTTTGATTTGGAGTATAATTTAAACATCATAAAACTACTACGCATTTAAAAACACCAACTAGAACTCAAAAATTATTTTCACTGAGATGCAATCAAGATTTGGGTAGCTTTTATTAACATATCAGTCAGGATATGTCACCTCTAAGACTATAAGATCACTAAATGGGTTTTTGCACAAATTTCAGGTACAAGCTCAAGTTCATTTCCAACCACAGATTTTGGCTTCACAACACTGACAGAAAATATGGCTTTTATGAATTCTGTAGGTTGTTCAAACTACAAACTGCTCCAGGAGTTACCATATGTGTTGGCATGACTCTCCAATCCAGTTTTGAAGGACAAACTAAATCTAATGTAAAACCTCTGAATATGAGATTGAGGAGTTTTTTAAAAATGAAATTTAAAAAATAAAAGAATTAAATTTAACAACTTATTATAGCTTCCAGACAGAAAGAGAGAGAGAGAGAGAGAGAGAGAGAGAGAGAGAGAGACTTAAATTTTTGCTTTCCTAGTTTAATAAAAGTGAAATTGTGGGAATAGAAGAGGTTGGAAAAAAATAGTAACCAACAGAGCAACCAACTTCAACTATGCTTTGTTTTCTTAAACACTGGACCATGTTACCTGAGAATTTGAGGTTAATATGAATCTTATTTGTTCTAAGTCAATGATCATTCATCCTTATATGGAAGTCCTGGCTTAAGGAATATGAAACATATTCAATTTTATGCTTTATTTATGGAACTTAAAAAATATATTTTTTTCATAAAAAAACAATTTTGAAATCTCTGAAGAAATTCAAGAGTAATAAAGTTTAGAAACTATATTGTATTCAAACCATGGAACCATGTTAAATATGAAATGAGGTCTGAATATAAATTAGTAAGATGTTATTAGACATCTAAATATGGGTAGCAACTGACCAATACTATTTTATACCCACCTCCCTGCAATTCTCCTTAAATAAACAATGCTACTGTGTTAATAATCTAAGGAAGGCAGATTAAAAGGCAGAGTGAGTCATTAATTAAGCTGAAAGGAATGTAAAACACAAGGGAACCACTAAGATACTCAAATAGCTAATCAACTGTTAAATTCCCAATTTCTGTGTAATGAAAGTGCTATGTTTGCGCCTTCCTTTCTCCTTGCTATACTTTGAATTTAACTCACTGTTCTTTTACTTCCCTAAGAAAATAAAACAACAACAACAAAAATTTAATTGAATTTATTAGGGCTACATTGGTTAATAACATTATATAAGTTTAAGGTGTAGAATTCTATAAAACATTGTGTGTATATTGTATTGTGTGTTCACCACCCCAAGTCATGTCTCTTTCTCTCACCATTTATCCCTCTTTTACCCTCTCCTGCCTCCCCCAACCCCCATTTTATCTTAGTAATGACTATGATGTTGTCTGTCTATGAGTTTTTTGTTTGTTTGTGTGTGTTGTTGTTTTCTTCTTTGCTTAATTCCTTCACCTTTTTTTTACCCAGCCCCCCTACCTAAAATTGATTTACTGTTAAAGTTTTCCATTAAAAAAATAAACATCATTTTAAATGCTTAGAAGTTATCTAGAGTATATATTTTAATAAGACAAAGATATTCCCAATGTTTGAAAAAAATCATTGCTAATTTTGTGTTTTTCCTATCATCATCATCATCATCATCATCTTTATTACTGTTACTATACTAGTAGCCCATCGAGTGATGTAGCACGCAGTAGGCTGCCCGCCGTTTCTACCAGAGCTGGCAGGAACCACAGCGTGATGCCGGGAGCCACGCTGCTTCCACGGGAGCCATGTGGCTTCTGCCTTGCCGCCAGCGCCCATGGGAGCCGGGAGGGAGCTGCACCAATTCCACAAGAGGCGCAAGGGAGCCACGCTGTTTCCGTGGAAGGCGGGCCCGCCGTCTCCTCTCTGGGCCTGTGCTCAGCTGTGGAGGCTGCGGGCCAGCCCCCCAGACCCCCCAGAGGCCCTCCGCGGCCGGGGCGGGACTCTTGCCTCATCACCGTGGCGAGGAAGCAAGCATTCTGCCAGGCCACTCACGCTGCCCACTCTCAGCGGCCGCCTCTCGCCCCTTCCCCCCAGGACTGGGAGACTCTGGCAGGGCTGGGGGACTGGGCACCACCATCTTGTGGCTATGGGTGCCGCCATCTTTGTGACAGTTAATTTGCATATTACCCTTTTATTAGATAGGATCACTGTTACTCATTTTCAGGACATCTCCATAAAATAATATAATCAATTTCTCAAAATTTGCCCAAATGATTACAAGTTAAAATCATGGGCTTTGAAAACGACTAGGAGCTTTGTTTACTCATATTTAAAATAAAAAAAATACCTACTTTCAAGCCTGATTTAAAGTTTATATAAATAACATATTTAAGCACACTTTGATAGACTGTATTACTTTTTACAATATTGAATGTTTCTATGGTAAGGTAGATTTGTTTCCCCTCCTCAGTGACACCAGGCCAATGATATAGATTCAATTTTGCCTGTTGTAATTGAGTAAAGTGACGATAGCAAATTTTTGGACTGGAACCTGTATTCTTTGTCCACCAGAATCGAAGAATGAATCCACAGACAGAAAGTGGTATAGCAAAGGTGGAGATTTATTGAAGAGCAAGTACAGTCTCCCACGTGGGGAGGGGGGAAAGAGTCCCACAGAATGGACTCCCATGTAGGGAGGGGGAAGAGTCCCACTGAGTTCCTTTTCCCTATGGCTTATAAAGGCTGCAGATCTGGTGCCTTGATATACCCTCTGATTGGTCACTATTTCCTTAGACTGGTTACTATAGTAACTTCTGAGCTCAAAGGTTGAATCTCACATGGGACATGTGAAGTTCTCCCCACCCCTCCTCCTTCCTTATTGTTTTCCTATTTCCTTTGGGCTTTTTTCTTCTCCTTCTGAATGAAGGGTTTCCTTCTCTTTATTTTGTAAATATGACCTTTCTTGGCAACTTCCAGTTCCCTTGTCTTATGGAAATATACCTGTTGCTGCTGCCTTGTCACTGTACCTGGCTTCCGTGTGTTATGGAAATGTACCTTCTCCCAGTCTGTGGCCCTGTGTTTTTTCATGGACCCCAATTCTAAAAAATCCCTAAGCCTGCCTATATCCCCATAAAATTCCTGCTTCAGTGATGTGTTTCATATGTGTGCAGAAGTTTGGAGAAATTGTGTGGTTTTCCATTATATCCTTTTTCTCTCTCTCTTCCACAGATTGATAATACTTCATGCAGAGCCGGTCCATCAGCTTCGTACCAGCATGAAGGTGATGTCAAGCAGAGTTGCAGCCAACTTAGGGTGGACATACAGCATAAAGAAGAAATAAGCCTTTGCTTATGTAAAACAGTGAGATTTTAGATTTGTTATTTTGCCACAAGATGGACTATCCTAAAAGATATAAGTACTTAGCCCATTGCTGATGCAGCATAAGCACAGTAACTATGGTTATTAATAATGATAAGAAACTTCAATAATCAGAATATTTCTTCTCTGATATTTCATGAGAAGAAACTGCACCTAACATAAAGAGGCAATACTATTGAATGTGAACTATAATTGAAAAAAAAAGATGGAAAATTGTATGTTATATGTTTTTCATCATAATAAAAAAAAACACAAAAAATTTACGACTAGTTGTGAATTGCAAACAAACTTTTGATACTGCTTTCAGTTCACATCATGGATTCCCTACTGAGAAAATATTTTAAAATAAATGTGAAGGTCCTTGAAAATGTAAATAGCTTCTTAAATGTGACCACTGAGGAGTACTTGAGTTTAATTAGTTAACAAGGATCTCTTCCTAAAAATTCTATTGTGTTGCTTTAGAAGAGTATAAGCAGTACATTTAAGAAGTCTGTGACCAATAAAATATTACTAGTATACTGCTGAAAGAAAAGAAAAGGTATTGTCCAGATTACAGAAACCTTTAAAACAAGCAGAAGTTCATTTGTGGGTATGACAAACACTGTTTGCTTGACCAAACTTGAGTCAGGCTCCCCCGAGTCCTGCCCCAACAAGACTTACCTTGTAGTGTTCAATTTTAGCAAGAATCCTACTAAGTCACTTTAGTGAGAATTCCTCACCTTTTATATCTGATAAAACTCCTAAAATTTAATACCCCCCAGGTAATATCTGATCACCCTAGCCTGCCTTTAACAAGAATTCTGTTGTCATTCAGTCAAAATCCCCCCAGACTTGATATCTCCTCTTAGTACTTTTCCATGAACCAATTGCTCCCACCCCCACACTTGCTACTTGAGTATAAATTCCTACCTGTTCTATTTGAAACAAACACTTATTTGTAATTGAGCCTATTTTTATTCCAGAGTTTCTTTTCCCCTACTACAATACATTTTTTAAATAAAATATATGTTTACTGCTTTAACTTCTATCTGGCTCTTTCCCTTTAACATGTATACGTTGAGTTCAGCACAGATTAACCCTAATACCAGATAGTAAATTTTGTAGCTGAACAGAACTTGCTATTTAAATTTAAATTCTCCAACTACCTTTTTAGCAATAGGAAAACTGACACCTCATGAGCTGAGGGATTTTCCTAATGAAAAACAAACAAACAAACAAAAAACACAGGACAAGAATACAGCTAAAATTATTTTTAGATGAGCAGTGTAAACAATGACCCACAAATAAAATACAACAATGTTTATCTGTTTGATGGTAAACAATAAGAGGGGCATCAAATGGTACAAATCTATGAATCATTAAAAAAAAAGGCTAATTTTTAAGTACTTTCCAAGGTACGGGATTTAGGAATACATTCTAGAAAGACATAGTTTATATATACAGGATGGGACAAAAGTAAGTTTAAAGTTTTTCATATGGAAAATAATATAATAGTTAATAAATAATAATGCAAGAATAAACTCTGTTTCACATACTCACAACTGTAAATCTACTTTTGCCGCATCCTGTATTTTTTTGTACCTGTGGCAACTTTTCTCAATGTGGTTTATAAGATATGACAAAACAGATAGCTAGATAACCACACATGTGAAGAAATTCAGGATAAGAATAAGTAGAATAGTTGTTTTATATTTCTGTGTGGAAATAACCTCTGCGAAGTTTTATGGCCAGTGCTAGGTGCTGGGTTTCATTGGAAATATATGACCAATGGTAAAGGTTTGAGATGCAGATGGAATAACTTATTGCAGAATATTTTTCACCCAAAGTAAAAAGGGAAACCAGAAAATATACATAAATACAAATAAGTCATCTATTTTATGGCACTGGAAAACTAAGAAGACAGCAAAGACTAGAGCTGAAATGTCCATTAAAGAAGAATACTGGAGAGGTAGCAAGACGTCTACAATCAATTTTATGGATACTAGAGGCCCGATGCATGAAATTTGTGCAAAGGCCTTGGCCTCAGCCCCTGCCCTCTGTGGCTTTGCCTGGAAGGAAGGACACCCGGTCTAATTAGCATATCACCCTTTTATTATTATAGATGTGTGTGGATTCCATGCCTAGCAAAAAGCTAAGAATTCAGACAACATCTTTGGGAACAAAAGCAGTAAATTGGAGGGACAAACTTGAAGACTTGAAGAGCCTCAATTTAAGTATTGGTTTATTCTGCCATGAGAATATTATTTTTTGTCTGCCTCTAGGAAACATACCTTCCTTTTGTTCCAGGAATTTGTCAAAATGCCTAAAGACAGTTTTAGAGAACAGGGGCTTCTTATGTATTTTCTTACTAATAATTTTTATTTTTAACATTTGGCAGAATTCAGCCTATGATTGACTTTCAATGTAACATATCACCTGGTAATAAACTTATGGGTTGTAGACATAGAAGGTAATCATAGCTGCTATCATTAGGTTAACCTTCAAATTTCAGTAGGTAAACACAACAGAACTTTATTTCCAACCAAGGGTAATGGATTTTCTATCATTTACAATGTTTGGCTTCAAAGGTTGTCATGGATACTAATATCAAAGAAGAGGACATAGACTTAGAAGTAGGTAGATCAATTTGGTCTATATTGTATTGATCAAACATAGTCACATGGCCCAATACAGAATGAAGGAAAACAGAAAATATTGTCCCAAGCTACACAACACTATATAGCACACCAAAATCCTTGGTAGAAAGACATGTCTTTTTGTATTGGCCCACTCCCCTGATCACCAAATATCTTTGTAGCTCCTTCTTCCAGCACCCATTAATACTACTTCTGTCTCAAGAGAAAAACTATCCTCAGCCCATTTAGACTGTTTTTATTAGTGCAAGTACAGAAGGCCAAAATTTGTTTTAACAATCACTAAAGTCTTTTATAAGCAGTCTCATGGTTTCTTTTGTAATACATTATTATAAAAAATTAACTGGGATTATTTTGAATATTCCTCCTATTAAATTCATATTCCAGTATGATACTGAAAGTCATTTCTGATAAATAATTCTCAGTTATTATACATTCCATTGTTTTCTTTTTTTAAAAATATATTTTATTGATTTGTTACAGAGAGGAAGGGAGAGGGATAGAGAGTTAGAAACATCGATGAGAGAGAAACATCGATCAGCTGCCTCTTGCACACCCCCTACTGGGGATGTGCCCGCAACCAAGGTACATGCCCTTGACCAGAATCGAACCTGGGACCCTTTAGTCCGCAGGCCGATGCTCTATCCACTGAGCCAAACCAGTTAGGGCTGTTTTCTTAACTTTAATATCTCTCCTATGAAAGAATTATGGCTATTTTGTGACTACCTAAAATAATTGGTGAGGAAAAACACTGTGTGTGTGTGTATGTGAATCTTTATTTTAAAGAATAAATTCACAGGGTATAGAATTCTAGGGTAGTGGGTTTTTCTCTCCCAACATTTTATTTATTTTTAAAATCATTTCTTATTCTCTAATTACAGTTGACATACAAAGTTATATTAGTTTCATCTGTTCAACCCAGTTATTAGACATTATAACACTTACTAAGTGATCATCCCAATAAATCCTGTGCTCATTTTGACACATACATAGTTATTAAAATATTATTGTCTATATTTCCTATGCTGTATTTTATATCCCCATCACTATTCTGTAATAACCAATTTATATTTCTTTTTTTAATATATTTTTATTGATTTTAGAGAGGAAGGGTGAGGGAGAGATAGAGATAGAAATATCAATGATGAGAGAGTATCTTTGATTGGCTGCCTCCTGCATGTCCCCTACTTGGGATCAAGCCCACAAACCAGGAATGTGCCCTGACCGGGAATCAAACTATGATCTCCAGTTCATAAGCCAATATTCAACCACTGAACTACACTGACCAGGTACAATTTGTATTTCTTAATCCCTTTACTTTTTTCACCCATCCCCACAACATCCCTCCCATCAAAATGTTCTTTGTATCTATGAGTCTGTTTCTGCTCGGCTTGTTCATTTATTTTACTTTTTTTGATTCCATTGCTGACAGATATGTATTTATTGTCATTTTTATTATTCATATTATTGACCTTTTTTTCCTTCTTTTTCTTAAAGAAGACCATTTAACATTTCATGTAGTACTTGTTTGGCGACAATGAACTACTTTAGCTTATTATTGTTTGAGAAGTTCTTTATATGTCAGTCAATTCTAAATGATAGCTCAGCTGGGTAGAATAATCTTGGTTGTAGGTCCTCCCTTTTCATTACTTTGAATATTTTGTGTCTATCCTTTCTGGCCTGCAAAGTTTCTATTGAGAAATCAGCTGATAGTTTTATGAGAGCTCCC
Source organism: Cnephaeus nilssonii (assembly GCF_951640355.1). Classification (NCBI taxonomy): domain Eukaryota; kingdom Metazoa; phylum Chordata; class Mammalia; order Chiroptera; family Vespertilionidae; genus Cnephaeus; species Cnephaeus nilssonii. The sequence continues at coordinate 79,056,352 of NC_137079.1, forward strand.
TTGTAGGTAACTGACAGCTTTTCTCTTGCTGCTTTTAACATTCTCTCTTTGCCTTTAATTTTTTGCATTTTAATTATGATGTGTCTCAGTGTGGGCCTCTTTTGGTTCATATTGTTTGGGACTCTTTGTGCTTCCTGATCATATATATATATTAGAGGCCTGGTGCACAAAATTTGTGTACTCGAGGCGGGGATCCCCCAGCCTGGCCTGTGCCCTGTCACAGTGCAGGATTCCCGCAATCGATTGCCCCAAAGAGGCAGGCACTGCCCACCCATCTGGGGCTCCTCAATGGATTGCCCCAAAGAGGTAGCCTGGAGCTGGGGATCCTGCCTCCATGCCACGCAGAACTGGGAGGAGGGACCCCCAGGACCCCCAAGCAGGCCTTATTGCATGGAGCCGGGGGACCCCCAGGCAGGCCTTGCCTTACGGAGGCAGGATTCCCAGGCAGACTCTGTACCAAGCCCGCAGCATCAAGTCCAGCCCCATACACCTGCATGTGCCTGCTGTGTGCGCAGCCATCCTGTGACGGTGTGAGGGCATGATGGTGTGACGGCATGAGGGCATCACAGTGTAATGACTACTTAGGTTTTTATTAATAAGGATATTTCAGAGAGGAATGGAGAGGTGGAGATAGATAGAATCATCAATGATGGGCATGTGCCCTTGACTAGAATTGAACCTGGGACCCTTCAATCTGCACGTTGACGATCTATCCACTGCGCCAAACCAGTTAGGGCTTGTATGTCTATTTCCTTAACCAAGTAAGGAAAGTTTTCTGTTATTATTTTTTTCCAAATAAGTTTTCAATTTCTTGCTCTCTGTCTTCTACTTCCAGCATTGCCGTGATGTGAATGTTGGTGTGCTTATAGTTGTCCCAGTGGTTCCTTACACTATCTTCATTTTTTAAAAATCTTTTTGCTTTTTGTTGTTCTGATTGGGTGTTTGTTGCTTTCTTATATTTTAAATTGCTGATTAGATTCTTAGCTTAATCTACTCTATTGCAATCATTCTTCGTTTCAGTTAGTGTATCCTTCATTTCTGACTGGTTCTTTTTTATGGTTTCTATGTCCTTTTTCATGCTGTTGAACTTCTCACTAAGTTCTCACTGAGTTCCTTGAGAATCCTTATAACCATTGTTTTAAACAAACACTGAATCTGGTAGTTTGTCAGCCTCTATTTCATTTAGTTCTTTTAATGAAGATTGCTCCTGTTCTTTCATTTGGGATTTGTTTTTTTGTCTCCACATTTTGGGTGCTTCCTGTTTGTTTCTATGTATTAGGTAGAGCTTCTACATCTCCCAGACTTGGTAGAGTGGCCTTATGTGATAGGTGTTCTGTAGGCCCCAGTGGCATAGCCTCCCTGGTCACTTGAGCTGGGAGCTCCAGGTACACCCATGTGCACTATCCTGTTGTAGTTGAGCTTTGACTGTTGTTGGTGTCACTGGGAAGATTGACCCCAGGCCACCCAACTACAGTGGAGGAATTGCTATGTAGGAGTTGACCATTTTGGAGCAGGTCTTGCTTTAGTGCCCATTGAGTGTACCGCTTGTAGTGGTGTAATATGGTGTGGTCTGAAGCTGTCCATTAGGGTCACTGGCTCTTGGCCTCCCAGGAGGTGCCATCACCTACTCTGCTTGGGGCCACCCAGCATAAGCTACAGAGCAATCTGCAGATGGCTACTAATTGTGCTGGGCTTGGAGGTGACCAGGAAGAGCCAAGATATGAACCAAGGCTGGCTGCCCCTAGTGCCAGACCAGGGGCCACTTGGAAAGACGCATGGGATATCGAGTATTCAGGAGCCAGATCCTACTTGTTTGAGTGATTTTAGGAAAGTCTTAAGCATGAGGCAAAAGAAGCCATTTGTATGAAAAAGACACTGGGTGGGCTAGAAAGTTTGGTGGGACGGGGTCTCAGGGAATCACCAGGGCAGGGTTAACAATGTGAGCTAGGTTGATGGAGACTCATATATGGAGGCCACCTGCTGACTCTATTGGTCCAAAGGTTGGGATGGGTGGGGGGGTAGAGGGGGAGGGAGCAGTGTCTCAGAAAATGAACAATGGCCTCTGCCAGCACTTTTATCTTGCAGAAAGATTCCATCCACCCCACCCACCCCCCGCCTACCCCACCCCAGCTCTTGCCCTGATGTAAAACATTTCAGTTCCTCACTGTATGTCCCTGGTTCCTTTCAAGCTGCTGCCCAGAGAAACGAGTCTGAGTAGGTCTGCATGGGTTCTTTAAGAACTGCCTGGGACTCCAGCAGCCCTCTATCTCACTCAATCTCAATCCCTGTTGGTTTTTACAGCCAGGAGTTATGGGAACTTCTCTTCCTGGCTCTGGGATCCTGGGCTGGGAGGCCAGATGTGGGATTGGGACCCCTCACTCCTCAGTGGGGACCTTCACAGCCTAGATATACCTCCTGATTTTAAAACACCACATGCTCTGTGCCTCCACCCCTCCTACCAGTCTCAATTTGGCTACTCCTTTAAATCCCTAGTTGTAGGACTTCCATTCAGCTAGATTTCAGGTGGTTCTGACTTATGGTTATTCCATAGTTTGGTTTTAATTTTGATGTGGTTGTAGGAGGATTAAAGTACTGCATTTACCTATAACACCATCTTAATCGGTAATCTCTCAGCACTTTAAATATTGCTCTCTACTTCCTTCTTGCTGCATGGTTTCTGAGGAGAAGTTGGATACAATCTTATCTTTTTTTTTTACTTCTTTCAGAAAATTTTCTTTTTCTTTGATTTTTTTACAGTTTTAAAAATGATATGCCAAGGTGTATATTTTGGGGGTTTTTCACATATAACCTGCTTAATGTTCTCTGAGCTTCCAGGATTTGTGGTGTGATGTCTGAAATTTTGAGGAAATTACTGTCATTATTGCTCCAAATATGTCTTGTGTTTCTTCCAACACTCTCCTCCCCACAAATATCCCCATTAAAAAACTACCATTTGTAGTTTTACTACAGTTATCAGATGGTCTGTTCTTGTTATTCAGTCTTTGTTTAGTTTGCTCTTCAGTTTTCCATTTCTACTCATATATCCTCAAGCTCAGAGATTTTTTTACTCAGCCATATCCAGTCTACTAACAATATTATCAAAGGCAGTTTTTGTTTCTATTGGTGTATTTTTTATCTTTAGCATTTATTTTGGTTCTTTTATTTTTTTGCTCACATTGCCCATTTGTTCTTGTGTACTGTATATTTTTACCAGGAGTGTTCTTAGCATATTCATCATAGTGTTTTAAATATTGTATTTTTGTGGGGTTTTTTTTGCATATTAGTATGCCTTGTAATATTTTCTTGATAACAGAATATTATGTACCAGGCAAAAGGAACTGTTATAAATAGTCATGTAGTAACAAAGTGTGAGTGGAGGGTAAGTATTCTCTAGACACATTTAGGTTTCATGAACCTGTGCCTCTACATTGTGAACTTCACAAGTGTTTTTATGTTTTTTCTCCCCCCATCTTAGGTGCAACAAGACTGATAGAATGTGCTGGATTTGGATAGCCCCTTTCCAAAGGTCAGTTGGATTTTGATAACTCCCCAGTAGGTTACGTGCTGGTTAACTAGTTTCTCCTATGGGCAGACATTGTTAGAAGAGCAGAGTGTTTTCACATATTTCAAAATGGTTCCCTTTTACTTTCCTGTGCTATAAGTGGAGGGTAGTTTTCTCTATTTGCTGTGGGAGTTTAGTCATGCTTTTGTAGGCAAAACTCACAATATTGTAGAGACTTTTGGTGACTGGCTTTCCATGGAGTATTTAACTCTCAGAAGTCTCCACATAGAGTGTCCAGCACTTGGTCAATTACAGGTCAGGTTTTCTACCCCAGCACTGGTTCCCATAGTTGTTTCTCTGCTCTGGTGTCTGCTCTAGTGAGCTCTGACTTCTATACTTACCTGTCTGTCTGCCCAATGTTAATGGTAGTGGGTTGTCCTACGTCCTTCCCTCTGTTACTAATCCAAGAAGAGTTGTTGATTTTTCAGCCTATTCAGTATTTTTTTGTTTGTTTGTTTGTTTTTACTTCCTGTTAGGCAGAATGTTGAGTTCTAAGCTTCTAAATGTGGATCCTGAAACTAGCAGTTAAGAATCACAGTTTTTAATTTTTGCCATAGGATTGTCTTACTGAGCCTTATAGCTCAGACATTTCATACTCATAATTTACTCTTTGGAGATTAGAATTACTTAGTTCTATAGTATTTTGTAAGTCTCAAATTTCTGGATAATTCTCTATTTTGATTTATTTTGGCTTGCAGATCTGCTGATATTTTCTTAAGTGCATCTCCTTTTTCAAACATTTTGCTAAATATGACCAGTAACAATCAACAAACATTGACTTTTGTTTTTTAATTTATTACAGTAGAGTTGTAGGCTCAGTAAATATATAGTTTACTTCTCAACCAATCTTAATCAGCTTCACCAAATATTTCACTACTAGATAACATGGTGCAGTTTTGGGAAATGGTAGTACCAATTAGTTGCCAATTTTATACAGTTAAGTATAGATGATGAGAAAAAAAATGTGTTTCAGACACCACACCACAAATCCTGAAAGCTCAGAGAACATTAAGCAGGTTATATGTGAAAACCCCCAAAATATACACCTTGGCGTATCATTTTTCAAACTATAAAAACTATAAAATTTTAGTGCTTTGGCCACAGTACCTTATATTTGCTCATGTAAATCTCAATTAGTGGGGTGGTGAGAGTAACAAAAAAGTGTTATCCTCAATGTAGTTATTTAGAAAACCAATATGGCAGAAAAATCTTCCATCATCAATGTGTAGTTCTCAATATACATCACTAAGAAGAGAAAGGATGACAGGTAACATTTGGGCTCAGGCTTAGAAGTAGCATACTTAATCTCTGCCCACAATTTCTATGCAATCACATGACTGCTGAATCTACAAGAAGACAGGAAGTATAGAGTAACTCCACTCTACACTATGGAAGGGGAACACTAATCTTTGTTCTAGAGCTAGATATTTTCACAAATCTTTGTTCTATAGCTAGATATTTCCTCCCACATTCCTGCTTATTTCTTACTGCCAGAAGTTACTGATCTCACCCAAATATAACTTTATAAATTTTTTACCAGCCAAAGAAGTAAAATTAAGGGTAATTCAGTGCTTCAAGTGAATGTTGTATGGTCTTATTCTGTAGGCCTAACAAATGACAAGACCAGTTTCCTCAATGCTTAATATGTCATAAGACAAGGGAAATAGAGCAATAATGAGTCACACAGTATATAAGATGCAAACAACACATTTCTTATAAATACAACTCTTTTTAAATGTGAATTCAGGTTGAAATTTTATCATAAGATTTTTTCCAGAATGCTACAACAATAAATAGTAACTTCCTTATATTTTTATAGTGTTCCTCAGTGTGGGCCCACTGTAAAAAAAAGCATTAATATATAACATTGAAAAATACAGTAATAGAAATGTTGCCTGCTGATGTACTGGCATTGTTCAATGGAAATTATTCAACCACTTAGAGCTGAAATGTAGACCTTTCAGGAGTTCTCCTTCCATTTTAGTTTTTCAATAGAATGTTAGTAGTTGCAGTAAATTTGAGGTGATCGCCCTGAGAAAGAACAGAATTACAGATAGCCTACCAACTCCTAACATCAGGCTCACATGGTTTAAAAGTCAGTGGTACAGAGGGAGGAGTACCATTTTCTTTTGGAGGGTGAGGATTCTAAAGCAGACATTATTTGAACCCCCAAAATGTCATTGTTAAAGAAAATATTTTCCAAAATTTGCTACTGTCCACTCTGCCACAGAAGAATAGATAAATGAGGGCCAAATAGAGTCTTCCAAGGATCCTGGCTGTAAAATTATTAGGTTGAAAAAAATATATCATTGTATTATCAAGAATCTTTAGAACACTATTATTGATACTAAATTCTTGCAGTTTTAACCCATTTATTTTCTAATCCATGTAATCATAATAATGGGTGATATTTGAAAATAGCAAGAGTTTTGAATATCCATACATTGAACCAAATAAAATCACCTGTTAACATTAGTGAAAGATATAAAGGAATTGTTTGAAAAATATAGCCTTATAGAACTGAAGGAGCTGATTTTCTCCAGAGTGGTTTGCATTTTGTTCAGTAAATGTTAACATATTTCAAAGTGATATTATTGTCTATGTACTTTCTGTCTTTAATTACATAGAAGAGTGAATTGTCTATTAGGTCATTGGTCGATGGTGATAGAAAAACTATATCATTGCCATATAAAATGTTGTATATAGGTGTCCTAAAATATGTATACACACACTTTGAATAATTATAAAGGCAATGATTATTAAAATACATTTCATTTTCAAAATTGAGCTATCAGCTGTTAAAGGTGTGTATACATATTTTACAACATTAAACAGGAAAGTGAGACAATAAGCATAACTGTGATAAGCCACAAGGTAGAAGAAAAGTGTGAAGCCTTGGGGACAGGTGAGAATGAATCCCTGATTTTCACTTTGGAAATTGTTACTAGATTTATCCTGAGATCTTTTATTCTGATACTGCTTTCCCTGGAAGATTTTAAGTGTAGTTCAGTTATTTTCCCCCACACCCCTGCTTATTTCATACTGCCTGTCTGTAAGTCCTTAGAATTTAATCTATTAATGATTATTGTACATTGAGTCATAGGGCATGAAAAGGTCAATAAGAACTGTCAATCACTTTATACTATTCCTAATAGATCTTCCATTAGGTGACATGGCAAATAAAAATGCTCAATGGCTAACAACTGTGGCAAAACTCTATGTAATCAGTTATTAGAATCCTGGTCTGAGAAGTTCTTGCACATTATCAAGAAAGAAGGAAAAAGGAATAGCACAAATATATATATATATATATATATATATATATATATATATATATATATAAATGTATATATATATATATATATATTCCCTCAGAAAAAATTAAAACTTCATTCAGAGAGCAATATATAATATTTCTTTTCTAATTGCTAAAGTAATATATACCCAATGTAAAACATTTGGAAAATGTTTAAAAAGCTTAAAGAATGATTTTTTATAATCCATAGTCAATTTATAATCACTGTTGAGTAGGCATTTTGATACGTATTTTTTCAAGATTTTTTTTTTTTTTTGAGAGAGAGGAAGGGAGAGGGAGAGAGGGAAATATTAATGTGAAAGTGAGACATTAATTGGCTGCCTCCTGTATACCCCCTACTGGAGATTGAGCCTGCAACCCAGACATGTACCCAGACATGAGGAATCAAACTGGCAAACTTTAGGTGCATGGGAAGATGCCCAATCAACTGAGCAATACTGGCCAGGTCCTTATATGTATTTTTTGCATACTTTTTAATGAATTTATATCTCATATCTATTGATATAATTATACAAAGCAATAAGTCTGCAATGAAAATGTTACAAAGTTACAGACATGATTTACATATTGCAAAACAGAATTTTATTTTTTCTATCTTTTTGCAAACATTCAGAATGTTAATAATATGCCCGTCCTATATAATAAAAGTCCAGTGACTGAAATGGTGGAACAACCAGAACAACCGGAGACCAGAATGACCGCTGCCCCTCACCCCGGCTGGTCCCACCCCCCAGTGGAGACCCCCAACCTGGTCAGGGGTGGGACCACCAGAAAACCTCCCCTGGCCCCTCACCCCAGCTGGCCCCGCCTTCTAGCGGGGCTCCCACACCGATCCGGGGCCCCCATCAGGGCAGGCCAGCCGACCCCCACCTGTGCATCGAGCCTCTATCCTATATAATAAAAGGGTAATATGCAAATTGACCCTAACAGTGGAACAACCAGAATGACCACTCGATCAGTCACTATGAGGTGCACTGACCACCTCTGGGTCCCTTTCCCCGGTCAGCAGGCTCCAATCACCCAATGGAAAATGGGGAACCGGGGGTAGGTGTCAGGGGATGTGGGTGGTGCCAGGCCAAGGCCCCTATCCCACCAGTCACCCTACATACAGAGGACAACCTATGGCGGGGGCGGGAGCGGCGAGTGTGCAGAATGGCCCACCTCTCGGTTCCTCCCCTGGCCAGCAGGCTCCAATCACCTGATGGTAAATGGGGAACTAGGGGTGGGTGGCGGTTGGGGGCGGGGCCGGATGTGGTCAGCTGGGGAAGATGGCCCTGATCACAGGCCAGGCCTAGGGACTGTACCTGCACATGAATTTTGTGCACCAGGCCTCTAGTATAAAATAAAATTTAATGATTATGATTATCTAATTGTATAACACCATGCCTTTAACCAATTACCTCTTAAAGATTTGCTTATTTCTATTTCTCTATGTTAAGTATAATAAAAATGTGATTAACAAATATTTTAAAATACTATATCAATTAAATTTGTAATTAATTTTCTGTGTACATATCTGATTATGGTTTAGAATAAATACTTAAAAATGGAACCATCAAGCCCTGATAAGAGTGGCTCAGTTGGTTAGAGCTTCATCCCAGGAATCACTGGTTCAATTTCTGGTCACAGCACATACCCCGTTGCTGATTTAATTCCTGGACTAGGTGCAATTTCTCTCTCTCACATCAGCATTTCTCTCCCTCTCCCTCTCTCTTTTTCTTGTTCTAGAATCAGTGAAAAACATATTCTTGGGTGAGGATTAAAAAATATGTAACCACTGAATCCAAATAAAAATTGCATAAAAAATTTCAATATGGGTTTTCTACTACACACCAATTTTCATAATAAAGTAAACATAAATTGATTGCTATGTACTATATATTTTATGCAATATATATATATATATATGTATACACATTGATTTCAGAGTGGAAGGAAAAGGGAGAGAGAGATTGAAACCTCAATGATGAGAAAGAATCATTTATTGTCTGCTTTCTGCATGCTCCCTACTGGGGACCAAGCCTGCAATCCTGGCATGTGCTCTGACCGGCATTCAAACTGTGAACTCCTAATTCATAGGTTAATGCTCAAACACTGAGCTATACTGGCCATGCTATTTTACACATTTCTTATAGCACAACATAGCTTAGATATAGTAACCAGCAGAAACACACATTGTCAAAAAACTATTTGCTCCACAATATATATTGGGTATTATGATAATACTAGTGACCTGATGCACAGATTCGTGCACATTGAAAGGAAATTAATTAGACAGTGGCTGGAAGGCAGGACTGGGTGAGATGGGATGGACACACCCTGGATCCAACCTCCCATGGTCCCTCCCCGGCATCTGCAGAGTGAGCAGGGTGCCTCCAACAGATGGGGTCCCTCAGCCTTGCCTGTGGGGATTGGGCTGAAACAAACTCTCTGATATCACCCGAGGGGTCCCGGAGTGCTAGAGGGCACTCTGCAAAGTTGCTTTGTACAGTGTGTGGAACACAAACACAAGTGTGCAGTAATACAGATTCAGGGCCAACAGTGCCCCAGCAACAACATAACCCATGGCAAAAGGTAGAATCCCGGGGATCAAGCCTAAACTGGCAGTCGGACATCCCTCTCACAATCCTGGACCACTGGCTCCTAACTGCTCACCTGTCTGCCTGCCTGATTGCCCCTAACTGACCCCCCCTGCCGGCCTGATCACCCCTAACTGCCTCTGCCTGCTGGCCTGATAATCCCCAACTGTCCCCCTACCCACCGACCTGGTCACCCTTAAATGACCACCCCACCGGCTTGGTCACCCCCAATTGCCCCCCCGCTGGTCTGGTCACCTCCAACTGCCACCCTTGCCGGTCTGGTCACCCCACAAAGTCCTCTGTTCAGTCATTTGGTCATCCTTCACTAACCCCCCTGTCGGCCTGGTTGCCCCACACAGTCCACTGCTCAGTCATTTGGTCATCCCTCACTAACCCCCATGCTGGCCTGGTCGCCCTAGGCAGCCTGTTCGGTGGTCTGTTCAGTTGTTTTGGTTGCAACGATCGCTTAGGCTTTTATATATATAGATTGTCTTATTTGTAAAAATTACCTATTTTTATGTTCAGTTGTTGTCCTTTTAAATGGATCACTTTATTGACACCTATTATTTAGACAGAAGAAAGAAATTAGGTAGTATTTATGTTATTAGTAAAAATATGAATGCACCAATGTAAATTATTGCAAAAAATACACTTTTATATTATATGTGTTTAATTATATGTTATAATTTGTTGTATGCTCTTTTAGCAGTATGACAATGATGTTATGTGTGTGGATATTTGTTTTATTTATCGTATGTTCAAACATGATTAAAAATGCATACTCTACCCCTGGCTGATGTGGCTCAGTTGGTTGGAGCATTATCCTGTACACCAAAGGATTGCAGGTTTGATTCATACCCAGGTTGTAAGTTTTATTCCAGGTAGGGGAATGTAAGGGAGATAACTGATCAATTTTCTCTCTCTCATTCTCTCTTCCTCTCTCTCTCTCAAAAAAAAAAAAAAAAAAAAAAGATTAAAACATATCCTCAGGTGAGGATTAAAAAAAAAAAAAAGCATGCTCTAGTTATTCCAATGGCATTGAATGTACAAGGGATCTTCCCCATTAGCTCTGATACTTTAGGTTTCGAACATTAAGACCTTATCTCTTTTTGTTTTTGTGTTTCTTTGCAAGAAAAACAAAAGTCAAGAATGTGTCTTGCCTGGCAGGTGTGTCTCAGTGGTTGAGCATTGACCTATGAACCAGGAGGTCATAGTTTGATTGCCAGTCAAGGCATATGCCCAGGTTGTGGGTTCAATCTACAGTGTGGGGAGTGCACGAGGCAGCCGATCAATGATTTTCTCTCATAATTGATGTTTCTATCTCTCTCTCACTCTCAGAAATAAATAAAAATATATATTTATGTAATAAGAATGTATCTTATTTTAATGTAGTCACTCTATTTTAATGGCTCTACAATATCAATGACCATAGCTATTGTTTCTCATTAATTTCATGCTTATATTAGTATTCTGTTACATAAATATAATTCAAAATTCATTAACTGTTAATTCATGTATACTTTATCCCATTTTTCAATAGCAAATTCAATTTCCAGTTATTAACATTCTCGGGTCTCTACAATATCTTTTCAATCTATCATACTTAATAAATTTCCCATTGAAATAAGTGTTTCATGTATATTTATCATTACCTAAAAAAAATACATAACTTCTATCAAATGTATTACTGAACTGTAGTATAGAACCTGGTAGTTGTAATGCATTTGAAAAGATAAAATAATAAAATAAAAAAATAAAATAAAAGAGAAACACGATTTGATAGAATATTTACTAAGGATGCCAAAACACAATGGGGATAATTAATTGCTCATAATAAAATAAATAAAACATCCTAAGAAATGCACATATGTTTCACACTCATAGAAAGGTTCATAACTGTGCCTTAGTTGGAGATATGATCATATTATCCTGGATAATTACATTCTTTTCACGCTGTATTTGTACTTAGATAATAACAATTTATAATAAATACTAAGGAGAAAATTAAAGAAAAATTAGTTCCAAAAGGTTGTGATAGAAAGAGAAAAGCTAACCTACTTTTTAAAGGTGAGATCTTAGGACAATTTGGGTTTATCTCTCATAATATATAGCAGCATGTTGGCAGAGCTGTTCTGGCCCAGTTCCCATCAATTCCCCAACAGACACTGGTTAGATCTAGGTGTGAAAGTGTCACTGAATGGCAATGGGACAAATTGAAGCCAGCAGGATACTTTAATTAAGGCATAGAAATAATGAAAAACAAAACCAAGTTTATAAAGTCACATTTTAAATATATATGTATGTGTATATCTATTATCTATCTATCTATCTATCTATCTATCTATCTATCTATCTATCTATCTATCATCTATCTATCTATCTATCTACCTGTCATCTATCTCTTACCTATATCATCTATCATGTATTTATCTATACCCAAACTAGATTTCCTAAGGATGTAGCACAATTAAAGATGTCTTTTGGAGCACTGTTCATCTCTACTCTGAGATCCATGATTGACTAGCCTAATCTCTATTTCTGTTTGCTCAGCTCTTCACATATTTCTGCCTTGAGAGACAGAAACAACTTTTTGACTATTATACAAGCTTTCTTGTTTGACTTGAATTTTTTTTTTTTTTTGCACTGCTGACGATATTACTCTGGAAAAAAAAAAAAAGAAATGTTGACATTTATCTGCCCATATTTAAAATGTATATAGTTTAAAAAATATATTTCTACCTATGAAAACAACACCAAAATTAAGAAAATGAATATTCCCTTCATTCCGTAAGTTTCCTTTTACTCCCATTGTAATGCCCTTTTTCATTCCCCAGCGTGCTCCCTATTTCATCCTAAGATAATCACTCATGTTTTTCATCACTGTAGATTACTTGCAATTTTGTATAATTTTATATAAATGGAATTGTACAATATAAACTCTTTTTTTGTTTATTTTCCTCAGCATAATTAATTTATATTTACATAGCTGTGGTGTGTATGTACATCCTTTTTTATTACAAAGTGATATTCCATTATACAGATATAACACAGTTTGTTAGCACCTTTACTTGTTGCTGGACATTTTATTGTTTTCTAGTTTGGGGCTGCTACAAATAAAGTTATTATGAATATTTATGCAAAATTATTTGTTTGGACACAGAGGAAATAGAATTATTGGGTCATGGAGAAGTTGTAAACTTTTTAGGCAATTGTCAAATTGCTTTTTAATCAGTTGTATCCTGTACTCCTGTCAACAGTTTATGTGAGCTCTAGTTTCTTCACACCATTTCCAACATATTGCATGGTTAGTATTTTTAATTTTAGTCATTCTAACAGCTGTGTGTTGGAATTTTATTGTGCATTTAATTAGTATACTGATAATCACTAGTGATATTGAGAGTATTATTTCATGTGCCCATTTGCCATTTATATATCTTCTTTGTTGAAGTGTCTATTCAAATCTTTTGCCCATTTTTTTAATTGAGTTGTTTATTTTCTTATTGATTTTTGAAAGAATTTATATATTCTCAATATGTCTTTATAAAACATAAAGTTACAAACATTTTTTGCCAGTGTGTGGCTTGTTTTAACATTCTCTTATTAGTGTCTTTTATAGAGCAGAAGTTCTTAACTTCGTTGAAGTCCAGTTAATCAATTTGTTCTCTTCAGGTTCATGTTTTTGGTGTTGTATGTATATATAAACATATATCCCAAGATACCAAAGACTTTATTTCTATATTTTCTTCTGGAAGATTTAAAGTTTATATTTTACATTTAGGTCTGTGATACGTTTTTATATACAACATATAGTATAAAGTTTAATTTTTCAATAAGGATATCTACTTGTTCCAGAATCATTTGTTGCAAATAGTATCCATATACCCTGCACTGACTTTGTACCTTTGCCAAAACAACATCATCGTTCTTATACATATTTCTGAGTCCTCCATTTTTTCAATGATCTATGTGTTTGACACCAATGTCACATTGTTTTTATTATTACCACTATAAAACATTTCATAAGACGAGATAATTGATTAACTAAATGTGTTGTATTACAGCATCAACTAAAATCCAAAATATAATCTAAATATCATCAGCTTAAAAACTCTAAATCTCACCATCTAAACCAGTGATGGCGAACCTATGACACGCGTGTCAGCACTGACAAGCGTTGCCATTTCTGATGACACGCGGCTGCATGCTGAGGATGAAACATTTGCTGCTCCTGAGGATGAAACATTTGCGACTAGCGTCTTGGAGTTAGTTTTTTCCTCAAAGTGACATACTACCCGAGTTATGCTCAGATTTTTGGTGAAGTTTGACACACCAAGCTCAAAAGGTTGCCCATCACTGAACCATCTGAGGATGAGGCCATGGGTAAGATCCATCCTGTGGCAAAATTTCTTTCCACCTATAGACCTGTGAATCTAAAAAACAAATTAGTTTCTTCCAAAATACAATAATGAAGCAAGAATAGGATAGCTGTTATAGATTTTCCATTTCAAAAGGGAGAAAAGGAAGAAAAAGAGCACTATTCCTAAAATATTGTAAAGTTCAGCACAGTGAATTCTACCAGGTTTCAAGGCCTAGAAATAATCCTCTGTGGCTCAAGCTCCACCTTTTGCATGCATGGTTTCTTAAACGATAGCACATGTTTACAAATGAGTAGTTTTATCAGCCTGTACCCTGGAGAACTTGTGGAGTCTGACAACCTTATAGGTTAATAAACTTGAACTGCCTTTGAATTGGATCTGGCTGGCACTGGCTTTTGAGAGTCACTTGTCAAATAGTCAGGAATTTGGCAAGCTCATTGTTAAATTATTGATAGTTTAAAATTGATCAGGTCTGGTGTTATATATCACAGGAACTGGCAAACCAAAACTTATTGTTTTCTTTCAATAAAGCCGAGTTACCAATGTTCCAGTAAATATACAATAAATAATATACCTGAGCAATTTATCTAATTCTAACCACAGTGAGTCTAATTAGATCACATTAGTGAGATAAAAATCACAAAGTTTCATAAGCCAGTGGACAACTTATGTGGCACTTACTAGTATATGGAGAAAAAGCCATGGAAGAGGCAGTGGTCCTTGAAGTCACTTTCTTTGGTTAGCTGAACTAGAAATACAAAATTGTGTGCTGGTGTTCTGATCGGAAGTCCAGAAATATTTATCACATGCCATCTATCAGGTAATTTAATATTTTAAACATAATATGTGCTGGTTATATGATGGGGAATACATTAATATACCTACTTTACTTAGTTTTGTGTTCTGATTTTGTGAACTTCTCTCAAAAGTGTAGTCAAATAAGGTCTCTGTGTCAACTATACATCAATAAAGCTGGGGGGAAAAAAAACCGCATACGGTCTCTGTGAGAAGGTAAACTTTAAATGAAGCCCCAAATTATGAAAAGATAATCAACCAAACAAAAGTCTGGGGAAAGAATATTCAAGGCAGACAGTAAAAATACAAAGACTCTGAATTTCACATGTTTAAAAGACAAAAAGAAGGTCATATGGCTAGAAATTATGATGCTGTGAAGAGCATTTTCTAAATGGTGTTTTGGAAATAAGCAGTGGGCAATACATATAGAAGTTATTAAAGAGTTATAATAAGAGATTTGCACTGATTTTAAGGAACAAAGGAAGGAAGATGGGATGAGTGAAAGGAAAAAGGGAATGGGGGGGAGGGAAGAAAATATTGGCAGTACCAATGATATTACCTGCTGATTGAGAATATGGCTAAAAGATAGTGAAGGTCTCCTGCTGCTGCCTCACATAAAATAATCTTGTGACTTTCCGTAAATTCATTGAACCTGCTACTTCGTGTTAACTGACATCTGATCAACTGGAAATTTTTAAAACCTGGCAGTCACTTCCAATATCCTCATATGATTCAGGAGCTTCAGTTTAGTACCCTAATATTTCAGCTAAATCAATTCTCCATAAATATTCTTTTGACATGGTCATTACCTCCTCATCTCTCATTGAGAAGAGGTCAATATCAGGTAGTCTTAACAGGAGGGATGCTGAGGCTCTGCTTGTGAGAGAAGTCATGGTAGGAGGCACCACCATGCCCAGAAGCAAAACCTGCTGGAATGCCTGTAACCCATGGATACCATAAACTAGGTGGACTCAGAAAGTTCATTTTTTTGCCAGAAACCCCACAATCTCCTCCCTGCCTTGTCATTTCAGTCTAAGCAAGCAGAAGCATCCTTTAATACAGATTTTGACTAATTGTGTTCTCCTATTATACAACATGATGGTTACTACCACTCTCTCATTAAAGTTGTTACTTCATTAAAGACTAATAATTTGAGAACCAATTTTCATTTTAAGTCACTAACATACCAGTCAAATAATTTACAAATAGGCAATTTATTTGCTAATTTTTCAAAATGCACTGTATTTTGCAATCTGGAGTATACAAGTTTCATCTTAAATGTTTTGCAATGAAAAAGGAAGATTTTTCTTAGGTTTCTGTTTGAATTAGGATTTAGGTAAGCACTTAGATAAATAGTGGCTAATTTTTAAAATATAGTGTATCTATAATTTCTCTATTCTAAGCACATGTTTTATCTTTATGTTGTTTTAAATTAAATTTACCGGGATAACATTAGTTAACAATATTACATAAATTTCAGGTGTACAAATTTATAATATAACATCAGTATACCCTACTGTGTGTTCACTACTCAAACTCTAGTTTCCTTTCATCACCTGTATTTGATCCCTGTTACCCTCTCTGGATTCATTTCTCCTGTATTGTCTGTATCTACAATTTGCCTGTTTTCTTTTTAAAATTTTATTGAATTTATTGTGGTAACATTGGTTGATAAAATTATATAGGATTCAAGTCTACAATTATATAATACATCATCTGTATATTGTTTTGTGTGTTCACCACCCCAAGTCAAGTCTCTTTCCATCACCATTTGTCCCCCTTTTACCATCTTCTACCTTCTCCCAACCCCCTTTCTTTTTCTCTGGTAATCATCATACTGTTTTCTTTGTCTATAAAGGTTTTTTGTTGTTATTGTTTGTTTGTTTGCTTAATCCCTTCACCGTTCCCTACCCCTATGACAGACTGTTCTCCATATCTATGAGTCTGTTTTTGTTTGTTATTTTGTTCACTAGATTCTACATATAGGTGAAATCACATGATATTTGTCTTTCTCTGAGTTGCTTATTTCACTTAGCATAATAATCTCCATGTCCACCCATGTTTGTCTGTTTATTTATTTTTATATCCCACATGAGTGAAATCATATGGTTCTCTTTTTTTTTTCCTTTCATCTGACTTACTTCACTTAACATAATGCTCAACATCCATCTATGTTGTGGCAAATGGCAATATTTTATCTTTTTCACATCTAAATAGTGTTTAATTATGTATGTACCATATCTTCTTTATCCAATCACTCATCAAAGGATACTTAGGTTGTTTTAATGTCTTTACTACTGTAAATAATGCTGCAATGAGCATGGGGTATATACATAAAGAAATGACAAGTATTGGAGAGAATGTGGAAAAAAGGCAACTCTAATATACTGCTGGTGCGAATGTAAATTGGTGCAGTCACTAAGGATAACAGTATGGCAGTTTCTGAAAATATTAAAAAGAGAGCTACCAGGAATCCCTCTTCTGGATCTATTTATGCTTTTTCATTCCCTTTTGGAATATATTTATAGGCACATTTAATGTTTTTGTACTCATGATGTATTTATTTTATTATCATAATAGCTAACATTTATTTGGTATTTTTTTATGTGTCTAGCAAGGGTTCAGCACTGGTTATAAGGTTCACCTCACTTAATCCTCAAAACAGCTCCATGAATTTGTTATTATCAATAAAAGCATTAAATATCTGATAATATCAAGCAGAAATATATTAACATTCTCAAAAATCTATAGGTAAGAAAGATTAAGCTAGACGGCTTCACAGGGGAGTATTACCAAACATTCAGAGAAAAACTGACACCAACACTCCTCAAACTATTCAAAAAAATTCAAGAGAAGAAACATTTTCAAGCTCTTTTTATGAAGCTAGCATTATCATAATTACAAAACCAGCTCAAGACACTATAAAGAAAGACAATTACAGGCCAATATCCGTGTTGAACATAGTTGCTAAAACTCTCAACAAAATATTAGCAAATCAGACCCAGCAATACATTAAAAAGATCATACACCATGACCAAGTGGGATTTATTCAGGAGATATAAGGCTTGTTCAATATTCTCAAATCAATAAATGTGATACAGCACATAAACAGATTGCAAGATGAAAATTACATCATCTTATCAATAGAGGCAAAAAAATCATTCAACAAAATTCAACATCCATTTTTTTCTAAAAACTCTTAGAAAAGTGGGAATAAAGGGATCATACATCAATATAATCAAGGCCATATATGACAAACCTACAGCAAACATCATACTCAATGGGCAAAAAGTAAAACCATTTCCCCTAAGAACAGAAACATGACAGGGAAGTACACTTTCACCACTCTTATTCAATGTAGTACTGGAAGTCTTAGCCACAGCGACCAGACAAAAAGAAGAAATAAAGGCATCCAACATGGAAATGAGGAAATAAAACTCTCATTATTTGCAGATGACAATATTGTACATAAAAATCTCTAAAGACTCCACCAAAAACCTACTAGATTTAATAAATTAATTCAGCAATGTAGCAGGGTACAAAATTAACACCCAGAAATCCATAGTATTTTTAATACAACAATAAAGGAATTTTCTGAAAGAGAAAATAAACAAACAACTACATTTATCATTGCAACAAAATAACTAAAATACTTAGGAATAAACTTAAGGAGGTGAAAGGCTTGTACTTGGAAAACTACAGGAAATTGAAAAAAAGAGATAGAGGGAGATATAAACAAATGGAAGAATATATCATGTTCATGGATTGGTAGAATTAACATAATTAAAATGTCTATACTACTCAAAGCAACCTATAGTTTAAATGTGATCCCAGTTAAATTGCCATCAGCATCATTTCACAGATCTAGACTAAAAACTCCAAAAATTTATATGGAACCAAAAAAAAAAAAAAAAAAAAAAAAAGCCCATGAATAACTGCAGCAATCTTGAGAAAGAAGAACAAATTTGGGGGATCACCATACCAGACATCATGTTATAATATAAAGCCACAATAATAAAAACAGCCTAGTATTGGCAAAAGAACATGCATAGAGATCCATGGAACAGAACAGAAACCCCAGAAATCAACCGAAGCCATTATGCTCAATTAATACTTGACAAAGAGGCAAGAGCATAAAATGGAGTCAAGTCAGTCTCTTCAATAAATGGTGTTGGGAAAATTGGACAGATACATGAAAAAGAAAATGAAACTATACCACCAACTTACACCATAAACAAAAATAAACTGAAAATGGATAAAAGACTTAAATGTAAGTTGTGAAACTATTGAAATCCTAGAAGAAATGATAGGCAGCAAAATTTCAGACATCTCTCATAGCAATATGTGTGTGGATATATCTTCTAGATCAAAGGAAACTAAGGAGAAACTAAACAAATGGGCTACATAAAAATAAAAAGTTTCTGCACAGCAAAAGACAGCAAAAGAAATAATCAACAAAATTAAAAGGGGCCCAAATGTATGGGAAAAACTATTTGTGAATGATATATCTGATAAAGGGTTAATATCCAAAATGTATAAGGAACTCATACAACTTAACAAAAGGAAGACAAACAATCTGATTAAATAATGAGCAAAGGACCTAAATAGACACTTGTCCAAAGAGGACACACACATGGCCAAGAGACATATGAAAAAATGCTCAAAGCACTGATCATCAGAGAGATGCAAATTAAAACTAAGATGAGGTATCACCTCACACCTGTCAGAATGGCTACCATCATGAAATCAACAAATAAGAAGCAAGGATGTCTATAAAAGGGAACCCTAAAACACTGCTTATGAGAATGCAGACTTTATGGAAAACAGTATGGAGTTTCCTCAAAAAATTAAATATGGAACTGCCATTTGACCCAGTGATCCCACTTCTAGGAATATATCCTAAGAAACCTGATACACCAATCAGAAAGAATGTTCCCCTGTGTTCAGAGCTACTGCAATTTACAATAGCTAAGATCAGGAAACAGTATAAATGCCCATCAGTAAAAACGAAGAATCTTGCCCTAACCGGTATGGCTCAGTGAATAAAGCGTTGGTCTGCGGACTGAAGGGTCCCAGGTTCGATTCTGGTCAAGGTCATGTACCTTGGTTGCGGGCACATCCCCAGTAGCGGGTGTGCAAGAGGCAGCTCATCGATGTTTCTCTCTCATCGATGTTTCTAACTCTCTATCCCTCTCTCTTCCTCTCTGTAAAAAATCAATAAAATATACTAAAAAAAAAAAAAAGAAAAGAATCTCTTTCCCTTCAAGACAGCATGGAGGCACCTGGAGAATATTATGCTAAGCAAAACTAACTAATCAGAGAAAGACAAGTATCAGATGATGTCACTCATATGTGGAATCTAATGAATAAAATAAATGTTGAACAATATAGATCCAGAGACATAGAAGCATGGAACAGACTGTGGAACCTCAGAAGGAATGTGGGGTTGGCTGGTGGGAGGGAAGAGATCAACCAAAAGAATTTGTTTGCATAAATGCATATCCCAAGGACACAGACAATAGGGTGGTCAAGGCCTGAGGTGGGGGGCAAGGGCAGGCTAGAAGGGTTAAAATGGGGGGAAAAGGCAGACATATTTAATACTTTCAACAATAAAGATTTTTAAAAAAATACATAAGTAAATGGGAAAGAAAGATATTGGAGGACAAAAAAAATAGTAAGGAAGATTTATGATTATTCTGGTAAGTGTCAAACTGACAACTCCAAATTCTATATAATAAAAGGCTAATATACAAATTGACCAAATGGCAGAACAACTGAACAACCGGTCGCTATGATGTGCGCTGATCACCAGAGGGCTTGTGACCCGCCTCTGTGCCTACTGCAGCCTCGCAACCCACAATTCCTTTCAAGGTGCACGAATTCGTACACTGGGCCCCTAGTATAATAATAATAATGAGTGGGATTTGCACCTAAGGAGCTGATGGGTAGGTGGAGAGTAGCAGTGGATGGAAAATTACTAAGAGGAGACATCAAGGCTGAGGTAAAATGTGCCTGATGACCTAATAGGATTCTTGCTTCGGGCAAGCCAAAGTGATAAAATTTCAATGGGTCAGGCGGTGGGTGGGGGGTATGGGGTGGGGGGCAAGAAATTTGGTCAAATATCAAGAGTTATCACATATTAAGTGTAGAGAGATTCCATCTAAAGTGATTGAGCAATATTCTTGCTAAAACTGAGCTATGTAGACCTGGCAAGGATAGGGGTCTAGGTCAAGGCCTAATGAAGAGGGCTTAGAAGAGTCTGACTAATGTTTGGTCAAGGACAGCATCTTGACAATTCACTACAAGAATAACAAAATTTTATAAATGAAGAGGACCTTAGAAATAACTTGAATCTACCAATCTTCTTATAGATAAAAATGTTGAACATGTATGTGCATTTGTTTGTCCAAAGTTACTTGTTTGATGGAACCCATAAGATCATACCGTAGCTATATACACTTGCTTTTATAATATCATTGTCCTTTATTGAATTATTTACATATTAACCTAACATAAAATAAATTGGGTACTCTATAAATGCTTAATGACACAACATGTAATGGATAAAATAGACTCTAAATATTCCAATAAAAATTGACATTATTTGTTTTAGATTGCTCTTTCCTCATCCATTTATCAGTTAAAATATATTTTCAGGTTTACTAGCAAATAACATATTTGTTGTTTAAATTGGTGTTGTCTGGATAGTTATACAGCATCTTTAAATGTCAAATGGGAGTCTATGGGAATAGATTGGAATTCTAATCTTTTACTAAAGGTCTTCTATGGAGCTGTAAATGAAAAACAGTGTGTGAGAACATTGTTTTAGCACCTGTTTTATTGCCTACACTTGATGTAATTAGTGTATTTAAAGGCAACCCTAATGGTTACACCATATGGTTTGTAATCATTAGTATAATAATAGATGTACCATTTAAAATGGAGCTCAGCAACTGAGTGCTACTGTTCCATTATGCTAGCCTAATAGGGGGTTTTCAGAGAGTTGACTGAATCCCAGTTTTGAATCTCTGACACACTTAGATTCTCTAGAAGATATTTTAGGAGATGAAAAAGCAAATTTGCTATTGTTATTTGACTTAGATATTAATAAATATGTTTATGCTGACTTGACATGTCTGACTGTAACATATTTTAAATAAACTATTATTAATGATGGCGATGAATCTTATTAACTAGCACTTTTAAATGTAAAGATGTGTTATCTTCTGGCTTACCAAAACTGGATTTCCATTGTGAAATTTTTATTAATTTTTCATTCACATTGATTTCAATTGTTGTTAAAACAAGGAACATATTTTTTCCTGTTATAAAAGTATAGTAGAAAATAAGAAAATGACACAGGTCTTTATAAACTATGAAAAAACTTACCTTTAAAAACCTTAAAAACATTATTTGTGTTTACAGTTACTGCAAAGTGATAACGTAGAAATTAAGCAGTGATTCTATCTTCTTATTTATTGCTACAGGCCTGGTGCACAAATTCATGCACCAGTGGAATCCCTCTGCCTGGCCTGTGGGATCAGGCTGAAACTGGCTCTCCGACATTCCCCAAGGGGTCCTGGATTGCGAGAGGGCCAGGCCGAGGGACCCCACCAGTGCACCATCAGGGCCAGGGAGGGACACAGGAGGTTGGCCAGCTTGGAAAGGACCCCGGGTGGGCTCCAGGATATGTCCGGCCCATCTCACTCAGTCCTGATCGGCCAGACCCCAGGAGCAAGCTAACCTACTGGTCAGAGCATCTACCCCCTGGTGGTCAGTGCACATCAGAGCGACTGGTCGACCAGTAGATTGTCTGCCCCCTGGTGATCAGTACATGTCATAGCAAGTGGTTGAGTGGTCTTAGCATATATTAGCATATTATGCTTTGATTGGTTGAATGGATGACTGGACATCTATCATATTAGGCTTTTTGTTATGTAGGATAAGCTATAAGCCATGACAAGCAAAACAAGAATCCTACTGGTGATAAGATTACAAGCAAAATAAGACACCTATTTTTAGCGCTGTTCCCCAACACTTACCTATGCATGTACCCACATTTTTAGACATATCCATGTAAAGAAGCTATACTCAAACCTCAGTTTCTGAGTGTCTCCCATCTCAAACAATTTGGTTTTCAACTAGAGATGCTCACAAAAAATGTCTCAGTTGTCAAACTTTTGTTCTTGACCCAACAACCTTTTCATGATGATACTTTTATGATCAGCCATGCATCTCTCAGACGACAAACAAAGAAGAGCATGTGAGAGTATGAGTCAGTTTACCATTGAACTTCACATTGTTCACATCCCAGGAAATTGTGCTACAGGTATTTTCATGTTGTTGTTTTTTTTTTCTTTCTTTTGTTGCTTCTTATTATTACTAAATATACACAGTAAGTGAGCATGGGGCCTAAAAAAGTTAGTGATAGCAGCAAAATGAAAAGTTATGAGAACAATGATAGAGCTTAAAAAAAGAAACAATTGCAAAGAGTGATGGAGGTGTTCTCATGTCTGATCTGGCTACTGAATATAGCATGCCGAACTCTAAAGTAGCACAATTTGAAAACATAAAGAGGCCATCAAGAGTGCTGATGTTGCCACGGGTGTGAAAGTGTTCATGAAATAATGATCACAGGCAATTGAGAAAGGTTAAAAGAGAATCATTTGGGGATCTGGAATGGATTAATTTAATTTACATTAGTTCTAATAGAAACAATGATTTGATTTTCAAACAAATCACTTCTCAGCCTTCCGGAACAAATTAAGTTTGAGAACTGAGGTTCCATTGTATCTGTGACTATCCTATATAATAAAAGCCTAATATGTTAATGGCCATCCAATCATCCATTCAACCAATCAAAGCGTAATATGCTAATCATATGCTAAGGCTGCTCAACTGCTCGCTATGACGTGCACTGACCACCAGGGGGCAGAGGCTCTGACCAATAGGTTAGCTTGCTGCTGGGGTCCGGACAATCGCGACTGAGCGAGATGGGCTGGACCTGCTCTGGAGCCCTCCCGCAGTCCCTCCCTGGCTGGCCAACCTCTCGCATCCCTCCCTGGCCCTGATGGTGCACCAGTGGAGTCTCTTGGCCTTCCCTGCGCCCTCTCACAAACTGGGACCCCTCGGGGGATGTTGGGGAGCCAGTTTTGGCCTGATCCCACAGGCCAGGCTGAGGAACCCCACTGGTGCACGAATTCATGCACCAGGCCTCTAGTGTTATATAAATACTGGAGGGCAATGAAGTTTGCCACACCAAAACATGTCTGAAATATTGATTATTTTCAGCTGTTTATTTTTAAGAAACAAGACTTAGGAAAAACCTTTGAACTCCCCCATAAGTGCCTAAAATATTTTAGGTAGAAGGCATATTTAAGGAAAGAGCTTTCAACATAGATTAATATAATCTATATATATAAAAGCCCAAGCGACCAGAACGACCGAAACAACTGGTCATTATGATGCGTACTGACCGTCAGGAGACAGATGTTCAACATAGGAGCTGCCCTCTGGTGGTCAGTGCGCCCCCACAGCCAACCTCCCCTGGCTCGCCAACCTCCCGCAGTCACTCCCCCCAGCCTCTGGGCTGGGACAGGGAACCGGGGGTGGGTGGCGGTGGACGCGGCCCCTTTCCTCGGGGGGAAGAGGGCCTGCTCCCTCCTCAGGGCCCGCGGCCAACCTCCAGTGCCCTGCCCCTCCTCCCGGGCTGGCAGGCCCCGATCCACCTGCCGCCTGCTTGCCACAGTGGCGGTGCGGAGTCCAGGGAAGGAGAAGGCAGGGAGGTGGGGAACTGCACCATGGCACGTGCCGACAATGGCAGTGTTGGTGTCCAGTGTCCATTCCTTCCGCACCCGGCCCGGTGACCATTGCCTCCTGTCTGGCCCAGCCCTGATTGGCCTGGCCTTGATTGGCCCTGATCGCTGGTCAGGCCTAGGGACCCCACCCATGTATGAATTTCATGAACCAGGCCTCTAGTACAGTATAATATAATATAATATAATATATATAATATAATATAATATAATATAATATAATATAATATAATATAATATATATAATATAATATAATATAATATAATATAATATAATATAATATAATATAATATATAAACTAGATATGGTAAACAGGGAAGGCCCTAGCAAGACCATTTATACAAAGTCGTGTCTGTGTCCCTTTGTTTCTAGATGGCCCAGCAAACATTTGTTGATTAAACATTTACTTTTCCATTTTGATGTGAAATTGCCTTCCTCCCTTGAAATCCCAAATAAGTAGCATCTTCTTTTTAACTCTAAATGACGTGTAAGCCTCAAGTGCTCAATTTGTCTTTGGCCCCTATATTCTTATGAAGCCCCATTATATACATACATAATTAAATTTGGTTATTTTCTCCTGTTAATCTGCCTTATGTCAATCTAATGCTTAGATTAGCCAGATTCTAGAAGACTAGAGAGAAAAAAAAAATTCTACCTTTCTGACAGTATTTTTAACTATAAATTAAAATGCAAAGCTATTATTTCTCCACACAAAAAGAGATAGTCTCTATGTTGAAATTCCAACTTTGAACAGAAAAGTGAAAAAAAAATTTTTTTTCAAAAAATGCCCACCTTTTTCTTTAAAATAGTGATTTTAAACCAATGTGTCACTGCACACTGGTGTGCCACAAGCATTTTTAAAACTTGCAATACCTGACTATTTAGTCAGGGGCACTGAATTCCTTTCTATAGATTGTCAAATGAAAAAATAAGAACAATCAACACAACAATAAGTGTTTGATGTGAATTAATTAAAATTATACCTACTTTTTTTTTGGTCAGATTGGCAAAAAAATATAATAAATTTTTTTGTGTCTCACAGAATTTTAGTAATTAGTTTATGTGAGTCATGAAATAAAAAAGATTGAATATCATGGCTGTAACATATAAAATGTGTCATTATATTTTCTAAATTAAATACACCAATATCATTGTTCTCTCTCTCTCTCTCTCTCTCTCTCTCTCTCTCTCTCTCTCTCTCTCTCTCCCTCTCTCTCTCTCTCTTTCTCTCTCTCTCTCTCTCTCTTTTGGCATGATAATCTCTTTGAATTAATAAAGAAAATAAAACACTTAGGATTCCACTCTCCCATGGTATATATTCATCTTTCTTTAATTCAATAATACTCCATCTAAAGAACAAACTAACCCTAGTACTACTATGCTCTGCTTGCCATTCCCCCGCCAGTGCTGTTTTACATTTTGTTATTGATTTCAAATCTGTGGAGGCTAAAGCTGTCACTTTATATTTAACAATTAATGCACCTTAATTTACTACCCATGATGCAGCAGTGCCTTGCTCTGACTCATGTATTTCCTTTTTGCTGTTATCATTAATTTTTACCTGAGATTTTTTTCTCCATTTTAGAGGGACTAATAGGGAGGGAGAGAGATAGAGAGAGAGAACCATCAAACAGGGCCAGGGATCCAGCCTGCAGCCAAGGTACTGCCCTTGACCAGAATCAAACCTAAGACCCATTGGCCAAACCAGCTAGGGCATGACTCAGGTGTTTCTTGTACCACTTCCATTTGCTGCTGTTTGATTCTTGGGTATGCCCTTGTTAACTGTCTTTAGAGAACTCTTTAGCAACTAATGGAATATTGGTCGCAAATACTGAAAACTCATCTATATCACTCAATTTCTCTGCTTTGTCTGACACGTACAGTGGTTCTAACTAGTAAGTGCTCTTTTCAAACTATCTTCTTAATTCATACTCTGAACAGGTTAAAGTGACATTGCACTTTATCACTTTTATCTCATTGATGGGGGCATATAGTGGAAGGCTTGGTCCCTAAGCTTTATATCTTATAGCTTTAAACAACTTTGGTAGAGAGAACTAGAATAAGCCATCTGTTACACAATGCACTTCCTACAGTTTCCTTTATTCTTTACTATAATGACCTACCCACAATTTTCTTCTACATTTGTTTCTATTGTACTTCTTAATACCCACCCCATTTCACTATATGTATCTGTATATTATCACTGCATTTTACAACAGCACTGGCTGCCAGGAGTTTTCTGAATACTTCAGTTGATTTAAATATATATATGAGACATGAAGACTGGAAAAGCACATTTCAGCTTTAAAAGTTAACTTCAATTAAGAATCAGCTAGGATAGAGTCTCTGAGTGGCAGCACAAATTTCCACTTATCTATATACTAGAGGCCCAGCGCACGATTCAATCGTGTGGGTAGGGTCCCTAGGCCTAGCCTCCTGCGATCAGGGCCATCTTCTGCCTGTTGGCCAGTCCCCAGGCCCAACGCTGCCTCCGCCGCCGCCACTGAGCTGCCAGGCTGTTGGGATCCCCAGCTCATCCCCAGCCGCTGCCGCTGCTGCTGGGGCTTGAGGCGCTGACGAAGGGGAGCACGGCAGGGGATCCGTGTGTGGACAACCGGCTCCCCGCCTCCGATGGCAGCAGAGCTGGGTGTCCAGGGTGTCCAAGGCAGCCCCCCTCAGCGGCCGCCAATCCAGCCGTTGAGAGGCGGGGGGGGAGGGGCGGGAGTCCCGCGCCTCTCAATGGCCGGATATGCCACCCCGAGTCCCGCCCCCAGCCTCCCACCGCCCAATCGTGGGCGTAGCGGAGTGATGGTTATTTGCATATTGCCTTTTTATTATGAAGGATATAAAAGCCAAGTGACCCAAACGCCAAAATGACTGGAACAACTGGAACGACCAGTTGCTATGGCAAACACTGCTGCAGCCAACCGGCCTGATCAGAGCCCTGATTGGTGCCTCCCAACCTCCCGCAGCCCCTCCCCCTGGCCAGCCCAGATCCCATTTGGCCCCCCCACCCCAATCAGGGGCAGGACAGCCAGCAAACCACCAATGGCCCCTCTCCATCGCCAGCCCTGCCCCTGATTCCTCCCCACCCTCATCGGGGGCAGGGCCAGCTGGCCAACCTCCTGCAGCACCCCCAGGCCAGCCGGCCCCAATCATCCCCCCCGTGTCCCCTCCCCCCCACAAGCCTGGCCCGATTGGCCCCCACCATGCATGAATTCGTGCACCAGGCCTCTAGTAGGAGAATAATTAAGAAACTGTATAATTTTTAACTAAATGGAATAATATACAAATGCTAAAATTGAAATGAATAGGTAAAAAAAGTAAGGTAATAGGTCAAAATAATGTAAATTTAAAGTCTAACAGTTAAATATTAAAATATGTTTACTACAGTCAATGAAATATGTTTTTATAAATCTTAAATGTTATAATTTTTTTAAATTCAGAATTTATATGCAATAAAGTGCAGAATTTTTAAAAAATATTGTAATTTATTTTTAGAGAAAGAGGGACTATGAGAGATAAATTTCAATGTGAGAGCATAGATTGGCTGCCTCCTGTGTGCTCCCTATTAGGGATTAATTCTGCAACCCAGGCACATGCCCTGACTGGGAATTGAACCACAACCTTTTGGTGCATAGGATGATGCCCAACCACTGAGCAACACTGGCCAGGGCAGAATGCAGTATTTTTTTTTTAAACTGGATAATTAGATGAGATATAACAAATATATTTATGTGTAAAAGCATATGCCAATTAAGGTATGGAACATTTCTATCAAATCTGTAAATTTACTTGTTCCCTTTCAAGTCAAAAACCATGGCTTCCATATTAAACCATTGTACTGATTTCTAGAATATTTGTCTGTTCTAGAACTTTCAATAACTAGAATTACATTCTATTCTCTTGTCTCTGGTTTCTTTTGCTCCACATATTTTTTATAATCATTAATGTCTCTGTTTTTATCTTATGGAGTAATAGTCAATGATTTTGTTTTTACCACAATTTAATTATCTATTCAAATTGCATAGCCATTTGTTTCTTTGGAAACTATTGAGGCTCTTGACCATTTCTTTACAAATATTTTTGTCAACAGCACTTTTCATTTTTCTAAGAAAATACCTAGGATTGTAACTGTCCTGTCAAATCACATAAAAATAATCCAAGATATAAAGACAAACATACAAGGAAGAAAATAAAGAAGTATTGCTAAAACCTAATACAAAAGATTGAACAAAAGACTAAAACTACTGTAATAATACAAGATTGAAAGTGAGGAGCAAAGGAAAAACTAATAGGTGTATTAAATTATACACACACACACACACACACACACACACACACACACGTAATTGCATTAAATGTAAAGATCTAAACACTAATTAAAATGAAGTCTTATTATATTGGATACATGGGCAAGGCCCAAATACATGCTGACTTGAACTTTATAAAGTATAAAATTTTGAAAAGCATATTGTAAAAGTTGACCTGCATTTTAATTTGTTTTCTGGATCTAAAAACATATTTTTGTTCAGGTTTGGGGTGTTTTCAGCCTTTTTTTTTATTGTTGTTAATCCTACCCAAGGATATTTTCCATCAATTTTTAGAGAGAGTGGGAGGGAGAGACACAGAGAGAAAGAAATATTGATGAGAGAGAGATAACATCGATTGGTTGCCTCCTTCATGTACTCTAACTGGGGTTGGGAATTGAGCCTACAACTGAGGTATGTGCCCTTGATTGGAATTGATCCCATTACACTTCAGCCCACAGGCTGACACTCTATCCTCTGAGCCAAACCGGCTAGGGCCAGCCATTACTTATCTGAATAATCCTTCTGTCTCTTTGTCTCTTCTTCTGCAACATCTACACTGAGTGGCCAGATTATTATGATCTCTGAACACATAATAATCTGGCCACTC
The DNA here is from genome assembly GCF_951640355.1 of Cnephaeus nilssonii. Taxonomy (NCBI): domain Eukaryota; kingdom Metazoa; phylum Chordata; class Mammalia; order Chiroptera; family Vespertilionidae; genus Cnephaeus; species Cnephaeus nilssonii. The sequence continues at coordinate 79,085,716 of NC_137079.1, forward strand.
AGCAGTGTGTGTGTGTGTGTGTGTGTGTGTGTGTGTGTGTGTGTGTGTAGAGGCCAAGTGCATGAATTCGTGCATGAGTGGGGTCTGGCCAGCCTGCCTGCTGGTCGAACTCCTGGTCGAGGGGACAATTTGCATATTAGCCTTTTATTATATAGGATATACACTGAGTGGCCAGATTATTATGAGTTCAGAGATCATAAGAATCTGGCCACTCTGTGTATAATGTGCTTGATGGTGTCCCATAAGTTTCTTAAGCTTTCTGCACTCATTTTTTATTCTTCTGTTATTGTTCCTCTGATTGGGTGATTTCTACTGACCTGTTTTCAAATTCACTGATCCTTTTTTTTTCCACTTGATTTAGTCTACTTTTGAATTCTCTATTAATTTTTCAGTTCAACAGTTGTATTCTTCAGCTCTATGATTTGTTTGGTAATTTTCACTTTTTAAAATCTCTGTTTAAATTCTCACTTTGTATATGCTTTGCGATCCTGAGCTCAGTCAAGTAAAGTAAAGCAGTTTATGACCATTATTTTGAATTCTTCATTGGGTAAATTCATTATCTCCATTTTATTATGGTCAGTTTCTTGAGTTATCTTGTTCTTTCTTTTTTAAGAATATTTTTTTTAAATATATTTTATTGATTTTTTACATAGAGGAAGAGAGAGGGATAGAGAGTCAGAAACATCGATGAGAGAGAAACATCGATCAGCTGCCTCCTGCACACCCCCCACTGCGGATGTGCCCGCAACCAAGGTACATGCCCTTGACCGGAATCGAACCTGGGACCCTTGAGTCCGCAGGCCGACGCTTTATCCACTGAGCCAAACCGGTTTCGGCTTTTTTTTTTTTTAAGAATATTTTTATTAAATCTATTGGGATGAATTGGTTAATAGGATCATATAGGTTTCAGGTGTGGATTTCTATGTAACAAGATCTGTATTTTGCACTGTGTGCCCACCACCCAAATATTTTGTTCTTTTGTTTGGAATATAGCTTTTTGTTTCTTCATTTTCCTGACACTCTATGTGTTGTTTTCTGTGCATTAAAGAAGACAGCCACCTCTCTCATTCTTGAGACAATCCTTATGTAAGAAGTGAATCTTGCTAATCAGCTGCTGCCCACAATTCTGGGTGCCATCACATATTTGTACTTGTCCAAACTCCCATCTCTGTTCTTAGGGACCACAGGAAATCAGTGTATGCCAAGTCTCATCAGTGCTCAGAATGTAGGAGAAATGCTCACATACCTGTTCCAGCTCTTCTGTTATCCCCCAGTACCAAGCTAGTTGGAAGCCAAACCTTCAGATAACAGCTGAGAAAGTCAGAATATAGATATGATTTAGCTATGCAGTATAACCTCTATCTGGAACAAACTGTTTCTTTTTGCCTTCTCACTTTGCCCAGAGAATAGCTGCTGAGAGTGCTCGTGTGCCTGTATGAAAACTATCCCTTTGTTCTCTGTGGTCCCAGGTTAATGGTGAATGCCAAGGTCTTTTGGCCAACATTTTTCTCTCCAAATTTTATCTTCCTCATTGATTCATTTTAGCAGAGAAGGATATAAGCTACAAGAATGTACATTATTTTTATTTCCCAAATCCTTCACCCTAAAAATCAAATTTGTGAACAAATTCTGTCAACTTTCTTTTTAAGATATCTCATAAATGCAAACTTTTTATTGTTTTATAGTATACACTCATTATTTCCTGCCTTAATTGTTTTCCCCGTTTGCAAGCTTCCATGTCTTCTTTAATTCATTTATATTTGTTTTCACATAGCCTTTCAAGAGGTCTGACTGAAAACATTATATTGCCACTGGATTGACCTTTTCAAAATAAAATTTTAATCATGTTACTTTTTACTGCAATAAATTTCTAAGTTTGTGTTCATTTCGTTTGGAATAAGATATGTATGTAGTTTTTGTTTAGCATAATCTCACTTCTAACCACTTATCATTATCAATCTTACTCTGTATTTTTCCAAACATTCTAGCTACCTTAAACTAACTAGAAGTCCTGGAATATGTTATCTGTAATTTATTTTATTTTATTACTAGAGGCCCAGTGCACAAAATTTGTGCATGGGGGGGGGGGGGGGGGGGCGGGATTGTCCCTCAGCCCAGCCTTCATGCTCTCCTATCTGGTATCCCTCTCACAATCCAGGACTTCTGGCTCCCAACTGCTCGCCTGCCTCTGCCTGATAGCCCCTAACCGCTTCTGCCTGCCAGCCTGATCACCCCCTAACCACACCCCTGCCAGCCTGATTGATGCCTAACTGCTCCCTGGCAGGCCCAATTGCCCCTAACTGCCCTCCCCTGCAGACCTGGTCACCCCTATTTACCCTTCCCTGCTGGCCCAGTCACCCCTAACAGCCCTCCCCTGCAGGCCTAGCCCCTCCTAACTACCCTCTCTGCAGGCCTAGGCCCGCCCAACTGCCCTCCCCTGCAGACCTGGTCTCCCCCAACTGCCCTCCTCTGCCAGCCCAGTCACCCCTAACTGCCCTCCCTGCTGGCCTGATAACCTACAACTGCCCTCCCCAGCAGGCCTGGTCCCCCCCAACTGCCCTCCCCTGCTGGCCTGGTCCCCTTCAACTGCCCTCCCCTGCAGGCCTGGTCTCCATAACTGCCCTCCCCTGTAGGCCTAGGTCCCACCCAACTGTCCTCCACTGCAGGCCTGGTCCCCCCCAACTGCCCTCCCCTGCAGGCCTGGTCCCCCCCAACTTCTCTCCCCTGTAGGCCTGCCCCACCCCCAACTGCCCTCCCCTACAGTCCTGGTCTCCCCACCCCAACTGCCCTCCCCTGAAGTCCTGGTCTCCCCAACTGCCCTCCTCTGCTGGCCTGGTCACCCCCAACTGCCCTCCTCAGCTGGCCTGGTCACCCCTAACTGCCCACAACTGCCCTGCTCTGCAGGCCATCTTGTGGTGACCATCTTGTGTCCACATGGGAGCAGCCATCTTTGACCACATGGGGGCGGCCATCTTGTGTCTTGGAGTGATGGTCAATTTGCATATTACTCTTTTATTAGATAGGATTTTTAATTTTTTTGTTTTTTAAAGCCCTTAGTCTTTTCCTTCTAGCATATGTTCATGTTGATAACTTTTACTTTATCTCATCAATAAAGAAGAAAAGGAAGAATTTTTCCCTTCCCTATTAAGTGGTCTTCACAGAGTTGCACAAAGCACTTCTATCTGTATCTTATTGATTGATACTTAATTACATACATATTTTTTAAAGAAAGCTGGAAAACATAATCTTCAGTCCTGTTCCAACACAATCAGTTTTCTTTTTTTTTTTTTTAATTATTTTATTGTTGAGAGTATTACAGATGCCCCTCATTTTCTCACTTTGCCCCCTTTCATCCATCTCCCACCCCATCCCAGATCTTCCCCTGTCTATTGTCTGGGTCTATGGGCAATGATTAATTTGTACTTCTAAATCCCTTCACCTCTTCCACCCATCCTCCCAATCCCCCTCCCATCTGGCAACCCTCAAAATGTTCTCTGAATCTATGAGTCTGTTTCTGTTCTGCTTGTTTGCTTATTTGATTTTTAGATTCAATTATTGATAAATATGTACTTATTATCATTTCTTCTTCTTCTTCTTCTTCTTCTTCTTCTTCTTCTTCTTCTTCTTCTTCTTCTTCTTCTTCTTCCTCTTTTGCTTCTATTTCTGCTTTGTTTTTCTTCAAGAGACCCTTTAATATTTCATGTAATACTGGTTTGGTGATGAACTTTTTTAGCTTTTCCTTGTCTGAAAAGGACTTTATCTGACCTTCAATTCTGTATGATAGCTTTGCTTGGTAGAGTAATCTTGTTTGTAGGTCCTTGCTTTTAATCACTTTGAGTATTTCTTGCCATTCCCTTCTGGACTGAAAAGTTTCTGCTGAGAACTCAGCTGACAGTCATATGTGTGCTCCCTTGTAGGTAACTAACTGCTTTTCTCTTGCTGCTTTTAAGATTCTCTCTTTGTCTTTAACTATTGGCATTTTAATTATGATGTGTCTCAGTATGGGCCTCTTTGGGTTCATCTTGTTTGGAACTCTTTGTGCTTCCTGGACTTATATGTCTATTTCTTTCACCAGGTAGGGGAAGTTTTCTGTCATTTTTTCAAGTAGGTTTTCAATTTCTTGCTTCCTCTCTTCTCCTTTTGGCACCCTCATGATGTAAATGTTCTGGTATGCCTGAAGTTGTCCCAGAGGCTCCTATACTATCTTCATGATTTTGTATTCTTTTTTTCTTCTTGCTGTTCTGATTGGGCATTTTTTGCTTTCTTATATTCCAAATTCCTTATTTGATTTTCAGTAGCTTCTACTCTACTCTTGATTTACTATATGTTATTCTTTATTTCAGTTAGTGTATTTTTCATTCTGACTGGTCCTTTTTTATGTTGAAGATGCTATCACTTAGTCCTTGAAGATCTTACTAAATTCATTAAAGTTCTCAGCAAGTTTCTTGAGCATTTTTATAACCATTGCTTTTGAATTTTGCATCTGATAGTTTTCTTGCTTCCATTTCATTTAGCTCTTTTCCTGGAGATTTATTCTGTTCTTTCATTTGTGACATGTTTCTTTGTCTCTGCACATTTTATATTTCCCTGTGTTTGTTTCTATGTATTAGGTAGCTCTACTATGTCTTCTAGACTTTGTAGGGTTGCCTTGTGTAGTAGGTGTCCTGTAGGGCCCAGTGGCTCAGCCTTCCCGGTCACCTGAGCTGGGAACTTCAGGTGTGCCCCTATGTAAGCTGTGTGTACTGTACTATTGTAGCTGACCCTTGGTTGATGTTGATGACACAGGGAGGGATTGACACCCAAGCCAATTGGTTGTGAGGATCGGGTGTGACTGCAGTGGAAGAGCTGCTGTGCAGGAGTCAACCCTATGGAGCAGGACTTCCTTCAGGGAGACTTTCGTGCTAACCAAGTTTGACCATTGAATGTGTCACTCATGGAGGTGGTAGTGATGACCAGAATGGTGAGCCAAGGTATTTTCCTTGGGTTGTGTCTCACAACGTCAAAGAATGAGCTCCATGAACCAGAATATTTAAGCAAAAGTTGAAAATTTATTACAAGCAGATTCAGATTCCCAGAAAGGGGAGGGGGACCCAATAGTGGGCTGCCTGTTAAAGTCTTGTAGTCCAGGGGTATATATTTGCTACAAGTGTGCTCTATGTCTACCTGGTCATCACCTGATTGATTCCCTCAATTGTTTTTGCCCAGCAATGAACCTGTACTTTCCTTTTTCTATGTGTTGTTTTCTGTTCCTATGCTGATTTTTTTCTGTTTCTATGCCTTCCTACATCTTGTTGCTACAGGTCCTCCCTTGTTTTCCCATGCCTTCCACTTTGAGTCCAGAAATATTTTGTTATTTCTGCATGGTTGGTACCTGGGGTTAGGCTGGCACAAACTGCCATGTCTGCCCCTGCCTGTGTTCAACCTGCTTTTGTTTTCCACTGGCCCCCTGCCCTGTCTGCCTACATTTCAAGTGAACCCTCTCATTAGGGTTGTAATCTGGCGTGGTTGAAGCTGACCACCAGGTGCACTGGCTCTGGAGGCTCCAAGGAGGTGCAAAGTCAACCACTGCATGTGCCTGTCCTAGGCTATTTGTGTTGGGCTTGGAGGTGCCCAGGAGAGGCCAAGGTATGAAACAAGGTGGGCTACCACTAGTACTAGGCCAGGGGCCACTTATTGAAAGGAACAGGGCATGCTGGGGCCAGCTTCTGCTTGTTTGAGAGATTTTAGGAAAGTCTTAAGAATGTGCAATAGAGGCTAATTATATGGAAAAGCCACTGAAAATGGCTTGAATGAGCCTGCAAGTAGGGAAGGGTGGGGTCTCAAGGAATCACTAGGACAGGGTGGAAAGGGTGAGCCAGGTTGATGGAGAATCAGACATAGTGTCCTGCCTGCCAGCTCTTTGGCAGGGAGGGCTCAGCCAATGAATAATGACCTCTGCCAGCACTTCTGTCTGCGAGAAAGCTGCCCCTCCAGCTCTCAACCTGATTCCATGCAATTTATTTTCTCCCTGAGTGTCCCAGGTTCCTTTCAAGCTGCTGCCCCAGTGCTGGATCTCAGAAGGAGTGAGTCCAATTAAGTCCATGCACTGGCCCTTTAAGAGGAACTGCCTGGAGCCAAGCAGTCTCCATGTCACACAGCCACAATCCTTGCTGGTTTGTATAGCCACAAGTTGTGGGGACTTCTTTTCCTAGTATTGGAACCCTGGGATGGGATCCCACACTCCTCAGGGAAACATCCACAACCAACATATCCCTGGTGAATGTGGGACCAGCTGGTTCTGTGATTCTGCCCTGAATCTCCACCCCTCCTACCAGTCTTTTTTTTTAAATATTTTTATTGATTTCAGAGAGGAAGATAGAGAGAGAGAGAGTGAGAGATAGAAACACCAATGAGAGAGAATCATTGATCAGCTGCCTCCTGTACGCCCCCTACTGGGGATCGAGCCCGCAACCTGGGCATGTGCCCTGACCGGGAATCGAACCAGTGACCTCCTGGTTCATAGGCCAACGCTCAACCACTGAGCCACGCCAGCCGGGCGCCTCCTACCAGTCTTGATGTGCTTCTTTAATGCCGGTAGTTGTAGGACTTCCATTCAGCTATATTTCATGTGGTTCTGAATGATGGTTGTTCTGTATTTTAGGTGTAATTTTAATGTGGTTGTGAGAGGTGGTGAGTCCCAAGTTGGCCAATACCACCATCTTGACCAGAGCCTATCAGTTTTCTTTTAGTAAAAAGAAACCTACATAATGGGAAAAAAAGTAAAAGTAATTAGCACTATTTCCAATTTACTCATTTAGCTACATAAATACTTGATAAGAATGCACTGATCTATATAATAGCTGACAATCCTCTTCACTGAGAGAAAAAAAAAAAAGTAACCAGTTACTGTATCTAGATCAAATTCTAGAATCTCTGAGTTAAATAAGGACCTATTGATCAGGTCTCTGTGTTGCTATTTGTGGTAAAACACCTCGTAAAATTTGCACCTCACACAATGGAGAACGAAGATAATAGCCATAGTAAAAACTAATCCAGGTGGAGAGAAAAAAATTAAAGCACAGCAGTCATTACAAATTAAGTTATTGACTAAGAATAATAGAGACTCCAAGAACCAGAAGCAAAATGAGGTAATTTGTTAGCCCATTTTTCAGACTTTCCCTCTAGCTACTGGAAACAACTTGCTTGTCCTTTATTACCTGTGCCCATATGTGGGTTGGGCATTGGAGAGAACATGCTCCCTGCGGGCTTTACAGTTTTACCAGCAAACTTCTTACTAATTGAAATCAGTAGAACTTGTGTTCTGTTAAACATTTAATCATTTTGGTGTGTTTCAGACCAGGATAGAGTTTCTTTGAGAATTTAATTTCCCCCAAAACCCAACCAATTTCTAGTATGTGTGCTGTTTATAAGTTTCACAGTTTTGACAGTTAAACCTTTTGTAAGATATTACAGTTTTGACAGTTAAACCTTTTGTAAGATATTGATTTTAAGTTTTTAGTGTCTTTACTTATTAATAATATTTTGAGTGCACACACAAGTTTTCTGGTACATAGTAGGTTATTATTTACTTAATACAAAAAAATAACTATGTTTTTCTTCTGTGCCCAAATTCTTACCCTGAGACAATGAAAGACAGCTGTCACAGTCCATGTAGGGTTTCTTTTCTTTTTAATTCTCACCCTAGGATATGTATTTTAGAGAGGGGAAGAGAGGGAAAGAGAGAGAGTGAAACATTGATGTGAGAGAGGAACATCAATCCATTGCCTCCTATTCAGCTCTTGGGATAGAACCCACAACCTAGATATGTGCTGTAACTGGGAATCTAATTTAAAATCAACTGAGCCACTTCAACCAACTGAGCCACCCAGGGAGGGCCATGTACGGGTTCTTTATTGTTGGCAAAGAACCCTAATAAAATGAATCTAGGTGTTTATACATGAGAAAGAGTAGTTGTCCTCCCTCACTATCTAAGAGAGTCTGCTTAAACAATTTTGAGTTGTTATTGTAATATTTTGGATTGTTAGTACATTTCTCCTATGGAACGATATGACTAGTATCACAAGTTTTGTAATTCATAGAGTCTCATGGTCCAAAATCTAATTCTCTCTTGAAATATTTCTCTAAGAAAGTAAATCTCACCCAGCTGACATGGCTCAGTGGTTGAGCATCAACCTATGAACCAGGAGGTCACGGTTTGGGCACATACCCAGGTTGCGGGCTCGATCCCCAGTGCGGGGCATGCAGGAGGCAGCCGATCAATGATTCTCTGTTATCATTGATGTTTCTATATCTCTTTTCTTCTTCCTTCCTCACTGGAATCAATAAAAATATATTTTAAAAATAAATCTTTCTGGAGCCTGCATTAATCAGTCATAAATTAAAATTTAGGGAACCTAGGCTCTAAGTTCAGTAAAATTTGCTCCACAAGCTCTCTTTCTGGAGAAGTATAAAAACACAGTCTCACAAGTGTTAAGCTTGAACATCATCTTTTTGTATTACTTGCCTGTATACTCTGCTTATCAATCTAGTCTTCAAAATATGTGTAGCCATATTAAGACCTTTAGAACAATAGGTTTGAATAAAGAGTCAACACCTTTTCCACTTTTTCCCCTAAAGACTTATGAACTCTATATGACTGTCAGTCATATCTTCCTAATGCTGTTTTGTTTTGTTTTTTTTTTTAGCCATAAGATGACTTTTACTTATTTTTTTTATTTTTATTAACTTTATTGGGGTGACATTGGTCAACATGAACATATAGGTTTCAGGTGTGGGTTTCTATGTTACAAGATCGGTGCATTGCACCATGTGCCCACCACCCAAAGGCATATATTCTCCTGTCGCCTCATATTAGGACCCCTTTCTCCCCCCAACCCCTCCCTCTGACAACCACCACTCTGCTGTTTGTGTTCACTAGTTTCAGTTTTATATTCCACATATGAGTGAAATCATATAGTTGTTAGCTTTTCTTAACTGACTTGTTTCACTTAGCATAAGATTCTCAAGGTCCATCCATGCTATTACAAATGGCGCTATTTCATCTTTTCTTAGGGCTGGGTAGTATTCCATTGTGCGTATGTACCACATACTCTTTATCCAGTCCTCTATTGCAGGGCACTTTGATTGTTTTCATGTCTTGGTCAGGGTGAATAATGCTGCAATGAACATAGGGGTGCATATATCTTTGTGAATTCATGATTTTGAAGTTTTTGGGTATATACCCAGGAGAGGGCTTGCTGAGTTATATGTTAGCCCTATTCTTAACATGAATGAGGGTTCCCTTTTTTCACAACCTCTCAAACATGTGTTATTGCTTATCTTGTTGATAATGGCCACTCTAACAGGTGTGAGGTGGTATCTCATTGTAATGTTGATTTGCATTTCCCTAATTGCCAGTGAGATTGAACATCTTTTTGATATATCTACTAGAGGCCTGGGGCATGAAATTCATGCACTTGGGGGATGCGGGGGGGGGGGGTCCCTCAGCCTGGCCTGTACCTTTTTGCAGACCGGGAGCCCTGGGGGGATGTCCAACTGACAGCTTAGTTAGCCTAAGCCATCAGTCAGATGTCCTTAGCATTGCCACAGAGGCAGGAGAGGCTCCCACCACTGCCTCTGTGCTCGCCAGCAGTGAGTCCAGCTTCTGGCTGAGTGGCGCTCCCCCTGTGGGAGCACACTGACCACCAGGGGACAGCTCCTGCATTGAGTGTCTTCCCCCTGGTGGTCAGTGTGCATCAGTGACCGGTCATTCCACCATTCAGTCATTTGCATATTAGCCTTTTATTATGTAGGGTACACTGTAAATGAGGCCCCCTAGAACCGTAAGAAATGCAAAAAATTCACTGTTAACTCATTCTCAAATTGCTCCCACTTAAAATCAAATTGTGCCCCCCTGTGGGGAGTGTGCTGCACCTTGGGAACCACTGGGCTTGACCCTTTTCCTCTCTGAGCTTCATTTCTGAATACATACGCATATACCATGGGAATTGTAATCTCTTCTCTGCCTACCTCACTGGGTTGTCATGAGGAGGGTCTGAGCTCATAAACCTAGAAATGTTTCATCAAGTAAATGATGTCTAGATGGGAAGGGATTGTTATTTTTATGCTCACGGGTACCCTCGTAGGTAGCAGGTGCTGATTCGGGGAGGAGGGCATGATTGTTTCCTCGGACTGTAGCTATGGAAGCTTTGCAGAGGGTTCTGCAGACCTTGAATGGGCGGGCTCTGGCCAGCAGCCCTGTAGCGGTGGTGGTCTCTGGAGGCACTGGCTGGGGGGGGGGGGTGGTGGTAGGGTGGCACTAGGGGAGCAGTGAGGCTGAAGGGGGAGTAACTGTCAAACCTCCCTGCTTAGCGCCATTCTTTAAATTGTGTGTGGCCATTTTGCAGCTATAACTGCTCAGGGCGGGGCTCCAATCTCCTGGAGTAGGGCGGGGCTGGGCCAGGGCGGGGCCAGGTGGGCTAGGAGGGCGGGTTTAGCTGCGGCCCTGGGCCATTTCTGTGCACTTCCGCTGCAGAGATGGTGCCACCCACCAAGGCTTCCATAAGACAGTAAGCTGCACCGCTTAGAGGTGGGGTCTGTTTTTGCCCTCAGCATAGTAACAACGCCTGACCTTCATAGGGTCCCGCCCCAAGGACTCCTCCTGGGGATCAGACCCATAGGGATACACTGATTCTAGTGTAACAGCTCTTGGCTTATAGATATTATGCTCTTGGACCCAACTCCAAGGGCAACAGGAGGCAAGTTTTGGGAGTCTAAGCTACTGACAGCCCTGCCTGCCAGTGGAGAGCTGCGAGGCAGAACCCCTTCAGGCATCTGCTGACTCAGACACTGTGTGTTCCCCTGCTGTTTGCCCTACTGGGCTGCTCCCTGCAGCTCTCTGTTCCTCCAGGCCAACGGAAGCACCTGTTACTGCTGGCTTCCTCCCTCTCCAGGCAGGGCCATAAGCTCCCAGCTGCAGGCCTGCATTTGCAGGCTGTCGGTGGGCCATCTGTCCTTTCCTCCCTTCTTGTCTACCGATTTATTCCTGGTTGCCCATATTTCGATGCTTCAATGCACGGGTCTCTCAGGCAAACATCTGTGTTGAGCAGGATTTCTTTGTTGGATTATAGTTGGTAAACTTGTTGACATTTCAGGGGAAGAGGCCCAGGGCTCTGTCACATTGCCATTCCGCTGACAAGATCCCTAAGACTATGATTTAACTTCCACCAGTTATAACACTTTGATTTTAAGAAACAAAAGAAACCAAAAACTTTTTTAGTTTTCACAATTCCAAATGACAGAATTTTCAGGCAACTTAGTTTGCATGCCGTGGGCAGCATTCTCCTAACTTACCCATCTGTTTGAAGGTGTTCTGGGCTCAATCTGATTTTGTCTGTGTCAGAGGTATTTACTGAAAAAGATGTGCAGACATGTCCTACTTTTCATTATTTCTTCAATTATTGCTCTTAGTGATAATAGTATAGCAAGACTTCCAAGGTACAGCACGTGTAAAATGTTTTATCACTGGGTGGTAAAGCTTCTCAGATTTTCAACCTGTAAAGTTTGTCATCACTTTCCTGAATGATTCAAATTCTCTATGTAGTCAAATTTAATTTTTAGGTTCTTTTACTTTAAGCACTTTACTTTTAAATACTACATAGTAAAATACAAGTTCAGATTAAGTTAAGATTAGAGTACTGGAGACCAAAGGAGAGTAACATAAACCTACTGGGCAAGAAACTAGTTCAAGGCTCATATGGTGAATTCATGAGGTTGTCAGAGACAAGTTTCCTTATTTGATTTCAGTGAGCCACCCATGACCTTTATCCTCAAGGTGACCTCCGAGGCAAAAATGGATGCTGATCTTCAAAGGGTTGTATCTATATTTAAGATAGCATGAATAAGGAAGAAAAGTGAAAGTATTTGTTCTTTCCTTTATACAAAGAGTTTAGCTATATTTCCTTGGGCCTTTTAGTCACCTGTCATGCTTACATTCCAGAAGACTGGGAAATGTTTTGCTATTAAATAATTCAACAGTCTGCCACAATTAAATAAGTTCTGTAAGACACAAGAAATCCCAGAACTATCTTTGATTTAGTTACTTTATAACAATCTCCATGAATGAATTCCATAAGTTAACAAGTTATCGTCAGATCTTTGTTTATTAGATAGAAAACTAAATTTGTTGCCTCAATAATAATTATAATCTTTTAAATGGGTTCTGCATACAATAATGCATTTGCAAATCACTTATTTAGTTATCCATTTATACTCCATTCTAGTTTAGGTTAGATATTTTAATTTCAGAATCGTTAGCACATAGAAAATATTCGAAAGCCTTGAGACTAAATGGAACTACCATGAAAAAAGAGGGTAGATAATCAGAAAAAAGAGGTGTGAGGAGTGAGGCTTGTGGCACGCCACCATTTGGAGGCCAGGAAAATGAGAGCTTAGACTACTGAGAAGAGGATAGTTAAGAAAAAGGAAAATGGAGAATGCAGTTCCATAAAGTAAACTGACAAATGTATTTAAAGTGACATTCAATAATGTAAAATGATGTTGAGAAGGCCAAAGTTAAGTACTGAGAATTTATCAGTTAATTTGATAATGTGGTCGTTATCCTGACCCCCCAAAAAATGTTTTGGTGGCATAGTGTGAGCAAAATGTATCTGCTTTAGCCTCTGGTATTGCTCAAGAGAAAATTGGAAGAAGCAAATGGTAGATATTGGATACAAACTAAATGTTATATAAAAAGTGCAGAGAGAATAAATACTACCTAGAAGGCAATGTAGAGTCAATAGATGTATTTATTTATGGCTTTATTCTTCTTTTTGGGATATATCATAGTTAAGGGAATGGTCATATAGATAGAAAAAAACAACAACAAAAAACCTCAGTGAAAGCAAGGAGACAATTGCTAGAAACATGTTCTTGTGGAGACTGGCAGAGGTAAGATTGGTCCATGGGTAGAGCAGTAAGCAGATAGAAATGTGTAGTTCATCAGTAAAAGATGATCAGATTCAGACACCAGGACATTAAAACCTATGCAATGCCAAATATTCCTAAAATTGTGCCATATTACTGTCTTAGTTTCTTAGTGCTGCTGTATCAAATTACCACACTTTTGTGGCTTACAACAGAACTTTATTATCTCAGTTCCGAAGGCTAGAAGTCTGAAATCAAGGTATTGGCAGGGCTATGCTACTTATGAAGTCTCTGGGGAAAAACTTTTCCTAAAAGAATGTTTCTGGTGGTCCCCAATAATCCTCAGTGCACCTTGGTTTCTAGCTGCATTATTCTAATCTCTGCTTTATCTTCATAGTTTTCTTCTCTGTGTCTCTGTGTTCTTTTCTCTCTGTTATGAGTACTTACATTAGATTTAGTGCCCATATCAATTCTTACCCTAATTATATCTACAAAGATTCTATCTCCAAATAAGATCACATTTTGAGGTTCTGGGTATATATGAATTTTAAAGAAACATACAACCCACTATAGGCATCTATACCCAAATATTATCTTTACCATCAGAAAAAATTTGATAAAAATACTGATATCAGCATTCCTTCCAAATTATCTAAATTGAAGTATCATACCCTCTGTCTGGGCCCAGATAGGATGTATACAAGGAAATACAATTATTTTCTTGAAGCTAATATATTTTCAGTTTTATTCATTAGAGCAATTGTATGAGAAAGGTCATTATCTCCTTAATCTCTGTGAGTTTAAGAGAAAGCAGCAATTGCCAACAATAGAAATGGAGCAATATTTTCTGAAACAGATGTGCCTGATACAATCCAATAGGTCATTCAAACTTTGCTTATTCTTGGTTCAGGATCTAGCAAAATATTTTCAGTAGTGAGGCACATTGTAATACCCGCTTTAAGTGACATATTTTTCCAGCCAATATCTATTAACTAGGATAAATAAAGTGATTAGGATCCTTTGCAAATTATGTTTCTCAATAGTAGTTGATACAGATACACACACATACAATACACACATATTATATATATCATGTAATGTGTGATGTATAATGTAGAATGTAAAATATTTATATATAAATTAAATCTACTTGTATAAAGATTTGAAAGAATCACATATTTATAAGTTTATATAATTATTTAAATAATAGCAAACACCTTGAATAAACTATCACTAAAAAGCTATGCCAAATCATACATTTAACATTAAATTATCCCACATTTTATTTGCTAGGAGTGATGACCTTTTTATTTGGAAAAAAATAACCTACAGTATAAATATGTGATATTAAGTATACACGTATATTTAATTCTTGCAAACTTTTGTAATGTTTTAATGTATAGTTCTTCACTATTTAACTTTAGTAGGTACTAAGATCTAGAAAACAATGTTCTATATTTTATACTAGAGGCCCGGTGCATGAAATTCATGCATGGGTAGGGTCCCTAGGTCTGGCCGGTGATCAGGGCCAACCTTCCCCTGGCTGCTGGCTGCTGGCTGGGGCCTTCCTTTGTTCTGCCCCATGCCCTGGTGGTCAGGGCACATCATAGCGAGCAGTTGAAGTCCTGATTGGTCAAATTCCCGAGGGGACAATTTGCATATTAGCCTTTTATTTTATAGGATATACATCCCTTTTAGTTCTCAAATCAGTACAGAGACCAAAAATATTGAAGAAACAAACAAACAAACAAAAAACAATAACAAAACTCTTATTCTAAAAGATTAAGGAATAGAGTGAATCACTTAGCAAATGTCATATAATGTATTTCACTGAACTTTTAAGTAGTTTTATCTACTTTTCTAATTCTAAGATAGTAATAATTCCTATGGTTTAGATGGGCATGATACTACCTAATGAACTAATTTAATGTAAATTAATAAAACTAAGATACCTTTCTAAGCTATTAAAATAATCTGGAATAATTAATTATAGGGGGAAATTGCTAAATGTGTTGACATATTTACTTTAAAAAATGTTGTATAACTAAAATCTAGGACTAAATTAAGGCTAATTGTTAATAATTCCAATCTATAGAAGTTTCTCTGCTAGTAATATTTTTAATTAGTTGACATAGGTGATTCTTTAAGCAATTCTAAAGTCAAATACATATATTGAAAGACTAAAAAAAAACCTACTGCTGCACATAGTAAAACCAGGCAACAAGCCTAAAAGACATTGAAAGGAGTTAGAGACAGGAAAGGCAGTTTTAAGATAAGGGCCCATGGGAGAGGAATGCATACATCTCCAAGCCACCAGATTATTTGTCTTACATACAGAGAGGATGGAGGAATGCTATAAGATTAGGGGAAGAAGAAGAGGGAAGCACCGGGTGAGCTTTGAAACTTTGAAACTGATTACCATGCAGGGAAAAGGGGGAAATTGGCCAATTAGGAAAAACTCAGGGGACATAAAATAAGGAAGGGTCCAATTAGAAAGTGGCATGAGCAGACAAAGAGCTTCCAGCATTTATAAACCCTAGGCAAAGAGACTCACTGGAATAGGTTTTTCCCATTTTGGAAAAGAGAGTAGGTTTTTTTCCATTTTGGGGACCCATCCTCAGAGGGTTCCCATTTGGGGACCCCTACCCAGGGAGAAGTTTGTATATGCTTGCAATAAACTTTCTCGCTTTGGCTTAAAATATTTTAGTCCACACAATTTATTCTTCAAACTTCATAGAACAAGAATCCACAATTAGAGTTCCAGCTTGCCATTTGGGATATCAATATAATGTGCTTTTCCCAAAATTTACTTTGCATTTATTATATAGTCAGTTTAGTCAGAGATACATAGGATATCATTTGTAGCAGTATCTAACAAATAGAATATTTTTTAACAAAACAGAATACAGAGATATTGACACCTTGAAGAGAGAGAGATGCAAATCCTATGGGTCCAAAGACACGTACAAGAACTCTGGGCTACACTACACTCTTTTAGAGGGCAACAACTTTTTTACTTTTCAATCTCTATATCCTTTAAGTCAGAGTATTCTCTCTCTACCAACCAATGAATTACCTTGACTAAGACCACTTCTGGCATTTTCTCAAGCACCTGCAGTTCCCATTCTGGCTGTAGTACATCCCACAGTGTGGGCAGATGGCTCCAAAAATTTGACTAATGAGGGCAGCAGTGGTCTCTTTTGACACATGTAAATGGGTGACACTTCAGACCAAAGATAATACTTTTCTTTTCCCAATCTCAAATGTGAAGAATTCTTAATCAAGTGTTCTTCATAGAGTGGTATCTCAACCTTCTTAGAAATCCTGCTTCTTTTTAGAATGAGTGATGTTATGCTGAGAAAAAAAAAACAAAAAACACACCTTTTGGGCACTGTATTTTCAGGATAGAAAGAGGCTAGAAAGATAAGGTATTGGGAAGTCATTCTATGTTAAAAAGCTACATTTATATTCATATGGTGTATGGACCAAGTAAAACAACTTCCAGCAGTTAGAAATCAAATAAGTTAGAAAAATACTCTTCCGTAAAGCAAAGTACTGAAAAACTAAAATGCACGTCTGATTCTCCACCTTGAAAGTATATATCCACAGCAGTATAATTGACACAAATTAAGTTTGACAGTAGCTCAGAGAATGTTTAAAAATACACTCGTCTGCTTTCATAGAGTGTGCTAGGGTGTGCATACAATCACAATCAAGTAATCTCTAAACTGCATTTCATTTATTTCTTTAATCCCCCAAATACACTGTGGGACAAAAAAAAAAAGAAATGTCACATCTATGCAAATATGTTATGGGACAAGTAGAGTCATATAGTTAGGTTTATTTATGAGACAAGTTGAAAACAACAAGTGTTTATATTTTAAAATAAACATATATAAATGACCCTAACAAGTCAGACAAAACAAAACACAAATATTTCTTCTTCAAATTCTATTTCTTTATTTAATTTTAAAAAATAAATTATATATATAATACATATACTTTGGTAAGAAAATTGTTTAATTTATCTTTTATTTTTACGTTTAAATTACTTGACAAATTTTCATAGAATAAAAAATTCCCAGTGGCATAGTTTGACCTGTACTCAGATGGTGTAAGCTGCATATACCCCAAAAGCAAGGGCATTGTTCAGAGCCTCTGTATTAAATATAATTCAAATAAGCAATTAACCAATTGCTTACAAAATAATTATCATAATTAATGTACATGAGAATCATCCTGCAACAGTGCATGGGAGAGATAACTTTTGCAAGATTACTGTCAAGATTAATTAAAATATTCAAAAAGTGTAGTTTTGAGATTGCATTAGAAAAATTTTCATTATTTACAACTATATATATATATATACATATATATATATATAATTTTAATCTTTATTGTTGAAAGTATTACATATGTCCCCTTTTTATCCCCCATTGACCCCTTCTATCACACCCCAACCCCTGCCCCAGGCCTTCACCATCCTATTGTCTGTGTCCATGGGTTATGCCTATATGCATACAAGTTCTTTGGTTGCTCTCTTCTCACCCACCCACCCACCTCCACCTTCCTTCTGTGATTCCACAGTCTGTTCCATGCTTCTATGTCTCTGGATCTGTTTTGATCATTAGATTCCACATATGAGTGAGATCATGTTATAATTATCTTCCTCTGACTGGCTTATTTCACTTAGCATGATACTATACAGGCCTCTCCATGCTGTCTCAAAGGGTAAGAGATCCTTCTTTTTTACTGTTGTACAGTACTCCATAAATGCACCACAGCTCTTTCATCCACTCTTCTACTGATGGGCACCTGGGCTGTTTCCAGATCATAACAATTTAAATTTCACTGTTATGAACATTAGGGTGCATATATTCTTTCTGATTGATGTTTCTAGTCTCTTAGGATATATTCCTAGGAGTGAGATCACTTGGTCAAATGGCAGTTCCATATTTAATTTTTTGAGGAAACTCCATACTGTTTTTCACAATGATTTCATCAGTCTGTATTCCCACCAGCAGTATACTAGGGTTCCCTTTTCTCTACATCACCCTCCCCAGCACTTGTCATTTGTTGATTTGTTGATGGTAGCCATTCTGACAGGTGTGAGGTGATAACTCATTATCCTTTTAATTTACATCTCTCTAATGCTCAGTAACTGAGCATTTTTTCATATGTTTCTTAGCCATCTGTGTGTACCCTTTGGAAAAGTGTCTATTTAGGTGCTTTGCCCAATTTTTAGTTGGATTGTTTTTCCTTTTGTTGAGTTGTATGAATTTCTTATATATACTGGATAGTAAACTTTTATCAGATGTATCATTGCCAAATGTGTTCTCCCATACAGTGGGATCCCTTTCACTTTGTTGATGATTTTTTTTTTTCTGTGCAGAAGTTTTTTAACTTTGATGTACTCCCGTTTGTTTATTTTCTCCTTAGTTTCCCTTGCCCTAGGAGATATATTGACAAACATATTTCTGCAAGAGATGTCTGAGATTTTGCTGCCTATGGTTTCTTCTAGAATTCTTATGGTTTCTCATCTTACATTTAAGTATTTTATCCTTTTGAGTTTATTCTTGTGTATGGCATAAGTTGATGGTCTAGTTTCATTTTTTTGCATGTATCTATCCAATTTTCCCGGCACCATTTGTTGAAGAGACTGTCTTGACTCCATTATATGCTCTTGCCCCCTGCCCACCTATATTTTAAAGAATGATGTCATGCTTTAGTTATCACAGCCAATTAGTTGAAAAAATAAAGAGCCCATTTTTCTGATAAGTGGAATTTAAGAATGAATGAACCTTACTTAAGTAAGACTTATTCAACTTTTCCAATTGATTTTGAGTTTCAGAAGCAGTAAGTAATTGGAACCCTCTGAAGATGAGTGGGGAAAAATCAGTAGTACAAAAATACAGAGGAGTAGACACAGTCAGGACTATAGCAATTGCTGATCCACAATCTTTTGTAAAGATAACCTCCTGAGAACCATTTCCATACCTGCCCATCACCATTCAAACACCCCACCACTTCTTGACAAGAGTTTAACAGACTTGAAGGTCGTCAGCACAGCAGAGCCTGAATATAGAAGGAACAATTATTATCAGCTTCATATATCTAGACACTTACTTCTTGAGAGACACCTATATTATGAAATATTCACACCAAGGCTCTGCTCCCTTATAATCTAATACAGCACTCCCACCACCCCAAACAAAAATGCTCATTTTTTAAGAGTATGAGGATTATGAGTGTTCAATATTATCCATTTTCCACACCACCAATTTCAGCCAAATATTTGATACCCATTCATGTAGTTTTATTAATTTTGTTATATAAATAATGTTACTATAAAAACTCTTACACATTGAATTTTCTGTCAATATGAAGAGTTTCTTTAGGGTATATACTAATAAATCATGTATCAGCAAGTTTAATAGATAAAGCAAAATTGTTTTTGCCAATCAGCTGTGCAAAGCCATCTGCTCACCAATAGAGTTTATGATTCCTCAACAATTCATATAATGACTAGGGGCCCAGTGCACGAATTTGTACACCTTGAAAGGAACTGTGGCTGAGGTGGGCACAGGGGCAGGTCTTGGCCCATCCTCCGTGCCCCTGCCAAGCCTCTCCCACTGCGGCCCCCATCCCCTATTTTCCATCAGCCTCATTCCTGCTGCCGCTGCTCCCACGTGCTGACAGTGCCAGTCCCGCTTGCACCCGCTGACAGCGTGGAGTGATTGGGGCCAGCGCCAGCAGCGGGTGTGAGTGGGGCTGGCGCTGACAGTGGGTGCAAGTGGCTGCTGCTGCCCCGATTTCCCCTCAGGGCTTCTCCACATCCCCCTGCTCCTGAGGGGCAATTGGGGCCGGCAGCCACCCCTCACACCTGCTGATGGGGCCGAGTGATCGGGACTGGCACCGGCCACTGGCAGCAGGTGCAAGTGGCAGCTCCAGCACCAGCTGCGGGTGCGAGCGGGGCTGGCGCCAGCAGTGGATGTGAGCAGCAGCTCTGGTTCCTGCAGTAGGTGCGAGCAGGCCTGGCGCAGTCAGCGGGTGCGAGCGGTGGCTCCAGCTGCGGGGATGAGTGGGGAAGGCGCCAGCAGTGGGTGCAAGTGCTGGGTAGGACTGCGGTGTGCGGGAGCAGAGAATTTTCTGAAACCACCAGTGGCTCACTCCAATGACAGCAACTGGCGCCCCGCCTTGGTCTGGTGCCCTCGCTCACCTGTTCCACTATCCCACCATGGCTGATGCCTGCCATGTTCCGTGCTCTGCCACCTGCTGCTGATGCTTTCCATGTTCTGCATGCTCCCCCTGGTGGTCAGCGCATGTCATAGAGACCGGTTGTTTGGTTGTTAGGTAGTTCCACCATTGTATCTATTTTCATATTAGCCTTTTATTATATAGGATATGTACTTAGTATCATCAAACTTTTTATTCTTTATCCAATCAAATGCATGGAATATTAGGGATTTTAAGACATTAAGAAGCTCTGCATATTGTTTCCCCAAAATATATACTTTAAATATTTGTAAGCATTTTCACATGGATAGACTAATTATATAAAGCTTTTGAATGCCATGGTATTTATTTTGTGCTTTTCATTTATCTATATCTATAGCTATATCTATATCTTACCTAATAAAAGACAAACGTGTAAATTGACCATACCTCCACTACGCCACCAGCCAATCAGGAGTGATATGCAAATTAACCCAACAAAGACGACGGTTAATTTGCATACACAGGTATGGAGTGACGGGGGCGGGACGCTTGTGTTGTCACCATGGTGACGATGCAGGCATTCTGCCCCACCCCTGGTCTCTCAGGGCCGAGCAGCATGGGAAGGCAGGGCCAGAGCAGAAAAAGGCGGCTCCTGGAGTGGAAAGAGGCGGCTCTGGGGCCTGAAAGGAAAGGGGCTGGGCCAGAGTGGAAAGGCTGTGCTGGCAGCCAGGGAAAGGAAAGCCCATTCTAGCACAAATCTTCATGCATCGGGCTTCTAGTGTGTTTATACAAATATATGTATAGTACACAGGTATATGTATACATGAAACACGTTGTATTTGAACTCAGAAAGAACAATTTTTGCTTATTTATATCCCCCAAGGAGTCCACTTCTTACACATCCTCGAAGACAGAAACTCAATAAAAAATCTATTAGGCCCTGGCTAGGTTTTCAGTTGGTGAGTGTTGTCCCAGTATGTCAAGTTGTGGGTTTGATCCCTTGTCAGGATACATACCAGAATCAGCAACACATGCATAAATAAGTGAAAAAGGGCCCGAAGAAAAACAATTCCAGTCTGTGAAGTTTAATTCATTCATTCATTCACCCTGGGGGGCTCCAGGCAGTCTTCCAAGCTTAGAAGTTATTTTGGATAAGATGCTTCTAAAGACCATGGAGACGCTGGATACCCTCCTAATGTGAATCCCATGCAGAGAACGCTCGGGCAGTTTACACACCTCCATGGTCCCCTGGACCAGGTCCTGCAATCTTGCACACACAATGTGTATTTCTGGCACCCCTCTCACCTGCAGCTGGTTGTGTCCAGGCTCTGGCTCATTTCCCACACCACAGAGCCTGTCTCCCTGGAGATCAGCATCTTTTAAGTTCAACATTTAAAATACAGAGAGTGCTGCTTGATTTCCCAGTCATCTTTGACTGTGGTCTGCTTTGACAATCCACTATTGTAAAAAATTATATTGACTTCACTTCTGTCCTTTTGAGATGCTGCATGTCAGTGGATGGCCTACAACGTAGGAATCTTAAGAAAGACCTGAAGGCCCTTCTAGCCACCTCCTGTCAGCCCTGGCTGTGGCCAGAGGAAGAGGCAGGGGTCCTCCCATCAGGCTTCCCAGCTTGAAGGCAGTTTTCATTAATGGTTCCCTCTGGGGCTCCACCACCAATGCTGGTGCTGCTGCTGCTGCTGCTGTGAGTGGTGGGGGAACCCCCAGAGTCACACTGGAGAGCTGGACTCAGTGGGGAGGGGAGGGGGAGTGGCAGTCCTTGATTCTAGGCTGCATAGGGAGTTGTGGTCCTTGCTTCCCTGCTGGCTGAGGGAATGGGATTCCTCGCTTGAACTCTGGCTGGTGAATAGTCGACCTTGCTTCTAGGCTGGCTGGGTGAATGGTTGTCCTCACTTCCATGCTGGCTGGGAGAATGGTCGTCCTTGCCTCTAGGCTGGCTGGGTGAATGGCCATCTTTGCGTCTAGGTTGTCAAGGGGAATGGTCATCCTCCTTGCTTCCATGCTATCTGGGGAGTGGTGGTCCTCCCTTCCAGGCTGCCTGGGGGAGTAGGCATCCTTGACTGTAGGCTGGGTGGTGGAATTCCAGGGTCTCTGCCTTTCTGCCCTGATGCCTGAATCCCCTGGGTTGGAAAGACTGATACTGGGATCAGGGGAGTTCCAAGGCCTTACCTTGATCTTGCAGCCACAAATCTTGGTTTTCATGCTACCTAGTATTAGATAAGTTCCCATGATATTGCTATTTTTTCTTTCTCTTAGTGACTCCTGTATCTCATGCTGCTCATATCCCATGTTCTTCATTATTTGAGCTACCTGGGCATCTACCAGGTGTACTGGTTAATAATGCGGATTTTGTAATCAAAGAAAACACAATAATTTCAAGAGAAACATTAAACGTGCTTTATTCAAAGTAATGTCCATCACTAGCTACACATTTCCCCATCTTTCAGGTAATTTATGGAAACCGTCCAATAGAACTTTTCTTGTTTTGAGGCAAACCATTCAGAGACCCAATTTTCCATTTCTTCATACGTTTTGAAGTGCTGCTCAGAAAGTGCGTGTGCCATCGATCAGAACAAGTGGTCATCTGAAGGAGCAAGGTCTGGTGAATACAGCGGGTAGGTTAATATTTCTCAGGCAAGATCTTTTAATGTGTCTTTAACTGGTTTTGAAGTGTGTGATGGTACGTCATCAAGAAGCAAAATTACTTTGCTGTGTCTTCTGGAACATTCTGGTCATTTCATGTTCAAAGCGTGGTTCAAATTGATTATTTGTTGTCGGTAGCGATCAGTATTAATGGTTTCATCTGGTTTTAGAAGCTCATAATACATCACACCTTCCTGATCCCACCAAACGCAGGGCATTGTCTTTTTTCCAAAGCAATTTGGCCTTGCAGTCAATTTTGATGGTTGACTTGGATCAACCCATGATTTTGTGCATTTGGGATTCTCAAAATAAATCCACTTTTCATTGCCAGTCACAATTCAATGTAAAAAAAACTTTCTTTCATGCCATTGAAGCAACATTTTACTGATGACTTTTCGGTTTTCCATTTGTCTTTCGTTCAGTTGATGTGGCACCCATTTTCCTTCCTTTAAAATCTTTCCCATTGCTTGTAAATGATCAGAAATTGTTTGCTGAACAACGATTTATCTTTCTGCTAGTTGTTTTTGAGTTTGACATGCATCTTCATCCAATAATGCTTGTAATTGTTGGTCTTCAAACTTTTTTGGTTGACCTGGATGTTCTTTGTCTTTCACATAGAAATAATCACTTTTAAAGCATTTAAACCAGCATTCACAATTATCTTGAGATGGAGCATGTTCACCATAAGCTTTCCAAAGTATTCCGCAGCACTTTGCCTCAAAATAAATGAATTAAAACTTCCCGCAAATGCTCTTTTTTGGCATGAAATTCGACACTTTTAAGTGTAAAAATATCTATGATGTTAACACCTTCAGCAAATTTGACATATGAAGTTTTGAAGCTTGCTATCAATACAACGAAATAGCACACATATCAAATCACATATATATCAACATATGTGTAACTCCATCTATTGAAAAAAATCTGCATTATTAACCAGTACAACTAGTAAGTCACCCCAGGGTGACTGGTTGTATGGTCTTAGTTCTTCTAAGTGACCAATGGTAACTCAGTGGTCTTTCATTATATCTTCCAGGGTTGGTCTTTGCCTGGGGTTGAGGATTATTCATATTTATAAAAGTTTTTGGGATTGTAGAATCAGGAAGTATAGTATAAAGATGTACTCCCTAAATTCTTCAAAATTCTTCCCCACAAATGGCAGTTTCCACATCACCATCTTGTAGAGCACTATCCCATACCCCAGATGTCCAACTTCAGCCCCTAATAGGGTTCAAAATGGAACATCTCTGGTGCCATATAGAAGGCAGTGCCACAGAAGGTGCTGTTTCTCTTCTGTAAATTCCCTACTTGAAGCTGAAATCTACTAATTTAATATTCATTTCACCATCTAGATGTATGTTCTCCAGCTTCAGGTCCCAATGTATGATGTGTCTCTGGTGGCAGTGATGTACTGCCTATAGTAGTTGTCAGAACAAGGCTTCAGCTTCCTTCTCTATTATGGGGCCACAGTTCTCCAAGCAGTCATATAATGTTCTCTCACTCACAGCTCCATGAAGAGAAACACTTTGTCCTGGTGGTAATGACCTCAAACAACTTGGTGATGTTAGGGTGATTTAATCCTTTAATACAATGAAGCTCTTGAAGAATATCAGAGAAACCCTGCCAATTCACAACTTTCACCACCACCTCTGTGCTAGTGATAATATGCCAGGCCAATCTGACCTCTGCAAAGGATCCCTTGCCTATGGTGTTGAGGATGAGATAATTGCCAATATGGAACTTCTTGTTGGCAGAGATGGCTGCAAAGTCATCAGACATGGTGACTTAAAAAAATAAAAAAAATTCTCTGATATCTGTTCCTACTGAAGTGGATCAATGATGAAAATAGAGAAAAAGAAATAATAATAATAATAATCTCTTACCTAATAATAGACAAACATGTAAACTGACCATACCTCCACTCTGCCCACAGCCAATCAGGAGTAAGTATGCAAATTAACCCAACAAAGATGGCAGGTTAATTTGCATATGCAGACACGGAGTAACCAGCCGGGCAGGACTCCTACTATGAGGGGGAGGGAGGGGGCAGAGGGAGCTACAGGAGCGGTGCTCCGGCCAGGAGCAAAGACTTGGCAGCTCCCAGGTGGCCCAGGAGCGGGGACTTGGAGGCTCCCAGGCAGCCTGGGAGTGGAGACTTGCCGGCTCCTGGGTAGCCAGGAGTGAAATCAGGGGAAGGAAGCCCTATTCTTGAACGAATATCATGCAATATGCCTGTAGTAGTAATAATAATAATAATAATAATAATAATAAGAAGAAGAAGAAGAAGAAGAAGAAAATAAGAAAAAAAGAAAACACAAGAAAAAAAATTAGAAACCAAAGAAAAATAATAAAAAACAAATAAACAAACAACACATGAGAATACAAGCCAACTAGTCCAACTCCAACTGGTCACCACCAATAGCTATGGAATTTCATTTTCATCTTCAAAACTATCAGCAACATTAACAGAATTTTCACCACAATCAACAGTGAAAATTTGGGGTTTTACCACAGATGCATAGTAACTAATTTAAAGACTTAATAACATAATAGTAAGAGAGTGAAGAGATAACATTTATGTGAATTGCAATGAAAAATATACCTATGGAAAGACCATAGTAGGCTGAATTGAAAGAATATATTTAGGCAAAGTGATTCATAACTTAGATATTAAAAGAAGGAGAAGGTCAAATTAATTAATAATATGTATGTTTTAAGCTAGGATGTCTTAGAAACTGTGAATTATGATAGGTAGACTCATTTTTTAAAAAATTCTCATCAAGGTTTCGGTTGCGTTATAAACATATACCAAAGCTTGATTAAAAATTCTCCCACCTTCTACATAAGTGATTTTACTTATTAACTAAAAATATGTAGATTTAAAGATGCCTCCTTTCTTTTTGTATTCCTCACCACAATTTCCCAATGTCACTTTTAAATGTCCTCACATTTTAGGGATTGTACTTGCAAAAATTGTCTTTAGAAGATCTCCAGGATTTAAAAACATAGAATTATAAACACATTAGAATTCAAGCAACCATCAAATTATTAATATTTTCTTTTATCACATGGGTTGTAAGTGTAATTAACAGATATGATGCAATTTAAAAACTTATGAGTTTATTCTATATAAAAACTTATTAAGACACACACTCGAGTTAAGTTAATATCTTTTGGTCATTGTTCTGAACAAATTTTTTTACAGTTCACAGGTGGTTTAACTACAGGTGGCCAATTCTCTCCATTCAACTTCAAGTGATAGGGGATAAGTAATGTTACATTTGAATTAATATTGATCCAAGTCAGTTTTCTCATTTTTATCTATTTTGGCACATTTATAGTTACCTTTTATCATAGTCCTGGCTTAGGGAGGTTGATATAGAAAAATTCAGCACTTATGACTTCCCATATTCTAATTAAAGTGACATACTTCTCTGGGTTTCTCTCAATGTCAACGCATAATTCATTTCTTCATAAATTTTAGTTATCTGAAATCATTTTATGTATTTATTTCTTTACATGAAGGCCAGAACCTCTTCTGATTTTCTTTTCTTTTTTTAAAATCTTTATTGATTTCAGAGAGAAATGGAGAGGGAGACAAAGATAGAAACATCAATGATGTGAGAGAATCATTGACCAACTGCCCCCTTCAGACCCTCTACTGGGGATTGAGCCCACAACCTGGACATGTGCCTTGACTGGGAATTAAGCCATGATCTCCTGGTTCATAGGTCTACACTCAATCACTGAGCCACACCAGCTGGGTGAACCTCTTCTGATTTTCCATTCATTCTCCCACATCTAGAAAGTACCTGGTTTATGGTATTTTTTAAATGAGTATACTTAAATTAATAATAAATGAATGAAGAATGAGTCACTAAATTAACCTACCAAATGTAATTAAAACAAATTTAGATTACACTAAATTTAGAAGTAAGAGCTAGTTCAATTTTCAACATAATCTCATGCAAAATGTTGACTTATGGCTTAATAACATTTGCCAAATAACAATATATCTCAATGAGTCATTCTTCCTTTTCTCTTCCATGCCATAGTCTCTGGACCCATGTTAAATTTACTACATTTTCTTCCAGCCATTTTTTTTTTACTATCTATTTCACTTTGCATTACCTCTGTTTATACCACCATTGCTTGTGAATTTTTCTCTGCTCTTGTCCAGTCACAGCTATATAAGATAAAACAATGATTATGTAAGCTCATTTATGCATAATCCATGAACACAAATAATAGTACAATAGGCCTGGGGGGGTGGGAGTAAGGGGTCAAAGGGTTTTGAAAAAAGGGGACATATGTAATACTTTAAACAGTAAAGATTTTTTAAAAGTAGATATGTTATTATTTTTATCTTTGGTTTTGCAGAGTATGACTTAATCAATGCCAGTTCCTTTAGAAATATATTTTGTACCATGCTATTATGCTCCAAAGCTGTGCATAGGAAAAAATATAAAAGCATGATTCAAAAAGGGAATTAGAGGAAAATATGTTCCAAAGATTAAATCCCCTTGTTCCTGTATCTCATTCACATTTTTCCTCCTTACATTAAGACTTTCTCCTTCTGTCTCTGTATTTTCTTCTACATTAATTTACCTTCCCTGTGTTTATATATTAGTTTCCCCCGCTAGGCTGTTAATAGAACATTCAACCATGCTACAGACTTGTATCTTATTAGCCTGAAAGAATCAATTCATTCCTCTAAGGACCTATTTTGCTCCTAGGAAGTAGCATAGTCTCCTGGAAGATGTGTGATTAAAAACAAACAAACAAAACAAAAATCTTTGTTTTTTTTATTAAACCATATTTTTCTGCAATAGTATAAATGATATAATTAAAAACCATAACTTTTGAGCCATGAAAATAACAGTAATCTATATTTCCCATTAAACTTTGTTTAACCTTGGATTCAAGGAACCATAGCTTTGAAACAATGGTAGATCATAAGGCGGGCTATTACCACATAGCTGTAGGGATATATAAACTTGAACATTATCTCCTCTCAACACGCTCTTCCCCCTATATACATGCAAAGAAGCCAATGAAAACAAGATCACAGATATCTTCCAATTAAAAGGAAATAAAAAATAAAATTATCCCTCATTTATAATCGTCTCAGATAGGAATCATGGTATGGGAAACTAAGGTAAATACAGAGCTTTTTTATCTTTACTTTGAAGAATATGTGGGATGGGTGCCAGAATTAGAAGATGTAAAGCTTAAGGAAATAGCAATCCTTCTGTGATAAATGGGCCCACAAATCCCAAACAATGGTTTGGTGTTGCAATATTAAATTTCTGTGATACTAAATCCAAAATAGAGTTATTCTTGCATCTGTAGAAGGATTTTGACAGGGGTAAGGTAGGGATAGCATATTGAGTTTGATGAAAATCAACCAGACCACGCCCAGCTGGTGTGGCTCAGTGGTTGAGCGTCAACCTACGAATCAGGAGGTGTCAGTGTGATTTCTGGCCAGGGCACATGCCTGGATTTAGGCTCCATTCCCCAGTGTGGGGCGTGCAGGACACAGCTGACCAATGATTCTCTCTCATCATTGATGTTTCTGTCTCTCTCTCCCTCTCCCTTCCTCTCTGAAATCAATTTAAAAAAAAAAAAAGAAAAAAAGAAGAAAATTGACCAGACCACATGACAATTTAATTCTAATAGCTTGACCTTTTAAGCCCAGAATAATCTTACCTAATAATAGACAAACATGTAAATTGACTGTATCTTCACTACGCCCATAGCCAATCAGAGTGCGTATGTAAATTAACCCAAAAAAGGTGGTGGTTAATTTGCATACACAGGCGCCCAGCGCCTGTGTCCCAGGAACATCCTGGCACCCAGGTCACTGTGAGGTAAGGCCGCGTGGGCCCAGAGCAGCCTGGGAAGGGCCTGAGCCAGGGGGCTCCTGGGCAGGGCCAAGCCTGCAATCAGAACGAGGGGGCAGGAGTGGAGTCTGCCATTGATTGCAAGGAGCTGGAGGTCTGTTCCTGCCATCGATAGCAGGGAGCTGGGGGTCTGCTCCTGCTCAAGTCTGAAAGCCTCCGCCAGAGGCTTTAGGCCTGGGCAGGGCCCAGCCTGGGATTGGTGTGAACTACAGAGGAAACACCTTTTCTGACTGCACATTGGCTAAGCTCCCTGTATGCCACTGGTAATATTCTTAGTAACTTGGGTAATAAGAATCCAAAAAGGTGATCTAGGGTTTTTCCACCACACTCCTGGAGGAAAAAACGAAGGTCCGCTGCTGGAGGGCTAAGGAATGTCATATTCTGCCCTAGCCAGTTTGACTCAGTGGATAATACCTCGGCCTGCCCACAGCAGGGTCTGGGTTCGATTCTAATCAAGGGCATGTACCTAGGTTGCAGGCTTCTCCCTGGCCGGGGCCCAGATCAGGGCTCATGCAGGAGGCAACCAATCAAAGTGTTCCTCTCACTTTGATGTTTCTCTCTGTCTTTCCCTTTCTCTTCCACATTCTCTAAAAGTCAATGGAAACATATCCTCAGGTGAGGATAAAAAATAAAGACAGAAATGCCTATCCTATGAAAGACACATCTTGAAAATGCCTAAAGAAAGTTGTCATTTTTTCTTGGTGAAGGGACTGGAGTCCCTGTTGATGAAAACACCTTGGTGGCTGTGGTGACTGGCAGTGGCTGCAGCAGCGGGGTGATGGGGCTGGTGCCTTCCCCTGATCAGCCCAGTTGCCTCCCACAAAGGGAGGCCAGTATGTGAGAGAGGGCAGGTTGGGCTGAGGGACCCCCCCCCCAGTGCATGAATTTCATGCACCGGGCCCCTAATCCTATCTAATAAAGAGGGAATATGCTAATTGACCCTCACACCATTACAAAGATGGCAGCACCCACAGCCAATAAGGAGGGAATATGCTAATTGACTGCCACACCCTCAAAGATGGCAGTGCCCACAGCCACAAGATGGTGGCGCCCAGTCCTCTCAGCCCCGCCAATGTGGCAGGCATGCGGCACCACCGGGCCCGCCAACCAGGCAGGTCTGGCCGCTTCACGCACCTGCCTCCAGAGTCCCCCAGTCCTCTCAGCTCCCCAGCTGCCCAGAGCTGGCCCGAGGCACAGGCAAGCCTCGGATGGCAGCTGCTCAGCCGCCCAGGGCCGCCTGAGGTTCAGGTATCCAGGGCCAGCCGAGGCTTGTGCTACCAGCAGTGGCAGCAGCAGAGGTGTGATGAGGGCATTGCCTTCCCCTGATCGCCAGGTTGCCTCCTGCCCTTGAGGGCTCCTGGACGGTGAGAGGGGGCAGGCCAGGCTGAGGGATCCCCCTCTCTAGTGCATGAATTTTCATGCACTGGGTCTCTAGTATATATATATTTAGTTAAAATTTCAGAACCACTTATAAAGGGCTGGTGCATAAGCTAATGTAAGAGTGATGGAATGTCAAGGACCACACTTTTATCATATAACTAGTAGCCCATTTGCAGGAAGAATCCTGCAAGCGGCCGCTGTGGCCACGTGCGCTGCCGCTGCCGCCGCTGTTGCGGCCACCGTGCCTGCACGTTGGGCCGCTCCGCCCTGCTCCGCCCTGCCCCGCCCCACCCCGCCCGGGCTTTCCCTCTGGCAGCCACCTTGCTTTCCGCTTTTCCTCCCTCTTCCTTCTAAGTTGTCTTCAGTCTTCACTCCTCCCTCCCTCAGTGTATGCAAATTAACCACCATCTTTGTTGGGTAATTTGCATACTCACCCTGATTGGTTGGTGGGCGTGGCTTTGGCTGGTGGGCATGGCTTGGGCATAGTGAAGGTGCGGTCAATTTGCATATTACTATTTTATTAGGTAGAATTGTGGATGGGTAGAGAGAACTAAAATTAAATCCCAATATTGTATCCTAGTTTTTGTTTTGTTTGGTGTGTGTGTGTGTGTGTGTGTGTGTGTGTGTGTTTGTGTGTGAGAGTCATGTAACAGAAGTTAACTATAGTATTTATCAATGTTTGAAAAATAATGATCAATAAGTAGTAAACTGTTTTTAAAATTTTTTTCAACAAAGTTTTTATAAGTTACTATTACATATTATTATGCCAAGGCATTTTTTCCAGATGTTCATGCCACATCTGTAAAAAGACAAACAAACCAAAAAAGTCAAGAAAATAAACTTATGTCCTAGGATTTATATTCTGGTAAGATCAGACAGATACAATAATATTTTAAAAGGCAGATTAGATAGATAGATAGATAGATAGATAGATAGATAGATAGATAGATGATAGATGATAGATGATAGATGTGTGTGTGTGGGGGGGGCAATACTAGGTGACCAGTTTATGGCAAGAACATCTTGCAATTTTATTTCATTTATTTATTAGTTTTTTATCTTGCAATTTTAAATTGTGATAAGAGAATATTTCACTGGGAGTTCAACATTTGAACAAATATCTTAAAATGAGGGAGTGAATCATGTGGCTATATAGGAGAAACATTTCAGGCCCTGAAATGAGAGCACACTTTGAACACCAAAGCACCAGAGCTTTGGGCTGATGGAGTGAAGGAGAGAGTAAGGGCAAACAAGATTATCAAGGTTGAGAAGGTTAGTCTACATAGACATTCGTGGGACAATATGAAGACTTCACTTTGATGAGCTGCAAAGCCATTATAAAGATGCAATCAGAACAGTGATATAATAGTATATATTCCAAAAAATACTTTATATTTGGTTTCCATTTTTAGAATAGTTTTTGGAGGCAAGTGTGAAAGCAGTGAGATTAGAAGACAAATTGAAATAATTTATATGAGTTACAATGCTAAAGGAGAAGGGTAATTGTAATGGAGATAGTAAGATGCAAAGACCTGATTATAGTTTGAAAGCAAAGGTGACAGGATTGCTGTTGTGGGCATGAAAGTGACAGAATGTACATGTGAAAAAGAGAGAGGCATTAAGATTGACACGTAAGTATTTGGACTTAGCAACTGGACAAATGGAAACTATTCTGATTAGTGCAGGTTTGGGAAATATGCTTGGAGCTTAGTATTGGACATTTTTAGTTTTAAATATCCAGGGGGAGGTATCGAGTTCATAACTAGACATCTGAATTCAGATATTTTTACTCTAGTCATGATGGAATATTTAGATATATAGAGGGTATTTAATTTCGAGGGCCTGGCTGAGGTCTTCAAGTTACAGTACAGATGGAAAAGTAACGAGATATCAGGGTGCAACAATGGGGTGTGCACATGTTGCACAGAAGAGCCCAAGAAGGAGTAAACCGCAATCTTGGAATAATACAGATGAGAGTAGTTTTCCAGAAATGTAGTGTTGAGTTGAGAAGCACTGAGTAATTAATTGCATCAAATATTACAGAAAATGCAACATCCATTAAGCTCACTGGGTTCTGGAGCCTACTCTGCCAGAAAATGAGAGCCAATTGCATGGATTTCTTCACACTCTGTGTTCATTGCTATCATGTTGGAAGTTTGGTCATGGTTGGAGTATTTATACCACGGGAATCAGTAGACTTTTAGAACTAGAGATGTTTTCTCCCCATAAGAGGCATTGTTAAATGTTATTAGCACAGCACTGACTTGTAAGACATGATTATTGGGTTTAGTAATGTGTATGTTACTAGAGATCTTGACATATGGCATTTTCAGTAGAATAGTGAGCGGGAAAGCCTCAGTCAAGTGGGTTCAAGAAAAGAGAAAGAAAATGAATCGCAGCCAGTTTATATACAAAACGCTTCTAAGAAAAATATTATGTACAAAGACAGTAGTTATAGCAAGATGTAGGTCAACAGAAGGTTTCTGTTTGCTGTGTTTTTAAAACAGAAAATATCATTTATCTCCTCTTCTTTCAATCATTTAAGGGGAATGATTGAAAGTAGATGAGAGAAATAATAATGAAGAGAGGGAAAAATTGATGGAATTATAAACTTGTGAGAGTGCTGGGGATATAGTGCTCAAGTGAGGGCGTTGTCTTTTAAAAAGAGTACAGATTTTTCATCCTGACAGTAAGAAAGAACACAGGGGCCCAGCTGGCATGGCTCAGTGGTTGAGCATCGATTTATGAACCAGGAGGTCATGGTTCAATTCCTGGTCATGGCACATGCCTGAGTTGCGGGCTCAGTCCCCCATGTGGGGCATATAGGAGGCAGCCTATCAATGATTCTCTCTCATCATTGATTTTTCTATCTCTCTCTCCCTCTCCTTTCCTCTCTAAAATCAATAAAAATATGTTTTTTATAAAAAGAAAAAACACATGTTATATGGTTTCTACTGGTGCCAAAAAGCAGTTGGAATTAGGAGGTGTGGATGAGATGGAAAATAGCAGGTCTAGAGAAAGATAAGTGTTCTCCCAGGCAGCACTAAAGGTTCACTTGATGCAAATGGTCAAGAAATTAAAATAAACAAAGTAAAAAGGGCTATGGTTTTCTTCTGCAACAGTTGACTTCAGGAGTAGGTAGGAATGAGGTTTACCAATGGATAAGTATAAAAGGAAGCATGGGTGTGACACATTAAAATTTTCTACTGTGGAATCAAAGCTAGTTAAGGCAGGAAATGAGCACATGAAGGAGATGAGGGGTACTGAGAAGGGAAATATGTAGATGGGCTCAAAAATAGTTGATTGGGAATCCTCTTAGGGGTAAGTGGGAGACATAGAGAGAAGTACAAAAAAGTCAGTCATAAAATTGAATTTATGAAGTTGTTAGAGGTCTAGTTACTGAGAAATCACATTATTCTTAAAAGCATCTATGATTTCTTTTAGAACATCAAGGATTATGGCAGAATTTTCAATAAAAGTATAATAAATAATGATCTAAAATCTGCAGTGATGGAAGAAAAGCAAGTTTAATTAGAAAATGACTTTAGTCAAAACCAGTTGGGCTCAGTGGATGGAGCGTCGACCTTCGGACTGAAAGGTCCCAGGTTCGATTCCGGTCAAGGGCATGTACCATGGTTGCGGGCACATCCCCAGTGGGGGGTGTGTAGGAGGCAGCTGATCGATGTTTCTCTCATCGATGTTTCTAACTCTCTATCCCTCTCCCTTCCTCTCTTTAAAAAGTCAATAAAAATATATTTTTAAAAAAATGACTTTAAAAGAAGAGGTAACTAAAACCATATTGAAATGCCATTTTATAACCACCTAAATAGCTATATTTAAAAAAGAGAGACAAAACCACATGATGTGAAAGAATGGAACTCTCATTCCTCATTCATGGGAATGGAAAATGATATAACCACTTTGAGAATAGTTTGGCAGTTTCATAAAATATTAAACATAAATGTACCATATTATCAAGCAATTTTTCAGCTAGGTTTCAACCCATGAGAAATGGCAATATACACTGAGTGGCCAGATTATTATGATCTCTGAATGCATAATAACCTTGCCACTCAGTGTATATATTACCTAATAATAAACAAACCTGTAAATTGACCTTACCTCCACTATGCCCACCAGCCAATCAGGAGGGAATATGCAAATTAGAAGGACAAAGATGGTGGCCGCCCAGCTGCTCCAGGCGCAGAAAGGCTGGGTGGGGCAGGATGCCTGCTATGAGAGGGAGGGCAGGGGGTGAGGGGATCTACAGGAGCGGCACTCTGGCCACAGTGAAGCCGAAGACTTCAGGAGCCTGTAGCGAAGACGGCAAATTCTGGCTGTAGTCTGCAGTGAAGACAAAGATGGCAGACTCCAGCCAGAGTCTGCAGCAAAGACAAAGACGGCAGTCAGCAGCAAAGATGGCAGACTCTGGCCAGAGTCTATAGCAAAGACGAAGATGGCAGACTCTGCCCGGAGTCTGCAGCAAAAGTGGCAGACTCTGGCCGGAGTGAAGGCCTGGGTCTCGGGTGCCAGAGGAAATCTGGTGCTGGAAGCCAAGGGAAGGAAGGCCTATTGCACGAATCTCTTCATGCAACGGGCCTCTAGTATATATATATATTAGAGGCCTGGTTCATGAATTCATGCATGGGTGTGGTCTGGCCAGCCTGGCCAGGGAGAGGGGACATGGGCGGTTGGCCGGTCTGCCTGCTGGTCGAACTCCTGGTTGAGGGGACAATTTGCATATTAGCCTTTTTATTATATAGGATATATATACTGAGTGGCCAGATTATTATGAGTTCAGAGGTCATAATAATCTGGCCACTCAGTGTATATATTAGGTGTACCAGTTAATATGCGGATTTTTTTCAATAGATGGAGTTACACATATGTTGGTATATATGCAATTTGATATGTATGCTATTTTGTTGTATTGACAACAAGCTTCAAAACCTCATATGTCAAATTTTCTGAAAGTGTTAACATCATAGATATTTTTACACTTAAAAATGTCAAATTTTGTGCCAAAAAAAGAGCATTTGGGGGAAGTTTTAATTCATTACTTTATTTTGAAGAAAAGTGCTGCTGAAAGTTATCGTATACTTCGGGAAGCTTATGGTGAACATGCTCCATCTCAAGATACTTGTGAAAGCTGGTTTAAATGCTTTAAAAGTGATTATTTCGATGTGAAAGACAAAGAACATCCAGATCAATCTGAACCACACTTTGATCGTAAAATGGCCAGAAATGGGACAGAAGACACAGCAAAGTAATTTTGCTTCATGATAACGCACCATCACACACTTCAAAACCAGTTAAAGACACGTTAAAAGATCTCGCCTGGGAAGTATTAACCCATCTGCCATATTCACCATACCTTGCTCCTTCAAATTACCACTTGTTCTGATCGATGGCACACGCACTTTCTGAGCAGCACTTCAAAACGTATGAAGAAGTGGAAAATTGGGTCTCTGAATGGTTTGCCTCAAAACAAGAAAAGTTCAATTGGGACAATATCCACAAATTACCTGAAAGATGGGGGAAATGTGTAGCTAGCGATGGACATCACTTTGAATAAAGCACTTTTGATGTTTCTCTTAAAATTATATATATGCACAAAAAGACTTAAAAACAAATATAGATAGTAGAATTGTTCATTAATAGCCAATATATAAAAACCATACCAATGAAATGGAATACTATTCACCAATAAAAAAGAATGCTATATGTATAAACAACATATATAAACCTGAATAACTTTTGCTAATTGTAAGAAGACTGACAGAAAAGATCACATTTTCTATTATTCCATTTTGAAGAAATGTCTATAAAAGACAAATCTATAGAGACAGAAGATAGATTAGTGGTTGACTGAGGCTGGGATAGATTAACTATCAACAAAAGAGGGATTTTATTGGAATGACAAAAACATTCTAAAACTGAATGCTGGTAATGCTTGCACAACGCAGAAAATTTACTAATGATTACTAAAAATCATTGAATTATACACTTAAAATGGATGAATTTCATAATATGAAATTACTAGAGGCCTGGTGCATGAAATTCATGCACAGAGGGGGGGTTGTCCCTCAGCCCTGCCTGCACCCTCTCCAATCTGGGACCCCTCAAGGGATGTCCAACTGCCCGTTTAGGCCCAATCCCGACCTAAACGGGCAGTCAGACATCCCTCTCACAATCCAGGACTGCTGGCTCCCAACTGCTCTCCTGACTGCCTTCCTGATTGCCCCTAACCGCTTCTGCCTGCCAGCCTGATCACCCCCTAACCACTCTGCTGCCAACCTGATTGATGCCTAACTGCTCCCCTGCCAGTCTGTTTGCCCCCAACTTCCCTCCTCTGCCAGCCTGGTCACCCCTAACTGCCCTCCCCTGCAGGGTTGATCGCATCCAACTGCCCTCCCTTGAAGGCCTGGAACCTCTCAACTGCCCTCCCTTGCAGGCCTGGTGCCTCCCAACTGCCCTCTCCTGCTAGCCATCTTGTGGTGGCCATCTTGTGTCCACATGGGGGCAGGATTTTTGACCACATGTGGGCAGCCATATTGTGTGTTGGAGTGATGGTCAATCTGCATATTACTCTTTTATTAGATAGGATAGAGGCCTGGTGCACGGGTGGGGGCCAGTTGGTTTGCCCTGAAGGGTGTCCCGGATCAGGGTGGGGGTTCCCTTGGGGCGTGGGGCGGCCTGGGCGAGGGGCCTGTGGTGGTTTGCAGGCCATCCACGCCCCCTGGAGACCCAAGTGGAGGCCCTGGTATCTGGAATTTATTTACCTTCTACAATTGAAACTTTGTAGCCTGGAGCGGAGCCAAGCCTCCTGCTCGCTCTGTGGCTGACGGCCATTTCTATAATTGAAACTTTGTAGCCTTGAGTGGA
This sequence comes from Cnephaeus nilssonii, assembly GCF_951640355.1. NCBI lineage: Eukaryota > Metazoa > Chordata > Mammalia > Chiroptera > Vespertilionidae > Cnephaeus > Cnephaeus nilssonii. Next base: position 79,122,669 of record NC_137079.1, read on the forward strand.
GGCTTAGGCTTGCAAGGGCAGGAGGAAAGCTTGGGTTCCTCCGTTGCCTGGGAAACCCAAACCTCCCTCCTGATCTCAGTGGCTATAGCCATCTTGGTTGGGTTTATTTGCATACTCACTCTGATTGGCTGGTGGGCGTGGCTGGTGGGTGTGGCTTGTGGGTGTAGCGAAGGTACGGTCAATTTGCATATTACTCTTTTATTAGGTAGAATACCTTAATTAATTTCTTTTAAAAAGATAAGAAAAGAGTCTTTAAAAAGTACATGTAGCAGTGGGTTTTATTTGGTGACATGAAATTCAAGGGTAACTTCTATCTTTGTGTTTGAGTTGGGAAGAGGGAGAAGAAAAGGAGATTTATATGGGAACAACAATAAGAAAGGGAAATCTTTACCCCACTTCTAGCTTCATGCTGTGGGAGAGAAAAAAAAAATCAGTTTCTACTTGAGGGAATCCTTGTTGTAAAGGTAGAGATAGGAGTTAGAGTAATTAAAGAACACATTCAGAAAAGGGATTCAGGAGATAATGAACTTTGCTATTGACTAGGAGTGTTTCTGAGGGCATAGAAAAAGTTTTTTAAGAGTTCAAAAGTGTTCAACCTCACTGACAGTTAGGGGAATGCAAATGAATACTTCAATGAGATACCACCTCATACCTAGAGTGGTATCCATTATCAACATTAGAGTGTCCATTATCAACAAGACAAGCCATAACTAGTGTTGGAGAGGTTGTGGAAAAATGGGAACCCTCATCCACTGCTGGTGGGAAAGTAGACTGGTACACCCACTATGAAAAACAGTATAGAGGTTCCTCCAAAAATTGAGAATATATGTACCATATGATCTGAAAACCTCAAAATCATGTATTCACAAAGATATATGCACCCCTATGTTCATTGAAGCATTATTCACTCAGGCCAAGACATGGAAACAACCAGTGTCCTGAGATAGAAAACTAGATAAAGAATATGTGGTGCATATACACAATGGAATACTAGTCAGCTATAAGAAAGAATGAAATACCGCCATTTGCAACAACATGGTTGGACCTTGAGAACATTATGCTATGTGAACTAAGTCAGTCAGAAAAAGCTAAGAACTATGTGATTTCACTCAGGTGGGATATACAACTGAAAGTCATGAACAAAAACAGCAGTGTGGTGGTTGCCAGAGGGAAGGGAGTGGAGGGAGAAGAGGGTCCTAAATATAATGTGACAGGAGAAGATTTGACTTTGGATGATGAGCACATGGTACAACATACAGATCTTGTAACATAGAAACCCGCACCTGAAACCTATATGTTCATGTCACCTCAATAAATTTAAATTAAAAAAAAAGAGTTCAAAGGCATGAAAATGGGTTAGAAAAGGGTATGTATACATACAGCTTTAAGGAGGTGAGAATCAGCAATAACCTTTGAGGCCTGCTTTACCTTGGTAATTAATATAAACCAAGGTAAAGAGTATCATGAAGTGTGAAGGCTCTGAGGTTTTACCCTGCTGACGAGCTAACAAGGTACCCTGCCACAGTTTTATAAATGCTGGCAGAAGACATTAGATTCCTGTGTCAGAAACAAAGGCTTTTATTACTCACAGTCCAGCAAGCAGCATGCACTTTGTGTTCATACTGTTTCTCTTGTTTCACAAGTCCCAGGAGAGTGATGTAGAGTGATCCAGGTGGAAACTGCATGCAGTGCGTTTATAGCACAGATAAGGAACACCAAGCTTAAGGAAGCCACATATTTTGTATTTGACTACAAGTTAACCTGCTTGGTCTTTGCCCTGGAAGAGACATTATACTGGACTATATATTGGACAATAAATGGATCTGCTCTCTGCTCCAGAAAGTAACATAGTATCTATTTTCCAAGGCTGTTTGCCAAAAAGCATCCTTGAAAAGAGTCTATAACAAATGTAATCAGTGTCTCTACTGACAAGATGTTTAGAAATGCAAGAGACCCATGGGGAATCTTTCAACAGAGGGCAAGATGAAATCCTTGTTCAGAGGCAAGGTAGGGGTGGGCTTGTGGGGATACGGATAAACTGGAGAATTTACATGCATATGTATATGCATAGCCCATGGACACAGACAATAGTGTGATGAAGGCTTGGGAAGGGTGGGTGTAGGGTGTACGGTGTGAATGGGAAAGAAAACCAGCAACAACAAAAAACCCACAAAGGGGACATCTGTAATACTTTCAACAATAAAGATGCATTTTAAAAAGGAAATAAATCCTTGGGGTCTCAATCAGATGGTGATAGAAAGGCAGAAGATTATTACTGAGATACAGAGAGTGGTAAGGATCTCTGACTCAAATGACATAAGAGTTTGGGGTCCCCTCTTTACTCCTAGATATATGGAAGTGAGAACAGAAGTCTTATTGGAAATACTCGTAGCTCTGAGTAACTGTTCATTCCACACAGGTTACACATTTAATCACTTCTCAGGTTAATGTAAAGACCGAAGAAGGATTAGATTTTTGCTCAAAAATGTTCTCTCTTTTCCCTAAATTCCATGGAAATAACACCTTTGATGATGGATTAAGCCTTATGATTTTCAATAACCCACAAAGAGGATGTTAATAGATCTAACAAAAGTAGACCTTGGAAATGTGCTTGCACAATTGGTTTTGCTTTTTTACAGCCTCTTCCATCTCCATAGGAAGAATTTGGGCAAGCCAACTGAGGACAGCCTAGATCAGTGGTCGGCAAACCGCGGCTCGCGAGCCACATGCGGCTCTTTGGCCCCTTGAGTGTGGATCTTCCACAAAATACCACGTGCGGGCACGCACGTACAGTGCGATTGAAGCTTTGTGGCCCATGCGCAGAAGTCGGTTTTTGGCCTGGGTGAGTCTATTTTGAAGAAGTGGTTCTAACACCGAGCCACACTCAAGGGGCCAAAGAGTCGCGTGTGGCTCTCGAGCCGCGGTTTGCCAACCACTGGCCTAGTTGAACCAACCTTCAGAGGCAAAGGTGGCTTTAGCTGAGATCAGCAGAGCCACCAGGTTAGCTAGGCTAGATCAGCCAACTGCCTGCAAATCTACAGATGAGTGAGAATAAATGACGGTTGTTTTTTAAGCCCTTAAATTTAGGGATTTGTTTTTTTATTTTTTGGCAAGAGCTAACTGATATATTGCTTGAATACAGGAAAGGAATTTTAACTGTAGAACTAAGGTAGATATTGGGGCAATATGAAATACCAAAGGGAAGTGTAGTTTGGCATTTGAATGACAGAAGTGCACGTTTTCACATGTGACATGCAGTCTGGGAGTAAGCTTTCTAGGAAGGCTCTAGTGGCCTACGTATACATTCAGTGTCCCAAGCTCTTTCTAGTCCACAATCCTGAGCATTCTCCAGATTGTTTCAAATCGGCAAAGGGCTATATCACAACTCACATATATATTACACTAGAGGCCCAGTGCACAAATTCATGCAGGGGTGGGGTCCCTCGGGGTGGCCTGCTGGGAGTGGGCTGAAGCCTGCAGTCCAATTCAGCCTGCCACTCCTGCCTGCTGCTCCCGCTCATCCTGGCCCCCCTGTGACTGCCATGGGCTCGTGCCGCCTCAATGGTGTTCACCAGCTGTGAGCCTTGTGTCCCGAGGGGGCAGGGGGGCCAGGACATGATTGGCACTCCAGGCAGGTGGTGGAATGCCCTTGCCAGCCGGGGATCTGGATCCATCCCGTTGATGTTCTCGCCAGTTATCGGGAGCCACCTGGCAGCCACTTTTATATCGTTTCTTCCTTGTGGAGCATCTAGGGAGGGGAAGTGGCCACGGTGCCCGAGGCTGATTTCCAGGAGGTCGGCTGCACTGTCGGGATTGTGCCGGTGGTACTGGTCCATCAGTGCTTGGCCCATTCTCTGGAGATTGGATCTACAGGACTACTGAGGGAGTGAGTGGCTGCTGCCAGGCTGGTGGGCCACTGGGACGTGTCGGTCACCTGAGTGGTGCTCCTGCTGTGGGAGCACACTGACCACCAGGGGGAAGCTCCTGTGTTGAGTGTCTGCCCCCTGATGGTCAGTGCATGTCATAGCGACCAATTGACCGGTCGTTCGGTCATTCAGTCATTCAGTCAATTAGGCCTATTGGGGCTTTCCTTCCTCCGGCTGCCGGTAGCTGACCATGCCCCCACCGCTGCCACTGCTTGCCATCTGTGTGGCCCTGCACGCCCCCTCCTCGCCACGGGTCGCCTCCCTCTGCAGGAAACAGGCATGGGGTGCAATCACTTGGCTGGCCTGGGCCTCCATCTGTGAGGAGATCAATCACGGGGCCCCCAGATCAATAGCCCCACAGAGGGAGGCCCCACTCACCCACTACAGCACCACTTGCAGGGTAGCCTGGGCCTCCCTCTGTGGGGCAATCGATCGCGGGGCTCTAAGATCATTGGCTCTGTAGAAGGAGGCCCTGCCCACCTGCTGCAGTGCTGCCGGCAGGTAACCTGGGCCTCACTCTTTGGGGTGATCATGGAGCCCCCACCCTTATCCATCACCCCACCGGCCAGTGGCCTGGGCATCCCTCTTTGAGGTGATCAATCGCAGAGTTCCCCCATTGATCGCCCTGCAGAGGTTGGCCTGGGCTTCCCTCTGCGGGGCATTCGTGGGACAATGACGGGCCCCCCGACCAATTGCATCACACCCTCCTTGGCTGGCCTGCTGCCAATGCATGTCATAGTGTGGTCATCTGGGAGGTCATCCAGCCAGTCGTTCTGCTGTTCGGCCGTTTGGTCGATTTGCATATTATGCTTTTATTATTAGGGATTTTCAGTTAAATAATTATTAAATGTGAACATAAATAATTGATTAAGAAGTATTTTTTCTCTTAGAGATACTTATACTTAATGATTTATTAATATTCATAAATAAGTGTCCACTAACACATCATATAGTCAGTAATCCACAGAGAAGCCCAATAAATAAAAATATATTTTTAAAAAACATATCAAGTGTCTTATGGATGGATTGAAAATAATTTTAGACAGTATAAGGTTTTAGATAGTGGTTTGTATTGTTGTAATACTAATGATTCTATCACCTGTTACTTATGGGAAAAGCAGCAATATTCAATCTTCATTTTACCTGATCTGGTGTTTTCTGAGTTCCAAATTATCAAATCAAATATTCACTTTTGGAAAGAAAATAAAGAAACAAACACAAACTTTATGCTTGACATGTAATTAATACCTCATTTAAACCTCATAAAATCCCTTTAAGTTTAGCATTATTCCATTTAAAAACAAATGATTTTAGAGACAGGAAGGGAGAAGGAGAGAGAGAGAGAGAGAGAGAGAGAGAGAGAGAGAGAGAGAGAGACATCCCCATTAGGGATTAAACCTGCAATCTAACCTCATCTGGAATCATATCCATCACCCTTTGGTGTACAGGATGATGTTCCAACTAACTGAGCCACACTGGCCAGGGCTACAATTATTCCATTTTTAATTTGAGAGGTGGGAAAGATCATAATAGCTAAAATTTACCTATGATTATATATCTAATCAAGAATATACGTTTTTCACTGGCTGGCATGGCTCAGCAGTTGAGTGTCAACCTAAGAACCAGGAAGTCACGGTTCGATTCCCTTTCAGGGCATATGCCTGGGTTGCGGGCTCAATTCCCTGTGTGGGGTGTGCAGGAGGCAGCCGATCAATGATTCTCTCTCATCACTGATGTTTCTATCTCTATCTCCCTCTCCCTTTTTCTCTGAAATCAATAAAAAATTATATTGAAAAAAATATACGTTTTTCAAAATTGGTTTCTGAATTAAAGCCCATTTATATTTTTATTTAAAAGCTATCCTTTTCTACATCACACATGCATACTAATGATGCTAACATTTTTGCAAAGTCATCAAGTTGCTCTACCCAAAAAAGGCAAATTAAGAAAAAAGAAACTAAAAATATATTTAAAAATAAGCATAAGTGGCTTTATTAATATTATGTTTATTCTCACTTCATTTATGCAAGGTAAAATAATTATTGCACATGAATGAACTTAGCCATTTTCCTTTTTGTTTATTATTCATTTTAATTTATATTATTTTTTCATCTAAAATTACTTTTAGGTAATTTACTTTCCTGTATTTAACATTTTCATGATTGAAATAAGATTCACTGAAGGGAAAGAATCAATGATCATGGTACTCAGCATAAAGTTTCTAGTTAGATGATTAAAATAATTAAGTTTTAAAAGTAAAAATAAAATGCTGACATTTGGTGAAGTTTGGCAAAGATCTGAATTTCTAGGCCAGGTTATCACATTTTGTAGGATACCATACTTTTGCAATTCAATATTTCAATTAAATTTCCCAGAAAGTAAATGGAGTAAATGAGTCAGATTAATCTATTAAAGTAAGAATGTTTTTAAAAAGCAAAATAATTTTCTGATTAGCTTATATCACTTAATATAATGACCTCAAGTTTCATCCATGTCCATTATATGACAGGATTTCCTTCTTTTTTAGGACTGAATAATATTCCATTGAATCTATGTACTACATTTTTTTTACTCTTTCATCTATGGGTGTGCATTTGTTTTGCTTCCACATCTTGGCTATTGCGAATAATGCTGCAATGACTATGGGTACTCAAGGAAAAATATATTTTAAAAATGCAAAATTTTTTTCATATACCAAATGAGTAATAAAAAAATGGAAATTGTTAAAAATTCCAGCAAACTATCCTTACCCATCACTTTAGAAATAAGCAAAGGTGTTGAATACTGATTTTCTAAAGTTTTTTTTTTTTATTACAAGGAATGTTAGAGTTTTTAACAATCTATCTGCCAATATAAAAATGCCAACCTAATATCAAAATATATTTCAATATGATATATTTTAATGTGAAAATATATTACATATCCTATATAATAAAAGGATATGTAATATGCAAATTGTTTCCTCGACCCGGGAGTTCAACCGGAGTTCAGCAGGGCACAGGTTGGCCCCACCCAGGCCGTGGGCATGGTGGCAGGCAGCCAGGAGAAGGGAGGCCCCAGCCGACAGCCAGCAGTCCCTAGGGACCCTACCCATGCACAAATTTCATGCACTGGTCCTCTAGTTTTAATATAAAAGAAAATATTAACTAGCATTGTACCTATAATACAGAGGTAATGTAAATAGGGAGGGAAGAGAGAATTTCAGGTGATTATATAAAATAAATAATTTTTCTTAATTTTTGGATAAAATGTTTTTACTTTATTCCTATATATTCAAGAAGCATATAATGTCATCATGGGCTGGAAACACAGATAAAGCAGAAAGAAGTTTAACATGGGATTGGAAATATTTCTATCTCTAGTGAAATTTTCAAAACATTAGTTCCTTACACAATAATCTCAGAAATTCTTAGTTTTGAGCATATTAGCTATATCATGTGCCTCCTTCTTTTTGTACTTGAATTACTCTAGATTGTGAACATTCACCCTAACTGAGATTTAAGTTGCTTTCAAAACATCTGCAAAGTAAAAGTGAAAATGTGTGTGAAACCTAAATCAATTCTCACAGCACCCTGTAAATTCTTGAGTTATGACAAAACATAATTTCTTGTTCAGAGTCATGTTACAAGAACTAAAGGTTGAGTGAACATAGCCTTCCCAAGAGGATAAGAAGATACAATTGGCAAATGTGCAGCATTCTGAAGAGTGGGCCTGTGACTGTTATATTTAAGTATTTCTGAGTTTATGAACGTTGCATCACCAATGACTAGGAAGAATAATGCAAATAGAAATATTAGACAGTGAGCATTGCAAAGATAAATAAAAATGGAGAACACTTAGTAGCAAAAATACATATGTGCTCTTAAAATGGGAAGAATTTCAACCATTTCAAATCCAATTCACAGGAGAAGCGCAGTTATTTTGTTTGTTTGTTTTATTGCTATCCTTTTTCCAAACCAGTGTCTCTTAAGCATCTGAATTGGTAAAAAGTGAGTAAGCCCTTCTTGTGTGTATGTTTCCAACTTAATCGAAAATGCATTATGTGAAATACAAGAAAATCTTGCAAGTTTAAAATCAAATAAATGACACCACTTGATGATGTTGCAAGTGAAGAAACAGCAAAGTCATAATGCAGATCTCTTAGTAACATTTCTTCTCTGGTCCTGCTTCAGCAAGCCAGCAATGCCATCGAGGCATTATGATGTGACAGAAAAGCTGCTTTTAAAATAGTCTCTCCATCTGCTCTTTCTTAAAGAATTCACCTACAGCATCTCAAAAAACCTTCCACAGTCTATCTCAATTTCCCTAGGCTACAAATCACCCATGAGTTCATTTGTCAATAGGCATAAAAGCCACATAATTATATTCAAATTGCTGTAGAAGGATAGTTAAAGAAGAAAAAAGAAGTAGTCAATTGGGTACATACAACTTCTATTACACAGGAGCAACTCCAAATCCATAAAATTTATAGAGTAAGGAATCACTGCAAAATTCCACACTTTCCCCATAGCATGAGCAAAAAGAAAAAGGAAGGCCAAAAGCACCCTTTAAGAATTGTATCTCCTGATTTGATCTTTATTAAACTTAAATACTATTCTTCTTCAATGTGCACTTATGTGCCCCTTTACCTTTTCCATTGTTGTTGTTCTTGTTGCTGTTGTTATGGTTCTTAGACTTTGTCCTTAATGAAACAGTACTGTTCTAGTAGTACTTTCAAAGAAACATGCTATGAAAATCCCAATTAAAATATTAAGATGTCCTTTAGCTATAATTAAGAAGAAAAATGTGTAGTATTTTGTATTGAATATTATCTTTGTTCCTGGGTTTGATATTTTTTAATGTTAGATTAATAAGGAAAGGGTAGAGAGAGTCAGAAAAGAATTCATAATTTACAATAATCCATATTACTAATTGTTCACCTTATTTCTACTTTTGTCACTTTTAATACCTAAAGGAAGGTGTATTCTTTCAAATCTAGTTATGCTTAGACAGTGAAGTTATCTCAGGGTTGAAAAAAAGATCATTAATATCCAGGGGATACATGCTTACCTCACTCTTATTTAAAAGATCATTGAAGTCTAACATTTATTATGGAACTAACATTTATTATTAGAGAATGTGGAAAACTCCTATTAAAATATCAGCAATAGAAATTTTTATAACTAACTGTAAAGGGTACCTCAATGTCTATTTCCAAACTGATTTGATGAATACAGAAAAGGTCAAACTAAAAATAACGAGACTGAATCAGTTATAAGTGTAGTAGCATATGCCTCATTTAATAATGAACTCTAAATTTGCACCACAGTTTAAGTAGTATCATGAATGTTAATTCTGACAGCAAAGGGTTATGAACTACCTGTCGACTTGCACCTGACACAAGGTGATGCAGTTTTGAGCTAATGAAACTCTGATGAACCAGAAGGTGAAAAACTGACATGAGTGGGCTAGTGGGAAGAGCGTGCTGTTGCAGGGCAGCACATTCAAAATGACATGGTGTCCTGAAACAGAGCAACTGTGATCCCATCTGTTTATAAAGTCTAACTGTGTCAGTTAAAATCTCCCTACACAGGCAATGCATTTTGTAGAGATTTTTTATTATATCCATAAAAATTCAGATGCTTAAAGTTCTAGGTTCTCTTTGCATATGCTGTTAACTGTTTCTGATAGATTTCATTAAATACTAGAGGCCCGGTGCACAAAATTCGTGCACTGGGGGGGGGGGTGACTCTCAGCCCAGCATGTGCCCTCTTGCAGTCTGGGACCCCTTGCTCCTTATCGCCCACTTGCTTGCTGCTCCTTGCCGCTCAACCAGCTGCAAGGGAGAGGCTCCTGTCATCGCTGCTGCACCTGCCAGCAGTGAGCCCGGCTTCTGGTTGAGTGGCACTCCCCCGTAGAAGTGCACTGACCACCAGGGGGCAGCTCCTACATTGAGTGTCTGCCCCCTGGTGGTCAGTGTGCATCATAGCGACCAGTCGTTCTGGTCGTTCTGCCATAATGGTTGCTTAGGCTTTTATTATTTAGATTTTTTGACACTCTGAGCAGTGATGAAGACTTGCATGTGAGAAGTATAGTCTGGATAATAAATTTTACACAAGAACTGATTCAAAATTTCTGAACATAGTGATGTTCACAAACACTTATTTTAAAAACACTAGAAGCCCGGTGCACGAAATTCGTGCACGGCGGGGGTTGTCCCTCAGCCCAGCCTGTACCCTCTCCAATCTGGGACTCCTGGAGGGATGTCCGACTGCCCGTTTAGGCCCGATGGGATCGGGCCTAAACGGGCAGTCGGACATCCCTCTCACAATCCAGGACTGCTGGCTCCCAACTGCTTGCCTTTCTGCCTTCCTGATTGCCCCTAACTGCTTCTGCCTGCCAGCCTGATCACCCCCTAACCACTCTGCTGCCAGCCTGGTTGATGCTTAACTGCTCCCCTGCCAGCCTGTTTGCCCCCAACTTCCCTCCTCTGCCAGCCTGGTCACCCCTAACTGCCCTCTCCTGCAGGGTTGATCACCTCCAACTGCCCTCCCTTGCAAGCCTGGTTCCTCTCAACTGTCCTCCCTTGCAGGCCGGGTGCCTCCCAACTGCCCTCTCCTGCTGGCCATTTTGTAGTGGCCATCTTGTGTCCACATGGGGGCAGGATCTTTGACCACATGGGGGCAGCTATATTGTGTGTTGCAGTGATGATCAATCTGCAGATTACTCTTTTATTAGATAGGATAGAGGCCTGGTACACAGGTGGGGGCCAGCTGGTTTGCCCTGAAGGGTGTCACAGATAAGGGTGGGGATTCCCTTAGGGCGTGGAGCGGCCTGAGTGAGGGGCCTGTGGTGGTTTGCAGGCCGGCCACGCCCACTGGCAACCCAAGAGGAGGCCCTGGTATGTGGAATTTATTTTCCTTCTACAATTGAAACTTTGTAGCCTGGGGCGGCAGCCATTTCTGTGGCAGTTAATTCACCTTCTACAATTGAAACTTTGTTGCCTTAAGCAGGTGGGCCCAGCCAGGGTGTGCGGAAAGCTTTGCTTCCCCTGTTGCCGCCGGCAACCCTGGCCTGCTCTCTCAAGCTCCATTCTGCCGCCATTTGTTTGAATTTGTTTACCTTCTATAATTGAAACTTTGTAGCTTGAGTGGAGGCTTGGGCCTGCAACGGCTATGGAAAGCTTGGCTTGCTCTGTTACCTGGGAAACCTTGCTCTCTGTGGCTGTAGCCATCTTGGATTGGGGTTAATTTGCATACTCGCCCTGATTGGCTGGTGGGCGTGGCTTGGCTGGTGGGTGTGGCTCATGTAGCGGAGTGATGGTTAATTTGCATATTACCATTTTATTATAGAGGATGATAGTGATCAAATGGAAATATAATTTATGCTTATTAAAATTGAAAATAAAAAGAGACAAAGATGGACATTTTAAAATGATAAAGGGAACAGTACATCAAGAAAACATAACACTTCTTAATATACAGTATATGTACCCAACCAGGGAGCACTGAAATATATAAAACAACTACTCACAGAATTAAAGGGAGAAACAGAACAAAACGTGATCATAGTTGGGAAACTTAATACTCCATTGACAACTCTAGGCAAATCAACCAAACAGAAAATCAATAAAGAAATATCAGTCTTAAATGAAACACTAGACCAAATGGATATAATTGACATTTACAGAACTTTTCATTCCAGAACATCAGGTTATATATTCTTCTCCAGTGCACATGGAACATTCTGAAGGATAAACTATATATTGGTTCACAAAACTAACATCAAAAAAATTCAAGAAGATTGCAATTATACCAAGCACTAGCGTTCCCGTTGCAGGAAAAATCCTGCAATAGGGTTTCCTGCTGCACTCTACACCGCCCCGCCTGTTCTCCTCCCTTGTCCCCCGCCCCGCGTTCTCTGCCAGCCCCCCTGCCCGCTCTCCTTCCTTCTCCCCTGGCCCCACCTCTGCTCTTCCCTTCTCCCCCGGCCCCGCCTCCGCTCCTCCCTTCTCCCCCGGCCCACCTTCTCTGCCAGCCTGCTCTCCTTCCTTCTCCCCTGGCCCTGCCTCCGCTCCTCCCTTCTCCCCCGCCCCGCCTTCTCTGCCAGCCCGCTCTCCTTCCTTCTCCCCTGGCCCCGCCTCCGCTCCTCCCTTCTCCCCCGCCCCGCCTTCTCTGCCAGCCTGCTCTCCTTCCTTCTCCCCTGGCCCCGCCTCCGCTCCTCCCTTCTCCCCCATCCCCGCCCCTTCTCCCCCGGCCCCGCCTGCTCAACTTCCTTCTCCCCCGGCCCCACCTCCGCTCCTCCCTTCTCCTCCCCCCGGCTTGCTTGCTTCTCTGCAGCTTTGCTCCCTTCTGCAGCTCTTGGCTTCTTTCTACGCTGTCTTGATATGCAAATTAGCCGCCATCTTTGTTGGGGTAATTTGCATATTCATCCTGATTGGCTGGTGGGCGTGGTTTGGCTGGTGGGCATGGCTTGGGCGTAGCGAAGGTGTGGTCAATTTGCATATTTGTCTATTATTAGATAGGATATTCTCTGACCATGATGCCTTGAAATTATAAATTGACAGCAAAAAGGAAGTAAAAAAACCCACAAATGCCTATACATTAAACAATATACTACTAAAAATGACCGGGTCAAAAAAGAAGTAAAAGATAGTATCAAAAGATATATAGAGACAAATGAGAATGACAATATGACATATCAAAATCACTGTGATGCAGCAATAAAAGGGGACTTTATATCATTGCAGGCCTATCTCAAGAAATAAGAGAAATCCCAAGTAAACAACCTAACATGACATCTTAAAGTAATAGAAAAAGAACAAAAGCAGCCCAAAGCCAGCAGAACAAAGGAAATAATAAAAATTAGAGCAGAATGAAATAAAATAGAGAACAAAAAGACTATAAAAAATTAATAAAACAAAAAGCTGGTTCTTTGAAAAGATTAATAAAACTGGCAAATCCCTGGCTAGACTCACTAAGGAAAAAAAGGGAAAAGACCATATAAACAAAATAAGAAATGAGAGGAGAAGTCACCGCACACATCACAGATACACAGAGAATCATACTAGAATATTATTAAATTCTATATGCCATAAAATTCAATAACCTAGAAGAAATAGATAAGTTTCTAGAAAAATAATAACATTCCTACATTAAATCATGAAGAACTGGAATATCTAAATATACCAATCAGCAGTGAGGAAGTTGAAACAATCATGAAAAACTTCCCCAAAAATAAAAATCCAGGACAAATGGCTTTACCAGTAAATTCTACCAAATGTTCAAACAAGATTTAAAACATTTTTTCTCAAACTCTTCCAAAAAATTTTAAGAGGAGGCAATACTTCCTAACATATTCTATGAGGCAAATATAATCCTGATACCAAAACCTGGCAATAATAACACAAAAAAAATAAAATTACAGACCAAATCTCTGATGAATACAGATGCAAAAATCCTAAACAAAATCCTTGCAAATCAAATACAGCAGTACATCCAAAAAATAATACATCATGATCAAGTGGGTTTCATTCCAGGGGCATAAGGATGGTTCAACACATGCAAATCAATCAATGTAATACACCACATTAACAAAAGAAAGGATAAAAATAATATGATCTTATTAATAGATGCAGAAAAAGCATTTGATAAGCTACAAAGTCAATTTTTAAATCCATTATTCAATGAAATTGCAATAGAAGGAAAGTACCTCAACATAATAATGGCCATCAATGATAAACCTTCAGCTAATATCATACTCAATGGTGAAAAAACTGAAAGCTTATCCTCTAAGATCAGGAACAATGCAAGGATGTCCACTTTCACCACTGGTATTCAACATAGTGCTTTAAGTCCGAGCCAGGGCAAGAAAGCAAGAGAAAGACATAAAAGACATCCAAATAGAGAAGGAAGAAAAGTAAAACTGTCCCTTTTTGCAGATGACATAATCCTAATATATAAAAACCCAGGATCATAACATCCAAAATGACTGAAGGCTCGACCAACCAGAAATCACTGCTGGGTTGGCGTGGTGACCCATTACTGACTGCTGCCGCTGCGGGCACCACGGCCCATCACTGACTGCCAAGGGGGCTGCAGATCAGGCCTGAAGAGAGGCCCAGGGAGAGAAAAGCAGGGTCTGATCCGTAGCATCCAAGGGCAGCTGTTGATCAGCACTTGCCTCTCTCTTTCGCTCTGGGCCTGGCCAGCAGCCGCACCACTCTTTCTCTTGGGCCTCCCCTGGGGCTGCTGAACAGCCCTGCCTCTCTGATCAGGCCCATTGATAGGCCCGGAGATGCTGACTGGCATAGAAACCGACCAATCAGAACAAAATCAAGGTGAAATGTGAGGAGCCAATGGCTTCCTAGGAGGTGGAGCTTTTGACACTGACTGGCATAGGAACTGAACAATCAGAACCAAATCTGGGTGAAGTGAGAAGGCAGAAACTAAGGTGGGGGCTGAGGAGGGGTTTTAAGGGCAACAGCTGTTTGGTGTAAGGTGTAAGAAAGCGGTTCAATCTTTTAATGACTGGTTTGACAGTATAGTGCATATGGCTGGTTATCAGTCCAGATATAGGAATTATGTATTTTTGTCTTCCAAGAGCATCTCTTCCTGATGAAAAAGGCTCCCCACACCCCCATTTAAGCAATCCTATCATATATAATCTACCTATACTACTAAAAGGGTAATCTGCTAATTAGACTGGGTCAACCAGTCATCTTTTGGATGCTCGACTTTCTTCTGGACACAGCCATGGTGGTGGGGGCTAAGGCAGAGGCCATTAGGGGTGATCAGGCTGTCAGGGAGAGCAGTTGGGGGTGAGATCAGGCCAGCAGGGGAGGGCAATTAGGGACAAGATCAGGCCGGCAGGGGAGGGCAGTTGGGGGCAACCAGGCTGGCAGGGAAGGGCAGTTGGGGGTGAGATCAGGTCAGCAAGGGAGGGCAGTTAGGGGTGAGCATGCAGGCAGAGGCAGTTAGGGGCGATCAGGCAGGCAGGCAGCTGAGTGGTTAGGAGCCAGCGATCCCAGATTGCGAGAGGGATGTCCAACTGCCAGTTTAGGCCCGATCCTACAGGGATCAGGACTAAACAGGCAGTCGAACATCCCCCAAGAGGTCCCCAATTGGAGAGGGTGCAGGCTGGGCTGAGGGAACCGCCCCCCATGTACAAATTTTGTGCATCAGGCCACTAGTTCTGTTTATTAAAAAAACCCCTAAAGACTCTACCAAAACACTATTAGAAATAATAAACAAATATAGTCAAGTTGCATGATATAAAACCATTGTGCAAAAATGCATTGCCTTCCTGTATATTAACAACAAAACCTCAGAAAAGAAAAACAAAAACAATTCCTTTTGGAATTGCAATCAAAAGGATAATACCTAACAAAGAAGGTGAAAGACCTATATACTAAAAATTACAAAGCATTTTATTTTTTATTTATTTATTTTTTTAAAAAATATATTTTATTGATTTTTTACAGAGAGGAAGAGAGAGGGATAGAGAGTTAGAAACATCGATGAGAGAGAAACATCGATCAGCTGCCTCCTGCACACCCCCCACTGGGGATGTGCCCGCAACCAAGGTACATGCCCTTGACCGGAATCGAACCTGGGACCCTTGAGTCCGCAGGCCGACGCTCTATCCACTGAGCCAAACCGGTTTAGGCTACAAAGCATTTTAAAATGAGATTTAAAACGACACAACACAATGGAAAAATATTCTGAGTTCATGGATTGGAAGAATCAACATAGTTAAAATGGCCATATTACCCAAAGCAATATACAGATTTAATGCAACCCCCATCAAAATCCCAATGTCAGTTTTTAAAGAAATAGGATGAGAAATCGTCAGATTTATATGGAACCACAAAAGACGCTGAATAGCCAAAGCAATCCTGAGAAGAAAGAACAAAGCTGGAGGTATCACACTACCCGGGTTCGAATTATACAACAGAGCTATGATAATAAAAAAAGCATGATATTGGCAGAGAGACAGACACAGAGATCAATATAACAGAATAGAGAGCCCAGCTATAAAAACACATGTACATTAACAGATAATTTTCAACAAAGGAACCAGAAATATATAATGGCTTAAAGATAGTCTCTTTAATAAATGGTGCTGAGAAAACTGGAAATGAATGAAACTGAATTATAGTTTGTTCCCATGTACAAAAATTAATTCAAAATGGATCAAAGACTAAATCTAAGACCCAAAACAATAAGTTACACAGAAGAAAATATAGGTATCAAACTTATGGACCTTGGTTGTAGAGAACATTTTATTAACTTGATCTCAAAGGCAAGGGAAGAAAAGGCAAAAATAAATGAATGAGACTATATCAAACTAAAATGCTTCTTCACAGCAAAAGAAACTGACAACAAAACAAAGAGGCAGCCAACTAGATCAGATATGATATTTGAAAACATTAGCTCTGACAAAGGTTTAATTTACAAAATATATAAAGAACTTCTAAAACTCAATACCAAACAAACTATCCAATCAAAAAGTTGGCAGAGAACCTGAAAATACTCCTCTCCCAAAAGGACTTATGAACAGCCAATCCTATCTAATAAAAGAGTAATATGCAATTTGACTGTTACTCCAACACACAAGATGTCTGTCCCCATGTGGACACAAGATGGCTGCCACAAGATGGCCAGCAGGGGAAGGCAGTTGGGAGGGCCCAGGTCTGCAAGGGAGGGCAGTTGTGGGCGATCCGGCCAGCAGGGGAGAGCAGTTGGGAGGGACCATGCCTTCAAGGGAGGGCAGTTGGGGGCGATCAAGCCTGCAGGGGAGGAAAGTTAGGGGTGACCAGGTTGGCAGAGGAGGGTAGTTGGGGGCGACCGGGCCTGCAGAGAAGGGCAGTTGGGGGGGACCCAGGTCTGCCGGGGGGAGAAGTTAGGGTCAAACAAGCAGGCAGGCGAGTGGTTAGGGGATGATCAGGCTGGCAGGCAGAAGTGGTTAGGGGCAATCAGGAAGGCAGGCAGGCAAGCAGTTGGGAGCCAGCAGTCCTGGATTGTGAGAGGGCTGTCCGACTGCCCGTTTAGGCCCGATCCAGGGATCGGGCCTAAACGGGCAGTCGGACATCCCGCAAGGGGTCCCGGATTGGAGAGGGTACAGGCTGGGCTGAGGGACACATCCTCTTGTGCACGAATTTTGTGCACCGGGCCTCTAGTCCTATATAATAAAAGATTAATATGCAAATAGACAGAACAGCAGAATGACCAGTCACTATGACACACACTGACCACCAGAGGGCAGACGCTCAATGTAGGAGCTTTCCCCTAGTGGTCAGTGTGCTCTCACAGGGGAGTGCTGCTCAGCCAGAAGCCAGGCTCAGCCGAGCACAGCGGCAGTGGTGGGAGCCTCTCCTGCCTCCACAGCAGTCAGACATCCCCTGAGGGCTCCCAGACTCTGAGAGGGCACAGGCCAGGCTGAGGGACCCCCCTGAGTGCACAAATTTTGTGCACCAGGCTTCTACTAGACATATAAAAATATGTTCAACCTCACTGGCAATTAGAAAAATGCAAATCAAAACAACTAGGAGATACCACCTTCCACCTGTTGGAGTGGCCATTATCAACAAGACAAGCAATAAGTGTTGGAGAGATTGTGGGGAAAAGCAAACCCTCATTCATTGATGGTGGAAATGTAGACTAGTATAATAACTAAGGAAAGCAGTCTGATGATTCCTCAAAAAGTTAAGAATAGAGCTACCATACAACCCAGCAATCACCCTCCTTGATGTATACCCCAAAACTTCAAAATCATGTATTTGCAAAGATATATGCACCCCTATGTTCATTGCAGGGTAATTCATGGTGGCCAAGACATGAAAATAACCAAAGGGCCCTGCAATAGAGGACTGGATAAGATGTGGTGCATGTACACAATGGAATACCACTCATCCATAAGACAGGGTGAAATAGCACCATTTGCAACAACATGGATGGACCTTGAAAACATTATACTAAGTGAAATAAGTCAGTAAGAAAAAGCTAAGAATCATATGATTTCACTCATATGTGGGATATAAAATTGAAAGTCATGAACACAAACAGCAGTGTGGTAGTTGCCAGAGGGAAGGAGGTGGGAAGAGAAGAGGGTCCTAAATATAATGTGACAGGAGAAGATTGGACTTTGGGCGGTAGGCACACGATGCAACATACAGATCTTGTACCATAGAAAGCCACACCTGAAACCTATATGTTCATGCTGAACAACGTCACCTCAATTTAATAAATATTTATTTATTAAATATTTATTAAATTTTTTTAAAAAGAAAATTCAGAAAAAGCAAAGAAATCCCTAAGCACTAAAATTCTAATAAAGCTTATGCTGCTCATGTGAGCATACTTTTAAGTTACCTGTAAATGTATATTCTATCCAATCTACACTGGTATTATATTTCCCAACCATTTGAAACTTGCGGGGGCCTGATGCGGCGGGGATCTCCCTTTTCCGTGGCCAGCACGGAGAGAGATGAAACTGGTTCTTGATAGAGGCGTCCGGGGATTGAGAAATAAAGAAATAAAGAGAGACACAGAAGTAGATGCAAGCTGGGTCCCGGGTGGGTCGCTGACCTCTTCTGCTGGAGAGACAGACGACTCCCTGAGCCACGCAGCACATTTATTTATCCTCCCATATACAAGGAGGTTTCACCGGAAATCTTAAGATTAAAGGAGCTTGGGAGGGCCCAGGTCCATTTCATTTCCTCTTTTCCGGTGCTAGACTGGTTCCACATCTCAAAGCCCTCTTCCGGAACCTAGACAAAGGTAAGCCAGGAACTGACAACACCTCCGCACTCCTGGGGCGGGGGTGCAACTGACATGACTCTGCCAATATCTCAGGCTTAGTCAACAGCAATCTAAAGAATGTCCATGTGTCTTCCCAGGGGCCCTCTACAGAAACTTATGAAAACAAATCAGTTTTTTGCATGTCTCTGTCTCTTTTGAAGACCCTTCTGTAACCCTAAAGCTTTTTTCCCCCCTCTTTTATAGCTAGGAGTAACATTTAAACAACAATAAAAACGAGGGGAGGTGTGATTCTTACAAAAAGTCCTGTTCCATAAAGCAATATTAAAATACAGATAAATTAGGTATAAACACACACACACACACACACACACATGCATTCTCATACACATTAATACTAGTGAGTATTGGAGTATGCATTTTAAATTATTAGTGTCTTGTTCCTTTAGAAAATCTTGGTACTATTGTTATGGCATAATACTGTAAGAGTTTGGTAAAGTTTTTATCTTCTTATTCGAGGAAGGACCTTATGTTAAAACTATATGTTTCAATATAAATAAACTAGGTTTATTTAGGATATGGAAGATCAAAGGAAACACACAAAGTTGTCAATCCTTATATCCATTTCTAGGTTATTTATTTTAATGCTACCAACTATAATCATGAAAATTAATTACAATAATCCCTGTATCTATAATTGAGCATAGTTCCAATTTGCCAAAAGAGAGTATTTTGAATAGTTCATTTGCATTAGTTTGTGGGACAAAGTTCATACTTTATAACTAAATAAGAAATGCTCATTTATAGCCCCCCCCACTACATGTTTAACACTGGGAATTATATCCTGATAAAAGCAAAATATCAATTCTAACCACAATTACAGTTTTGTTAGGGATATTAATCAAATACTCATATAAATAAAATGTAATTTAGACAGATATTTAAATATATAATTTAAATAAACAAATATTATTTAAATAATTGCATGGCATTGTAAAATTATGAAATGAACTACTTTCTACAAAAGGTGTGGCACAGGGGAGCTGAAAGCATGATTTTACTAGAGAGTGTAACCAAGAAAAATGATCTCATTTGGAGGATTAACAACGGCATCCAAAATAAATCAGAATTTAGATGATATCTAAATTTAGATGATCAACAGTAATGTATTCAGATTACCTTCTTCACACCCACGTTAATACTTGGTAGTATTATTGTGAATTTTGTTAATTTCAATAGATGCTAATCCATCTATTCTTATTATGACTCAGTGATCTTGAAATCTCCTACCTGATAATGAGGTGTGACAAGGTGTGGCACATATTCACTTGATGTCCCATGGTCAGATACTCCAACCACAGGTACCTGCACCATTCTAGGAGCTGTTTTATTTTTTCTTCTCTCTCTCTCCCTTTCTCTCTCTCTCTCTCTCTTTCTCTCTATGTTTCCTTTCATTTTTGTTGGCTCATAATTCTTTGTTGCAGATAACTAGAAATAAACTGTTGTATTTATCAGTCAGTGGCTTTGAACAGTAAACAGTACTTTGTCTTATTTTTTTATGTATTTTGTGTCATATTTTCGTGCTTTTTTTGGTTTTGTGTTGTTCTTGATCATCTGCTGAGTATAAATCCCTGATAATTGATGTCATTATAATACCAGAGAGTTATTATACACCTCTGATATTTTCATAATAATATAACTAGAAGTAGTACATGCATTTTGTGTGTGAAGAAGGTCATCACCAAAAGCCATCCTCTCATTATATTTTTGGTATATTGACTACACAGGTTTCTAAATGAATCAAAATTCCCTAAAAATGTAGTTCAAAAGTAAATTTAAGTCCAGTTCTCAAAGACAATGGCAAAAATCATCAGTTGCTTATGAATCTTTACACTATTCCCTGTATTTATCCTTTGATTTCTAGTATTGTTCCACTGACACACTGCCATCTAAGAAATCATACAAAATGATTTTGGAAATATTATCAAGCAGCACTAAAATCATTTATTTCACTTCTTTCAGACATAAAGAAAGGGTTGTGTTTTTTTGTGTTTTTTTGGGGGCGGTGTACATTATGCATCACTTAAGATCACACATATTCTAATGATGAGAACAGTTCATTTTCAGGCCACAAAACAATAGATATACTAGTACACTCTTCCATGAATCAAATCATAATAGAATTAAATGAAGTATTACTGAGGGTTTGATGTTTTGGTATTATTTGCTAAGAAAGCAAATACCAACATTATGTATTTCTTAATATATAAAATTCAGATCAAATTGGCAATTGGTTTATTCATTTATTTTTTTAGTATTTTCCCACTTTCAAAGGAAACCTTTTATCAAATTAAAATTTATGAATTCTATAAAGAAGAATAGTTTTGTTTGAATTGAAAAAGGCAGTGTGGAAACTACCTCCCTAGGATCATCTTGTTCTTCTATCATCTATTCTTTCTACAATGGCCACTCCTGAAGATGCATCTCAAAACCCCTAAAACAAAACCAAAAAATAAATAATTAAAAATAAAACAATATGAAAACTACTGTGAGGCATAGATAATAAGAGGATTATTTGGAAAGAGGTTTCAGAAAAAGTGAATAAACTATTTCATACAATAAATGAAATATTTCCTACTTTCAAATACATATCCCATATAAATATGCAAGAAATTCTATATGGCCAAAGTTAAGAGCAGTATAATATTATACAAATGAGATTGCACTTCTAGGCTGTCAAAACATCACACAATCATCAATTATGATATAGTTCCCCTTACTAAATTTATATTACAGTTCAGATTCTTTAAGAGGCAGGCATCTAGATGAAATCAGATGTGCAAGAGACTTACTAGAAGAAATGCCTATGAAAACTAGCAGGGAGAGGAGAAAGGAGTAGGTAAGAGAAACTTCAGGTCATGATGCAAGACTGGCATTTATAAAAAAGGAAGAAGGTCTCGGAGTTCAGACTGTGTAGTTCAGCTTTGAGAGATTCTCGGCAAGGGCCCAGAGCAAAGAATGCCTGTTAATAAAATCCTATACTCGACATTATGCTGCTTGAGGCTGATTGTGTGTCACCTACCTTCTTGCATCAAGTTACCTTGAAGGGAGATTTGAGCAGTGTGCCTTCATGGCTTCCTCATCCTGATAATAATAAAATTAAAGGAGGAACTCTTAAAGCAACAATTCTAAAAGATTTTGGATCCACGGCACCCTATACATTTAAACAAATGATTAAGAACCTCAAAGAAGTAGGAGGAGGAACCAAGATAGCAGTGTAGGTAAATCTAATACTCGCCACCTCCCACAATCACATCAAAATTACAACTAAAATACAGAACAACCATCATTCAGAACCACCTAAAATCTGGCTGAATGGAAGCCCTACAACTAGAGAATTAAAAAAGAGAGCACATTGAGACTGGTAGGAGGGGTGGAGGCACAAAACGGGCTGGTTCAACACCCATGTGTGGCATATTTTTAATCAGAAGGTATATCTTGGCTGAGGAGGCCTCCTGTGAGGATCAAGGGTCTCAGCCTCACATCAGAACTGTCATCCCAAAGCTCCAGTGCCAAGGAGAGAAATCCCTATAACTCTGGGATATAAACACCAGTAGGGATTGTGACTGAGTGACACAGAAGCATCTGGGGACCCAGGCAGTTCCTCTTAAAGGCCCTGTGCAAAACTTACTCTGACTCACTCCCTCTGAGATCCAGCACTGGGGCTGCAGCTTGAAAGAATCCAGGGACATATGGGGAGAAACTAAATTGTCTGGTATCAAGACAAGAACTGGGGGGGTGGAGGGAAGCTTTCTCCCAGAAAAAAAAAAAAAATGCTCGCAGAAGTCATTGTTCCTCTGCCAAAAGCTGACTGGCAGGCAACATATCTAAGTCTCCATCAACCTTCCCACACTGCTCACTCTGCCCTGGTGATTCTCTGAAATCCCCACCCAATTTTCAGCCCCACCTAAACTGTTTGCAGGGGCTTTTCCATATGAATGGCCTGTCCTGGTCAGGACTCAGACTTTCCTAAAATCTCTCAAACAAATAGCCACTGAACTCAGCCTGCCCCATAGCTTAATGAGAGCTTCAAGGAATTTATTGAGAATGTCAAGTAACTTAGTGAGAATTTCAAGGAATTTAATGAGAACATCAATGACATGAAAAAGGACCAGTCAGAAGTAAAGGATGCACTAACTGAAATAAAGAGTAATGTATAGGGAATCAACAGTAGAGCAGAGGACATTGAGAATAAAATCAGTGATTTGGAATATGAGGAAGAAAAAACACCCAGTTAGAAAAGCAAAAAGAAAAAAGAATACAAAAATATGAAGATAGTTTTTTAAGGAGCTTCAGGGACAACTTCAAGTATACCAACATTGGAATAATGCAGGTGCCAGAAGGAGGAAAGAGGGAGGAAGAAATTGAAAAACTATTTGAAGAAATAATGACAGAAAACTTTACTTACCTGGTGAAAGAAATAGACTTACAAGTCCAAGAAGCACAAAGAGTCCCGAACAAGATAAACCCAAATAGGTCCACACCAAGACACACCATAATTAATATGCCAAGGGTTAAAGATAAAGATATAATCTTAAAAGCAGCAAGAGAAAAGCAGTTAGTTACTTACAAGGTAGTGCCCATAAACTGTCAGCTGATTTCTCAACAGAAACTTTGCAGGCCAGAAGAGAGTGGCAAGAAATATTCAAAGTGGTGAAAAGCAAGGACCTACAACCAAGATTATTCTACCCAGAAAAGTTGTCTTTTAGAATTGAAGGTCAGATAAATAACTTTAGAGACAAGATAAAGCTAAAGGAGTTCATTACCACCAAACCAGTATTACATGAAATGTTGAAGAGTCAGAATAATAATAATAATAATAATAATAATGATAATAGATCAAAAATAAGAAAAATAAAATGGCAATAAATATATATCTATCAATAATTGAATCTAAAAATCAAAATAAATGAATACGGAATCTAAGGAACAAAATAAATTAATGAATAAAATAGAACCAGAGTCATGGAAACATGGAGGGCTGAGGGTGGGTGGGAAGAGATTAACCAAAGAACTTATACACATATATGTGTTGCCCACGGAAAAAGATAATAGGGTGATGAAGGCCTGGGGTTGGGTGGGCTTCGGTGGAGAAGGACAATTGGGGAAAAAAAGGGGGAGATATTTTTAATATTTTAAAAAATATTTTTAAAAAAAGAAAGTGGAAAAAGTGCCTCAAAGAGCTTATGTTGACGTGGATTATAACTATCAGTTTATTCTGTTAGAAAGTTAAATAGGAAATTAAAAATATATATATTAGCTTTAAAATAACAAAAAATAATTTATTACATTAACATAAGTAATACATTTTCCTGAAAAATATTTTTCAAACCAAAGAAAGAATAAGAAGAATGACATCATTTTACTTAGAAAAAGATGTTTCTATTATCTCTTTTGTTGTTCACAGCTGGATTTTCATATCAGCTTGTGCATACAATCTGTTGTGAAATGTCATTTCAGGTTTTGTAATTGAAGAAAATTATAGTTCACACAGATATGTAAATTAGAGAAAGGGACCACATGAAAGTGTCTTTAGGGACCTCCATGCACATGTTCAGAAGCATTGATTAAAGCATTAAGTACTCTTCATACATTAAATATGATAATGTGTTTAATTTATAAAAAATATCTTGCAGATACAGAATATGTTTTTGCTAAGAGTAAGACCCAACTAAAAATTAACTGTCAATATGAATTCTTCTTTAATTCTTCTAACTAAAAATATTTTCAAAAATTCAAACATCCCCAACACAACATGTAAAATTATTTTGGCTTTAATCATCTCTGCCTTCCAGAGGTCCTGCATATTTTCTTTCCAAGGTCCTACAGCAATGGATTTTGGTAGTTGCCAATAAACATTGAATGTTGGTATCTCTCACATTATATTTGGCATCAAAGTAATATTACCAGACTACTAGAGGCCCAGTGCACAAAACTTGTGCACTGAGAGGGAGGTGAGTTGTCTCTCAGTCCAGCCTGCACCCTCTCCAATCTGGGTCCCCTAGGGGGATGTCTGACTGCTGGTTTAGGCCCGATCTCTGTGGACTGCTGGCTCCCAACTGCTCGCCTTCCTGCCAGCCTGATCACCCCCAACTGCCCTCCCCTGCTGACCTGGTCACCCCTAACTGCCCTCCGCTGCAGGCCTGATTGCCCCCAACTGCCCTCACCTGCTGGCCTGGTCGCCCCTAACTGCCCTCTCCTGCTGGCCTGATCTACCCACAACTGCCCTCCCCTGCTGGCCTGGTCACCCCTAACTGCCTTCCGCTGCATGCCTGGTTCCCCCCAACTGCCCTCCCCTGCTGGCCTGGTCGCCCCTAACTGCCCTCTCCTGCTGGCCTGATCTACCCACAACTGCCCTCCCCTGCCAGCCATCTTGTGACAGCCATCTTTGACCACATGGGGGCAGCCATCTTGTGTGATGGTGTGAGGATCAATTTGAATATTACCTCTTTATTATATAGGATATGATTACATATCACAAGCTATAGGTTTATCCTTATAATAGCATGTTTTTGTAATGTTTTTTTTTTTTTAATTTCCCCTGAAAATAAAAGATAAGTTGGCTTCAAATATTTTGGCATAAAAGGTGTTTTGATCAGTGATTGTGTCTTATTTTCTTTTCTAAGGCTTCAATAGTAAATAATGTCTTATTCTATTGCTTAAGTGGATTGTAACTATCAATCAGTAATAGTAACCTGATTTTTCTTTATATTAATTACATTACACTGTTTTATATACATGTGTTATATGAATTGTGTGTCTTTTTGTCATTATATTTTTACTGAATAACATAATACATCATAGTGCCCTGAATTATTGAGATAATTCTGTCTGATAAAAACATCCTTTTCTTCATGCAGTCTATCATAGTTTATTGAGATAATGAATATATAAAAACAATAATTATGCCAGTGCTGCCCAATTGAACTACAATGTGAGGCACATATATAATTTTAATTATCCTAGAAGCCATATTAAAGTAAAAGTAATATAGAGGAAATTAATTTTAATCATGCATTGTATTTAACCCAATAGATCCAAAATGTTGTCATTTCAAGATATAATTATTATGAAAATTATTAATGAACTATTAAATTATTTTATTGAATTATGTGTATGTTTTACAGTTATAGCACCTCGATTTACTTTTGAATTTTTCATTGGGAATACTTGATTTATAGTTAGATTTTATAAAATTTACAGTTTAAAAGGTGGATTCACATGCTGAAGTTATTCCTCAGGTATTTAAATATTTTTCAGTATTCAAACTGAATATAGAATCTGTTTTAAAATTGAAATAAAATATTTTCAAACATTCTATTTGATAAGGGGTTAATATCCAAAGTATATAAGGCATTCTTACAATTTAATAACAAAAACATATAAATACAATTTTAAAAATAAAAATAGAAAAAGATAAATGGTGTATTATATCACTTATATGTGGCAAACATAAAAGCTGAAACAGAGAGTAGAATGGTGGTTGCTAGGGTTAGGGGCAGGGGGAGCGTGGGCAGATGCCAGACAAAGGATACAAACTTCCACTTATAAGATAAATAAGTTCTGGGGCTATAATGTGCAGCTTGGTGACTATAGTTAACTAAATTATAAACTTAAACATTTTTAAAAGAGTAGAACTTAAATGTTCTCATCACAGACACACAAAAAATGGTAATTATGTGAGGTGATGGGGGTATGAACTATCTTGGTAATCATTCCACAACATATTAAATCATCACATTGTACATCCTGAACTTATACAATATTATACATCAACTTGAGGCCCAATGCACGAAATGAATACAAGGGCCTTGGCCCCGGCCCCGGCCCACTACCGCCACGGCTGGGGGCCTATGCCTTGGCCCCCACCCACTGTGGCTTTGTCTGGAAGGAAGGACATCCAGAAGGACGTCTGGTCTAATTAGCATATTACGCTTTATTATTTTAGATTATATTCCAATAAAGCTAGAAAAATTACATTAAATTTACTTAAAATTAAAAAAATAATAATTTTTCTCAGTCACATTAGCTACATTTAATTTAGCAACATGTGCCTGATGGCTATTCATCTCAATTCTACAAATTTAAAGTTCTTATTTTAGTGTTTATAGATTCATCAATATGTTTAATGGCACTTGAATGAAAAACTGCCATTGGCATGAAGCCAATAACTTCTGAATTTTGTAACATTTAAGTATTTTAAAATATACATTGTAAAAAAACTAAACCACATCGTTTTTGTTTCTAAGCATTTAATATAATGTCTTAGAGTAAAAATATTTCCTATTTTATCTGGAAAATATTTCCCCTTAAGCAAGTGCATTCTTCCTTGAACTAATGTAAGCAAGCTACATATTCCAGAAACAGGATGAAATCAACCTATCCAGTCAATGGGTGACAGATGAAAATTAGATCTGGATATCATATTATCTACATTCCCATCCAGCGTGAATTGCATGAATTCTAAATGTATCTGATGGTTTTGTAAAAATTCTGGTGTAATAAAGGGCCAAGACTATAAATCTTAATATCTTATGACCTTAAATATGTCTTAGTATCTTAATGTTAAATAGATTAATGTGCTGGCATTTTTTTATCTTTATTGTTGAAAATATAAAAGATGTCCCCTTTTACTAGTAATTTTTCCCCATTGACCCTCTCCTCTCCACTCCAGCCCCCTACCCAGACCTTCACCTCATTTTTGTCTGTGTCCATGGGTTATGCATAAATGCATATGTTCTTTGTTGGATCTTTTTCAGCCACCACCTCCCCCTTTTTCCCTCTGAGAATCCTCAGTCTGTTGTATGCTTCCATGTCTCTGGATCTATTTTATTTGTCAGTTTATTTTGTTTGCTAGATTCCACATATAAGAGAGATTTTATGATATTTTGGCTTTCTCTGACTGGCTTATTTCACTTAGCATAATACTCTCCAGGTCCATCCACGTCATCTCAAAAGGAAAGAGGTCCTTGTTTTTTACAGCTGCATAGGATTTCATTGTGAATATATACCAAATCTTTTTTATCCACTAATTTACTGATAAAACAGGCACTTGGGCTGTTTCCTGACCTTGGCTATTGTAAATAATGCTGCTATGAACATAAGGGGGCAAATCCTGTTTCTGATTGGCATTTCATGGGTCTTGGGATATATTCCTAGAAGTGGGACCACTGGATCAAATGGAAGTTTCATTTTTAATTTTTTGAGGAAACTCCACACTAGTTTCCACAGTGGCTGCACCAGTCTGCATTCCCACCAGCAGTGCACGAGGGTTCCTTTTTCTCCACATCCTCGCCAGCACTTGTTCTGTGTTGATTTATTGATGGTAGCCAGTCTGATAGGTGTGAGGTGGTACTTCATTGTCCTTTTAATTTGCATCTCACTGATGATTAGTGACGCTGAGCATTTTTTCATATGCCATTTGTATGTTCTCTTTGGAGAAGTATCTATTAAGGTCCTCTGCCCATTTTTTTGATTGGGTGGTTTGCCTTTCTTTTGTTGAGTTGCATGAGTACTTTATATATATTTTGGAAATTAATCCGTTATCAGATATATCATTGGCAAATATGATCACTTATACAGTGGGTTCCATTTTAATATTGGCTGTGAAGAAGCTTTTTATTTTTATGTAGTCTAATTTGTTTATTTTTCCTCTGTTTCTCTTGCCCTAGGCATTGTATCAATGAAAATTTTGCTATATAAGATCATTGAGATTTTGCTGCCTGTTTTTTTCAAGGATTTTTATGGTTTCATGACTTACAGTCAAGTCTTTTTTCTATTTTGAGGTTATTCTTATGTATGGTGTAAGTTAGTAGTCTACTTCATTTTTATACATATACATATACATATACATATACATATACATATACATATACCTGTCCAATTATCCCAACACCATTTATTGAAGAGACTGCCTTTACTCCATTGTATGCTCTTATTTCCTTTATCAAATAATAATTGAGCATAATTGCTTAGGTCAATTTCTGGGTGTTTTGTTCTATTCCATTGACCTATATACCTGTTCTTGTGCCAGTACCAGGCTGTTTTGCTTAAAGTGGCTTTGTAGTATAACTTGATATGCAGTATTGTGATCCCTCCAATTTTTTACTTCTTTCTCAAGATTTCTGTGGCTAATTGTTTTTTTTTTTTTTTTTTTGTTTTTTGGTTTTTTATTCCATACAAATTTTTGGAGTGTTTGTTCTAGATCTTGGAATATGCCATTGATATTTTGATAGACATTGCATTGAATCTATAGATTGCTTTGGGTAATATGGACCTGTTAATGATGTTGATTCCACCAAACCATGAACACAATACAGTCTTCCATTTATTTATATCTTCAACTATCTCTTTTTTCAACATTCTATAGTTTTCTGAGCACAGGTCTTTTACCTCCTTGGTAAAGTTTATTTCTAAGTATGTTAATTTTCTTGTTGCAAGGGTAAATGGGACTGATTTTTTTAGTTTTTCTTTCTGAGAATTCATTATTGGTATATAAAAATGCCATCGATTTCTGGGTGTTAATTTTGTATCCTGCTACATTGCCAAATTCATTTATTAAATCTAGTAGTTTTTTTGGTGGAGTCTTTAGGGTTTTCTATGCACAATATTATGTCATCTGCGAATAATGAAAGTTTTACTTCCTCCTTTCCAATTTGGATGCCTTTTAGTTCTTCTTTTCTGATTGCTGTGGCTAAGACTAACAGTACTATCTATAATAATAAAAGTGTAATATGATAATTAGACCAGACATCCTTCCGGACGACCTTCTGGATGAAGCCGGGGCTGCAAGGGAAGCCCGGGTCCTGGGTGCCAGAGGGAAGCTGGTTCTGGCAGCCAGGGAAAGGAAGGCCTACTTGTGCATGAATTTCATGCATCGGGCCTCTAGTGTTGAATAAAAGTGGTGAAAGTGGACATCCCTTCTTATTCCTGTTCTTAGGAGAAATAATTTTAGTTTTTGACCACTGAGCATGATGTTGGCTGTAGGTTTGTCACATATGGCCTTTATTATGTTGAAGTATGATCTCTCTATTCCCAGTTTGCTGAGATTTTTTATAAAAAATGGATGTTAGATTTTGTTGAATGCCTTTTCTGCATTTATTGTTATGATCATGTGATTTTTGTCTTTCAATATGTTTATGTCTTATATCACATATTTTTATTTGAGAATATTGTACCAGCTTTGTATCCCTGGAGTAAATTCCACTTGGTCATGCTGTATGTTTTTTTTAAATATATTGTTAGATGTGATTTGCTAATATTTTGTTGAGGAATTCAGCATCTATGTTCATCAGGGATATTGGCCTGTAATTATCTTACTTTGTAGTGTCTTTATTTGGGTTTTGAATTAGGATACTGCTGGCCTCATGAAAAGAACTTGAAGTGTTCCTTTCTCCTGTGTTTTCTGAAATAGCTTGAGGGGGAATGGTGTTCGTTCTTCTTTGAATATCTGGTAAAACTCCCCTATGAAGCCGGTTGGGCCAGGCATTTTGTGTGCTAGGAGTTTTTGATTACTGCTTCAATTTTATCCGTTATTATCAGCCTATTCAGTTTTAGAAGGTTACATTTTTATAGGATTATGTCCATTTCATCCACATTGTCCAGCTTGTTGTCATATAGTTGTTCATAGTATTTTCCTACAATCCTCTATATTTCTATGGTATCAGTTGTTACTGTACCTCTTTTGTTTCTTATTTTATTTATTTGGGTCCTCTCTCTGTTTCTTGATGAGTCTGGCTAAAGGTTCATCAATCTTATTTATCTTTTCAAAGAACCAGCTCTTGGTTTCATTGATCTTTTGTATTGTTTTTTTAGTCTCCATGTCATTTATTTTCTGCTTTGATCTTTATTATTTCCTTCCTTCTACCTATTATGGGCTTTTCTTATAGTTTTCTTTCTAATTTTTTAAGTTGTAGAATTATATAATTTATTAGAAATGTTTGTTGTTTCTTTCTTGAGGTAGGCCTGTAGTGCTATAAACTTTCTTCTCACGACTGCTGTTACCATAAATTTTGGGTGGTTTTGTGTTAATTTTCATTTGTTTTTAAGAAGTTTTTTTTTATTTTTTTCTTAATTTCATTGGTAACCATTAATTATTTAATAACAATTTTTTTTCAAAATTTTTAAATGTTTTGGGGTGTTTTATGTTAGTTAAATTTTAGTTTATGCCATTGTGATTTGAGAAGATGCTTGATATGATTCCATACTCTTAAATTTGGGGAGACTGTGTGTTCTAACGTGGTCTATCTTTGAAATTGTCCCATTCTCAACGTCCCATGTGCACTTGAGAAGAATTTATATTCTGTTTTGGGCTGAAAATTCTGTAAATTTCAATTAAATCCATTTGATCTAGTGTATTGTTTAGGGTTGATGTTTCCTTGTTGATTTTTTTCTCTAGAAGATCTAGACAGCTGTCTTTTGATCGGGGGCACTGGGTGAGGCAGGCCTGGTCAGGTACATGCGACCAGAATTGATGGGTTGCACAGTGTCCCAGTGGTGGGTCTGATCTGGTGGTGCCTGGTTAGGTGCACCGTGTGGCTATGGAAGGCCCCTCTGTCCAAGGGAATCAGGTCATGGGTATGATGCCATCCTCAGGAAGCAGGTCCGTTTGTTCAGGGGTGCAGGGTCAGGCACAATGGATCATGGAGGTTGGTCCAGTGCAGCAAGCCAAGGTGGCGGGGCCAGCCGTGGAGGTGCGCTGGGTTAGTTGTGCTGGGTTGTGACAGCAGGTCCCTGCATCCAGGAAGGCCATGTGTCAAGGCCATGGAACAGGCTGGGCACTTAGCTAGTGGAAGGGGTGGGGTGGGCCAGGAGCTCAGCCTGTGGAGGGTGCAGGCCTGGCACTCTGCTTGTGGAGGGGATGGAGCAGTCTGGGCACCCTGCACGCCAATATGGCAGGGCAGGCACCAGGTACAACTTGTTAAGGCATTTGGGCCAGTCCTCTGAGGCCTAAGGTTCAGGCCTACCTAGTCGCTAAGTCTAGCCCTTGTGTTGGGGCTTCGGGTGCCAGCAGAGTGGCAGTGAGCGCCTATCTGTGGCCTAGGGAAGCTGGGGCACAGTTGCTCTCCACAGCCTCCTCCCTTGGAGGACCCTGCGGCCCACCAAAATGGTACACTGTCCAATCTCAAGGGCAGAGAAGCGCTGGGCCAAGCAGAATAAAGTGGCCAGCAGCTCCTCCGCCAGAAGTGCCCGAACCACCCCCAACCCAGAGCTCCAGCTCCCACAGACAGATGCCCTCCCACCCACACACACTCTCCCTGACAGCCACTCACCCACTCACATTCTACACTCACTCCTGTCCTTTCCCCTACTAGGGTGGTTCTCTAGTGTGCTAACAGTTAACTAGGATGAGGGTATAAAGAAAATACACTGAGAAACTTACAAATTTCCAATATTATTGATAATACTTCCTTCTGAATGTATGGCTTTTTTAAGTGCCATTTTTAATGCTTCCACTGTATATACTATAGTATCTATATCATGTAGATATGTCAAGTAATGTGCTGTAGAGTTACATGATCTAGTATGATAGCCACTTATCCACATGAATTATCAAACACTTGAAGTGGGGCCTGTCTCAATTGAGGTGTACTATGAGGATAAAATACATATTGGGTTTCAATGAGTTAATAGTAACAATGGCCTTTATGATATCTCATTAATAATTTTGTATTGATTGCACATTGAATTGATAACGTATTATTTACCAGATTATTTTTAAAATGTAGTTATTAAATTATTTATGCCCCACCCTTACATTTTTATTCAACAATGCTGATTTAGAGTATTAAATACATTTTAAAATATACTGAGTTCAACCTATTTCCAAAATATTAGACTGTACTTATTATAAACATAGAGGGATATGCATATAATGTAACACATTTAAATACTTTAAAGAACATATTGTTAAAAATCACATTGATATTATTTTTAAATATTTGAGTAAAAATATTTTCTACTTTATCTGAGAAGAATTTTCTATACACAATAATATTTAAATAATTTCTGAATATTAATGTAAACTTCTATTTTTCTATTAATCACAGACATGCCTCCAAGTCAAGATTCATGCTTTTATGCCAAATGTAAAATATGTAACAAAACAAACCCAGTAAATAAGAAGCAAGCGTTTATCCTTTTTTGTTAATTACTGTAATTTTACTTAGTCTGCTTCTGGATACTATGGAGCATTTTGAATTTTCAGTTGATAATATAGGAAATGCATATCATTCATATCTGTGGAATTAGCTTCAAATATCAGCAGTTTTAAAATAATAAAATACTTGTTCTTAGAATCTGAGACAGAAAGCAATTTAAATGTTTTTAATTGTGCCAAAGTCTTCTTAAGTCTTCTAGTGATTTTTTGCATACTTCTCCTTATAATAACCCATGTTGTGAGAACATAGATTTTAGCTGCAGTTGCATTTGTGAAAAGTAAAATGAAAAGAATGTCTACATTAATTCAAGATATTATTATGCCTATGACTAGTGTTTTATTACAATGCTAAAAATAAGAGATCTTAGCATTCATACAGTAATGTAATCCCAATTTAAAGGATTACAAAGTAAAAGAGATTTTTACACAAATATTAACAATTACCTATGTGCTAGGTATGCTCTACGGTGATAAAATATTATCCTGACTTCAAGGAGATTGCAGTTTATTGGGGAAACAAGGTGTAAGCTGAGAACTACAATGCACTGTGTAAGCACTGTGACACAGAGGAGACCTCGTAGCTACAGAAGAGTCTAATTACCCTTACACAGGGAGCCGGCTCCATCAGGGAGGGAGAGTAAAAGACTGTGTAGTCTTCCTCCTCCAAGACAGAACTTCTTGAAAGGCAAAAGTTAGTAGACATATGTATTTGGGTCAAATCAATATATATTAATATGACAGAGATGTGATTCCTGAGGAAATTAGAGTTGTAGCCCTACTGACCAGGAGTAGTTCCGGGATTCAGGCAATATAATTCGAATTTAAGGTGTGCTTCGTACCTTAAGATTTCTCTAGTGATCACCTCAGGTAGATATTCATGGTGCAGGGGTAGTGATTTATACAATACCTCCTTCGCCTTTTGCTTATGTTTCTTTCTTCATTCTTATCACTTCCACTAAGAAGCAGGATCTGTCTTATTCTCTAGAGATGTTAAATAATTCTAAAGTTCTATTGTAAGATAATGAAAGAGAATACATTAGAACATGGTCATCTACTTTTCAGCATGAGGATCTTTTTATTGAACATGTGATATAGACCACAGCTATGGTCAGGGCATACCTGTGGTCACCAGCCTGTATATGTATACACTATCTGGGCCTCTGGACTCTTGCCTTTTTGCACTGACCTATAGGACTTGGATTCTGGACCACATAATGTGTCTAATACTTGCTGCAATGTTAAATGCTGTTTTCTTGGCCATATTTGTAGCACCAATAATTGCTCCAGATATAAATGAAAGACTAGCTAAGCAGTTCACTGCACTGAAGACCTTGGGGTTTTAGAAAAAGCTTCTAATATAACCTGACACCATAGCTATTACCACTAGCTCTAGCCTCTTTGTCACCATAGGTACTGAAGGTCTCAAATCAACACCTATGTCTATAATAATCTTTGAACCTTGGAGGACTCATATGACTGCATTCATGTTGCCTGTGGTTCTTTGGAAAACAGATTCTTAGATCTCAAAACAATTTAATAATCACCAATGGATCATAGGGAAATAGGGGACTAGAGGATTCTAGTTTTTATCTGGAATTATGGAAAAGAATCACAGAACAAAAGAATGATAAATAGTAAATGTCTATAGATGGCTTATAATATAGCTAAATAGAATAGTAATCTGTGATTTGACATAATTAGCTCAATGTTGCAATACCTAGCAGAAAGATTGAAACAATAATTCAGGACACATTTATTACTTTTTTTATAAGAACTTCATTAAATATTCCCTCTCTATTTATTATATCGTGGTGCTGGTATTACATGCCCTTAGAAATTGTTTTTATTTATCTGTCAACCAACATATTTCTCCAATTCTTCTTGGATTGTTATCAAATATTTATGTTGTATAGTATGATATAGCATAATAATGCCTTTATATTTGAGCATTTACAGATCAGAAAGATATATCATGTTGGTAGTTGTATAATTTATGCAAATGTTCTCTATACCAGAAATAAAATAAAAATAGAGATAACAGAAAATTTTAAAGAAAAAAAATCAAACTGTGAAATAATTGTTTTTCCTAGAAAATAGGCATACATATTTGACTGTCATCTACCAACAAATGAATTTTTGTAACAGATTGAAACTTTAAAAAGTTTTAAAAATTACCCATATTGCTTCATTTTCTCATTTTTATTCTAGGTCTTTGTGGTCCTGATCACAGAGGAGAGTCACAATGTTATGGATGTCTTATTCAGTCAACACATTTTACTGAATTCCTTTAATGAGCTAGGCATAATGCTTATTCTGAATAGGCAAGATAGTAGTACATGGTTTAGCAGAGTAAAAAGAAAAAAAAACTAAATAAATAACTATAAAACTGTTCTTGGGGCTCTAATGAAGTAATAAGTAGAGTGCTGTGTGAGCAGGAAAAAGGGACTAACTATGCCTGAGAGCATTTAGAAAAACTAATCAGAGAATTGGAGTGTGGTCTGGAAATTAAGTTGGTGTTGATCAGGTGAAAGAGGGAGCAAGGATACATAAGAAAGAATGGCAAGGAGCATGGACATATGTGAGCATATACAAGAATATGATGTATTTTAGAAATAGGCTAGGAGTTTGTTTTGTCTAGATCCTCAGCTCTAAGGGAAACCTGTATTTCTAGACAAGGTGGGTTTACAAGGACAGAAATTATCATCCAGCCTGAAAAAAGGAAAGTAGAGACAAAATATATGAAGAAAAATACAGTTCTTAAGGCACTAAATATAAGGCAACAAAGGATGCTAATGCCCGAGAGACATAAAATAAATGCTGTGAGACCCATGATTGCCCAAGTTTGCAATATATAATCCCAAGCTGTGGTGCAGGAAGAAGCAACCCAAGTAGAGCCACACTGGCTCTGAAAATAGAGAGGTGGAGCTGAGAGTCTGGTAAGACCTAAAAGTCTGGGGTACCCAGCACAGAACAGCACAGAAGAGAGAGCTTCGTGCAAAGAAAAACCTGAGATCTTCCAAGTCCCCTTTGAGGACTCAGCACAGCACTGGTCACCAAGTGCATGGGGGGAAATTGTTTGAATCCGGAAAAGAAAATACCTGCAAAAGATTAAAGGTCACAATCTCTGACATTCACACAGGATTTGGAAATAGTGCTTGTTCTCTAATCAGAGTGAAAAATATCATAATTCTTAGGGCAACAGGTGATCAGAATTATGTCTTTTAAGCTGTGGGAGAATTGAGTTTCTAAGCCAATAGCTGTTCTCCTAATTAACAAAACTTAAAGGAGAAACTCAAAGAGATCAAACTGTTTCTAAGTAAGCTGACTCTATAACAGAACAAAGGATAGTAATAAATATAGATATAGATAGATAGGTATATTTAAGTATCAGATTTCTTAACAATCAATTTTTAGAAAAAATATATAGTATATTATAGATACATTAGGAGTATAAAAACATCTAATGCATAGTAAGTTTGAATCAAAATTAATACCATCCAATAAAAAATTAGAAGGCATTCAAAGTATAAGGATACTATTATCTGCAATGAGAAAAATCAGTCAACTGATGCTGACCCAGAATTGACATGGATGACAAGATCAGTAGACAAGGATATTAACTCAGTTATTGTAACTATTTCACCTATTCTAGAAGCTAGAGGAAAGATTGAACATGTTAAATCTGACACAGAAGATATAAAGAGCTCTATTTAAAATTCTTGATTTGAAAAATATCTCTAGAATGAAAAATACATTAAATGGAATTTACAATCAAATTGAAATGGCAGAAGGAATGATTAGTAAACTCAAAGACATATTAATAGAGCCTTTTCAAAATAAAAAGGAAAAAACAAAGTAATAAATGAACATGATTCCATAATAATTAACAGAAAAGGAGATAAGGGGAAGCCAGCCATTCTAGGCATGCCATTTGGGCAGCTTCACCAGGAAGCTACAACTTTACACTCCCCCTGGGTGCCACAAAGGGAAGATAGACATATCCCAGTAAAGTTGGGGTGAAAAAGGGGATATTTAATCGCCTGAACAAAGGAGTTTGCTCTCTTGGTTCCCCTTGTCTCTTATTGCTCTTGGGACTCTTAGAACTTGTGTGACTCTGGGTGTGTGTGGCTCCCATTGCGTTCACCCACATGGCTCACGGCCAGTCAGAACCCACACACAATGGACTAATGGACTATACCTACTGAATTGGTCCCAGTTCCAACATGAAAAGGAAATTCTGGACTCTAAATCTGCTTCTAGCTTTCCTGAAGGGATGTAATTCCACAGAAATAAAGCTTTTTAGCATATATCATCCTCCCATGGGGCCTCCAGAAGTGCTTATTCCAGTGGTACCCCAATAACCCCAATCCCACTAGCAATGGAGAAAGACCACCCACACTTTTCTCTGGTAACAAACAGAGCTTTCTGTGAACTGTGGGAAAACTTCAAGCAACACACTTGAAAGGAATAGAGAGCGGGGGACAGAAAATATATTTGAAGAATAATGATTGAACAGTTTCCAAATTTAATAAAACTATAAAACGACTGATTTAAAAAGCTCCATGAATCCCAACCACAGAACACATGAAAAAAGTACACAAAGTAACATCCTAATGAGATTGCTTTAAACCAGCAATTATAAAAGAGTTTTCTTAAAAATGGAGAGAAAAAAAACACATTGCATACAAAGGAACAAAGATGAGGATGAGAACATGTTTTATATTTCTTATTCATACTGTGAGCTAGAAGACAGTGGAGTTACATCTTTAAAGTATTGAAAAGTTAAAAAAAATAACAAACAAAAATTTTAAGAACTTTCCATCTAAAGATTTTTTTACCCCAGAGGAAAACATATGGCCTTTTTCAGACATACTAACGCTGAAAGAATTTGTTACCAGCATGCATGCAGAATAAAAATGTAAAAGGAAGTCTTTCAAACAGGGCTTATTTTCTGATTACTAAAATCTACTTAAGAGATATAAGATATATCAGCTATTTAAAGTAAAAATAACTAAAAGGTATTGAGTACTTTATAATATATACAGAAAAAATTATAACAAGAACACAAAGGCTAGGAGGGAAAAATCAAACTATACTGATGCAGAGTTCTTATTCCTTACATAAGGTGGCATAATATTATTTGAAGGTAAACTGTAATAAAGTATAGATATATACTGTAAGCCTTAAAGCAACTACTAAAATAATATGATAAAGAGTTATAATTAAAAGGTCAACAAAGGCAATAAAATGGGGTTAAAAAAATAAGCCAAATGAAGGCAGAAAAAGAGAAAAAAGAATAGATACAAAAAATACAAAGTGCAATTCCATTATATGTTGTTCTAAAAAAGTCAATTTTAAATAATTTTTTACAATTGATTTCAGAAAGAGGAAGGGAGAGATAGAAACATTAATGATGAGATAGAATCATTGATGGGCTGCCTCTTGCATGCCCCCTACTGGGGATTGGGCCCACAACCCAGTCTTGTGCCCTAACAGGGAAATGAACAGAATGGATCTGTGATCTGGTTCATGGGTTGATGCTCTACTTCTGAGCCACAAAGGCTGGGCCAAAATGTATATTTTAAACACGAAGGCACAAGTAAGTTTATTTCAAACACTGAAACCTCTAGATAACCCAAATGTTCATCAACAGATAAATGTAGGAGAAAAATAAGATGGATCTATACAATGAAATAATATGTAACAGTAAAAGAATAAATATGAAATACATTCAGAAACATGTATGAATCTTAAGATTGTTTGCAAAAAGAATTCAGGTAACTTTGAGTGCATACTCTATGATGTTATTTATATACAATTTTAGAAAAGGCCAATTAATCTATAGTGACTAAGTTTAGGTCAGTGGTTATCTGGGGATGGAAAGGTACAGGATAGAAAAAAAGAGAAGGAATCTTTTAAGGATAGATTGTTTATCAGTTTGGTTGTTATAATGGTTTTATGAGTGTATACATAAATAAAAATTATTCAAGGATATACTTAACATGTGTGTAGTTTATTAGATGTCATTTGTACTTCAAAACTGATGCTTTTTTAATTTATTTATTGAGTTTAGAGAGAGAGAAGAAGAGAAAGACAGAAAGAGAGAGAGAAACATCTATTTGGTGTTCCACTCATTTATGCATTCATTGATTACTTATTGTACTAGTATGTGCCCTGACCAGAGATCAAACCCAAAACCTTGGTAAATAGGAAGGATGCCTTAACCAACTGAGCAACCCAGCGAGGGCCAAAACAGCTGTTTTTAAAAAGCTATTGTGTAGAAGGGGGGTTGAAGATAACCCTAAATATATAAATTGTGGAAAGATTATGAAAGAGTCTTGAATATTATGGAGTTTTAACTTTGATTTTTGGCTATGCTTTTCAAACTGGGAAAGCAAATGTACATGGCCATAGGCACTCCATTGTTGTTTTAATTGGATTGGCACTGCTTTTACATGTAGTAATAAGACTGTTTTCAATAAGAAATCCTGCAGTTAAAAAAGCAGTTGTGAAACCTATTACCTTGTTAATGGGGAAAGCATAGCCAGCATTGCGTGAATGTGAGAATAGTGGCAGTCTGTTCATTCTTTCATTCCTCTTTTTCTTCTTCGACTTGTTCCATAATCCTTCACTAAGTCAGCCAGAAAAAGTAAACCCTGTGTTCTCTGTGCCTCTGAACTCTCTTTATTATTCTTTTAAAGGGCACTGAGATCTTAACTTAGGTGTTTAATTATTTTATAAGATTTGTGAGTGTTGACTTATTCCTGATTTTTTATCTCTAATCTTGTGGTCCACCAATGTCTATGCAAGTCTTGCACAAAACGGATGTTTTATTAAATTGAACAAAATTAAATTCTTCTTCATTATAGAAAAGGGACTACATCATAAATTCATCCTGACATGAGTTTCTATATACTATCATTTCTTTAAGGATAGACGTGATTAGAGTAAGGTTGAGACACATAGAATGAGGGGGAAATGAAATATCTTAGAAAGGATACATAAAATTATAAAATTAACTTATTTACTTACTAACTTTGTCAAGTGTTAACCTTATTTTTTAATTGTTTTCCATTTCATTGAATATAGAGAAGAGACACTAATTTCTGCACTGTAACTATATCCATGTCTCATTATATTAACAAATGTAACCCTCACAGCAGTCTTTTAATCTATCCCTTATTAGCCTTCCTTCAGACATAACTAACTTGAAACCTTAAGCAGTTAAATGTATTCTTCAAAGATCACAATGCCAGAAAAATAAATTAGCTTAGGATATGAACCTACATGTACATAATTTCTTCTTTTTTCTAGATTGATGTTTGCAAAACTTGGTTTCCTGGGTCATTACTAACTAGATAATTACAAGAAGTTTCAGCCAATAAGGGTTGAACTTTCAAATTACTTTGGGAAAAAGAAAAAGCTGAGTAGTAAAATGAGTGTTTACATAATAAAGGCTCAGTTCATTCCAAAAGAAAAACAAATCTGCTTATACTTGTTTAACTCAGCATTCTATAAACTTATTTGATAACAGAGCCTTTTATAAGACATCATTTAATGTAGCGTGGATTATTAGTTTTCTGCAACACACAATTTGTGGAACATTGATGCTACAGCATTTCAGCATACATTACTTGCAAATCACCTATATGTAAAAAGTTGGGTATTAGTATTTCAATTGACAAGATAATTGGTATTAATTATCTGTAGGTGGAACTCAAATACTAATTTTAAGAAGCTCAATTTTTCAAAATTTTGACAAACATGCTCCAATCATTATTTCTTGAACTTGGAGAAAAAAGACATTACAGAGCACAAATGAGGTGAAAAAAAGTGATTAAGAGAGCCAACTGTGACTAAGATATAAAATAAAAGAAGAATAAAAATGTTCTAGAGAATTTTGGTATACCAGTGGGATAGCAATGGTTTCAATGGAGATTTTAGGTACGTTAGGAAGTAGACAAGTGAAGGAAGATTATTCGTTTGCCAGGTATGAAAGGGAAAACTGGATAGCCCAAGAATGGTTCCCTTTTTAGGATAAAAAGGTTCAAGGATGTCTATGAACAGAGAAAGGGGCCAGGAAAGAGGAAAAGATGAAAGATGTAGAAGACAAATAATATGTTTTTTTTAAAGCAAGCTCTTGTAAGGGTCAAGAATGAGTTGAATATAAACTATATGTGAATCCATACATGGTTGAGAGATTGCACATTTGTTCATTTTTTTAGAGGACTCTTTATCAATATAAAATAAGAACTTCAATACAATCATATCTTTTACTCACACATTATTTAATAATTTATCCTAAGAAAATATTCTAAATATAGATATTTTATGTAAATAATTTGGCACATTTTCATTTATAATAATTG
Source organism: Cnephaeus nilssonii (assembly GCF_951640355.1). NCBI lineage: Eukaryota > Metazoa > Chordata > Mammalia > Chiroptera > Vespertilionidae > Cnephaeus > Cnephaeus nilssonii. The sequence continues at coordinate 79,163,920 of NC_137079.1, forward strand.
AACATCTATCCTTTAATTTCCAAGTATTTTTTAATAAGGAGTGAAATATTTAATTATTTTTGTATTTTATTAATTTATAATTTATTAATATTAAATAATATTAACATCTTAGTGACCTTAAAATAAATTATATTCTATTTAAAACTGATTTTTGCCTTTATTTGAAATTAATTTTTAAAGGAGCTAACACCCTAGATTTAAATTAGATATTTTAGTAGCTCATACTTATTCTAATTTTAATATTTATTCTAATGTTAATTCTTATTTTTCTTTATAAATTTGTCCTAAAATGCAACAATAATTTTACTAATTTATCCTCATCCTAAGGATGCAATTAAAAATGCATCCATCTCATATCAGTCAAAGTTATCTACCAGTTTATTCTTTATCAAGATATAAAGTCATTGAACTGCTTTATTAATTAACTACTTGGGCTGCGTTCCTTGGTCATTAGGTCAATAGTTTTACTTCTTACATAGAACTTGCTGACCTTTTATATAAAGTTCACTTTCATATTTTTAAATCTGTTGTTTTACTTCTTACTGTGTTTTTTTTTTTAAGTTTTACATAGCCAAAAGTACCTAATCCATGGTTCTGTCATAATGATATATAGACCTAGTTTGTTGGTTTAATTGAAAATTTACACATACTTTACAAGTGTCTCATTATAATTAGCAGGGTCATCTGGAGGTTTTCTGTACATGGAGATGAAGGATACAGTCTTCATTGCTGGTGCTTTTCTTTAGGTCACTTGACTAATTCATCATCTTGGAACATACAATTAACCATCCTCCTCCAGTGTGGTTATTGAGTATGAATAGCAATGCCATCTCCTCTACTACTCCCTTCCTAACAGCAAGTCTGTACACCCTCACCAGGAGTTGTCTGCTCTAGGAAATATCACATATAATGTGTCAAACAGATTTCTACATTGATATTATTGTGGATCCTGGCCAGTGGCTCTTTTATGTATTTTACATAATAAATTTCATCTGAATACTTAATGCCAAACAGCAATAACATGATAAAAATTTTAAGGAGAAGAAGGAAATCTTATTGGGCAGAAAGGATTTTACACTTCAAATCATACATACTAACAATTTATTGTATGTAATGTAATATAAATCATGATCATTATGGGAAAAAAGCAAAACAGAAAAATTGTATTCCAATTATATATTTATTCTCTATTTTCTTCATTTTGAATAAAGTATTACATCAGAAAATTGACTGACTGGGTTTCACTTTGTTTTGTCTTAACTGATAAATGTTGTGATTAGTTTTATAAGACCATGAAATTGTATTGTTGCCAAATGGCATGCTTATGCAAGTTCTCCAGAAATCTTTTTTCTAATGATAATTTTAATTTCAATGTCCTAGGTACCTATTATGTTTCAGGTACGGTGGTTAGACTACCAAACTAATTTCTCAGAGAGCCCATGAAAAAGGTATTACCAACCTCATAGGTGGATAAGAAAATTGAAGATAAGAGAGATTAAGTAATTTGATAAATGTCATTTAGTTAATAAGTGCCAAAGGCAATATTTGAATGCAGGCATGTTTGAAACAAAAGTTGGTGTGTTCTCCCATTATATTTTTCTGTCTCTGCCTGTTGAATTTGATCCAAAGAAAGATAGAAAGGGGATATAAAGGAGATGAGTATTTTATCTTGGGGCTACTTAGAAGCTAGAGTGAAACACACATACATATATTCTTTTAATGTTATATTAAAAACTAGAGGCCCGGTGCATGAAATTCGTGCACTGGGGGACGTCCCTCAGTCCAGCCTGCACCCTCTCGCAGTCTGGGACCCCTCACTCCTTACCGCCCGCCTGATCGCTGCTCCTTATCACTTGGCTCTCTACTCGTTAGCACTGCCATGGAGGGGGAGAAGCTCCTGCCACCACCACTGCACTTGCCAGCCATGAGCCCGGCTTCTGGATGAGCGGTGCTCCCCCTGTGGGAATGCACTGACCACCAGGAGGCAGCTCCTGAATTGAGCATCTGCCCCCTGGTGGTCAGTGCGCATCATAGTGACCAGTCGTTCTGCTGATCTTTCTGCTGTTCAGTCGATTTGCATATTAGGCTTTTATTATATAGATATATGAATATGCCCAGCCAGTGTGGCTCTATGGTTGAACCTGACCTATGAACCAGGAGGTCATGGTTCTATTCTGATCAGGACACATGCTCGGGTTGCAGCTCAATCCCCAGTAGGGGGCATGCAGGAGGCAGCCAATCAATGATTCTCTCTCATCATTGATGTTTCTATCTCTTGCTCCCTCTCTCTTCTTTTCTGAAGTCAATGAAAATATATTTTAAAAAATATGAATATGAATATATTTTCTATGTCTGTGCAGGTGTGTGTCTATGTATATAAGTACATATATATATTTACTAAATGTTGGATTTTTAAATGTTGATAAATACTTTGAATCAAGCATTAAAATATTTATAGCTGAAACTAGGTGTTTACTTGGCTATACAATGTTTTACTTGGACAGCTAGATAGCTCTCAGTGCCACAGGAGTGCTTAATATTTCACTAGTCTAAAAGAAATTGATTTTTTTAAAACAGTGTTGCAGAATTTTAATACATTTTATGATTATAGATCTGTCTGATATGCAGGAACATTTTTACAGTTTTCTCACTTTCCTTTTTATGTAACATGATTTCTTAAAAAGCATATGCTTACAAAGTGTTGATCAGATAAAGTAGGGTTAAATGGGTAACACCTTGGAAGACAGTACCATAGTAGAAATCAAGATATCTTCAAAATTTTCCAAGAATAACTATAAACAAACAGAATCAAATGGTATTTGCTGACAAAGAAGTAAAAAAAAAAAAAGAAATATAAAAAGAACATTTTATATGATTAGCTATTTGTGTTTTTATAGGAGGAAAAAAAAACATCCTCGAGATGCCGCTAATGTAATGTGACTGTTGGAATGTGTGTGTGACTTCTTGAATAATAACAAGGGCATTTGGGATGGGAGGGGGTGAAGTAAGTGTCCTTGCAGTTTAGGTTACTTTGCCAGTGCTAACCTCTTCCCAGTCCCTGGTCACGATTGTCTTGGCACCAATACAGAACTCTTCAATATGCAAACTTCCACTGGAACGCAGTTCATCTGAATATCATAAGTTCTCTCCATATTAACAAATGGAATTTGACATTATTATTTCATGATTCTAACCATGGTGGCTGGGATAAAAGGAGAAAACAGAAAGCTATCTATTCCATCATATAAATTATAGTAGTATTGTAAATAATGCTAACAGTGGCTACACATTTATTGAGTGCTTACTAAGACCTGGATTACTATGTCTTGTATGTAAACTACCCACAAGGGTAGTTTTTGAGGTCTGTACCATTTTATAAAAGAGGACACGAGGTTAAGAGATTAAGTAATGTACTAATGTCACCCTGTGATAGATGCTGGAGTTAGGATTCCTCACAGGTGTGTTTGGGCCGCAGAACCTGCCCTTTAATCATCTCCTTCCTCCACTGGCTTCTCTGGCGGCGCCCCACACCCACCCCTTCTGTTGGAGAGGGATAGTGTTCTCTGACTTTCTTCACTTGAAATCCTTTTTATATTGAGAAAGCCCTTGCGGTTTTCTAATGTTCTCAGGTGACTCCTGCCTTGTGCCTAACATCCGCCAATTCAGTTCTTCCTCCAGGTACCATACATTCTGCCTCCAGGAATGACTGCCTCAGACTTACTCCTTAGTCTGAGGATTTTTACCATTCCACAGGTCTGAGGAGTAAAACTGTTTCTTCTACATTTGGGTTTTCCCTCCTTCTTGCTGTTGACCTTCATCCGGATGCAGCCTCACCTGATTGTCACAATGCAACAACATACTTTATCCTTCTTCCTGGAATTATTTATATTATCTGAGGAAAAATATAAGCAAGCCTACAATATGAAAAAAACCAAAAACCACAACACAATAATTGCATGGAAAAACAAATTATCTTGGAAATTTTTGGAGGTATAGCTTTGGATAAAAATTACGTATAAAATCAAAGAAAAAAGTACAGAGAGCAAATAAATGAATAGCTTGAGACACATAGATGGTGCTGGCTACTTGACTCTAATTGCAATGAAGACATGCAAGACATCGCAAGCTGAACTCACCATATGCCAGCTATTTGGCTGAATGCTAAGGAGAAAACCCAAACCCCTGCCCTCACAGAGTCTAAGAGGATCCAACATCAATGAGGAGTAATTAGAATAAAGAGTAATAAATACTATGGTGATGGCCAGAAGAGAATAATAATGGGAAGGGATATCTATTTAATCTCAGGAAGGGATATCTATTTAATCCCAGGAATTACACCAAGGATAAATGATGCTTGAGTCAAAATTTTTGATGAACAACTTCAATACCCATGTGGCCAACACCTCTATCACATTGACCTTTTAGTTGTTTTACTTCTTTGTGACAGATGATAAAAATATAAAGTTTGAAAAACTCTTGATTATGAGATGCAGAAGTTGGAGTAAGAAATCAAGACTTCTATTGAATTAAAACTAAAAAATCTCAGACTATCTCCTTTCATTAGTAAAAAAGGTTCTGAAACACTGGAAATATTTCTCTTTCCTCTCTCCTCCAAACTGTGCATGACACATTGCCCCACCCTTGATTACATTATTACTGGAAACTACTTTCCCCCTAAGGATACACCTATGGCTTCCAAATTTATATCAGTTGATCAGGCTTTTTTTTTTTTCTCTTTTTTTTTTTTCAGAGCTATAGGTCTTTAGTTCTAATTGCCTCTTCTGCATTTCTAATACAACCATTCTCACAAGCTGAGAATGTTCAAAACTGAATTAATCTTTCTCTGTCCTCAAATCTATTTGATTCATTCCTCTTTTCACTCCCAGCCATACATCAAAGACAGCTATCATTTGTTTCTTTTCCACTGCTATTGAGTCTGTCTATCTCACTCCTTCACAGCCAACATCTTAGTGTAAATTACCAGTCCTATTTACAGTAGTCCTCTCTTTTCCAAGGTTTTACTTTCTACAGTTTCATTTACCTAGAGTCAACTACAGTATGAAAATATTTAGTGAAAAATTCTTGCAATAAAAAAAAATTCATCAGTTTTAAATTGCATGCTGTTCAGAGTAGCATGATGAAATATTGTGAGTTCCTGGACTGTTCTGCCCAGGATGTGGATCATCCATTTGCCCAGTGTATCCACACTGTGTTGCTCCCTGCCCTTTAACCACTTAGTAGCTTTCTTGGTAATCAGATCAACTGTTGGGTATTTCAGTGTTTGTGTTCAGGTAACCTTTATTTTACTTCATATGGCCCCAAAGCACAAGAATAGTGTTCCTGGTGACTCAAATATGCCACAGGGAAGCTGTAAAGTACTTCCTTTAACTGAGAAGGTGAGTACAGTAAAATAAGATATTTAGACAGAGAAGACACATCAGCATAACTTTTATTAGAGTACTAGAGGCCCGGTGCAAGAAAATTTGTGCACGGGGGGGGGGGGGGGTCCCTCAGCCTGGACTGCCCCCCTCCTCACAGTCCGGGAGCCCTACAGGATGTCCCATGGGAGCAGGCCTAAGCTGCAGTCTGGCCTCCCTCTGTGGGAGGCAACCGGCTGATCAGGTATATAGCTACTTTCTGGAGGCAGCACAGACTCCTTCCTTATTTCTTTCCTCTGTGGTTGGAGAACAGGGGACTAAAAGGTGGACACAGAACTGTGGCCCAGCCCGGGGCTTTGCAGGCAGTGGAAAGAGGGAGAGGGCTGGGGAAAGTCTAGATGCATTTCTCCAGCTTTGGCTTTATCCACTCTCCACTGTGTTTTTATTGCTCTAGCTTCATTAATCTTTAATTTATTAAACATATAACTTTAATTATTTTACTTTTAGGCCCATGATAGATGCTTTCCCGCTAAAACTTTTTTTCTGTCCATCCCACTCCTTTCACCTATGAATTTATGTTCAATCCTCTGGTCTCAATTTAGATGTCACTTCCCCCAAGAAGGTCTTCATTGGTACCCATAGCTCATATAATGATGGCATTTCTAAACATCTGTTTAAAAATTATATATCAACTGCCATGTGTTCTAGGTGCTATTTGTTTATTTTATTTTTTATTTTTTGAAGACTGTCATAAAAACAATAATCAAATGAGGACAAGTCACAAACACTAGAAGAATATCTTCATAAAACATGACACATAGTTATTTGAAGGATGGCTATTTAGATTACCACAAAGTTATTCAGACTAAGAAGGAAAATAAATGCATTTCAGGTAGAGATAAGTGTGAGTAAATCAGCACAGATACAGGATTAAGAATGGAGAACTGTATGGGTCAACACAATAGAAGTATGGGATTCTTAGTAGATAAAAAAAGTGCATATAGAAAACATACTATCAAGTGTATCTGTTAAAAAGAGGAAGAGAGTTAGAGCAGTAGCTATAAAGGTATCTAAAATTAAGAAGGGATGCATTTTTTTTTTGGTAAAATTTGAGAGATATTTAATTTAATGGAAAATATCAAGCAGAGAGCTATACATCAAATGCAAGAAGATAATTTAATTCATGAATACAATCATGATTGTGTAACCAAACCAAGGTTTGGCTAGCTACCACCATGTAAGCTAAACTTTTGAGACAGGTGCAGAGGTTTTTATAAGGAGGCAAAGGGAAAGCAGAATAAAGAGATCGAGGGAATGGAGTTGAAAAATGTGCAGACCAGCGCCCATTCCAATAAGAACCTCAAAACTGGTCAAGTGATTGTCTGGTGTGCATCATCCTGATTTTCATCATCCTGGTTTTTATAGTTGAAGGTCAGCAAATCTCCCAGAACTGAAAGGTCAGAGTCTGTATCTTCTGAAGTTAGTTACCAGGATTCTTTTTTCCCCCCTAATTTTAAATCTTTATTGTTGAGCATATTATAGATGTCCCTCTTTTTTCCCCACATTGCCCTCCTCCACCTGGTTCCCCACATTGCCCTCCTCCCCAAGCCTTGACCACCCTACTGTCTATGCCCATAGGTAAGATCTTTGGTTAATCTCTTCACATCCCTTCCTTCTTAGATTTGTCAGTTTGTTCCATGTTTCCATGCTTCTGATTCTATTCGATTCACCAGTTTATTTTGTTCATTATATTTCCTGTTCATTTATTTTGATTTTCAGGTACAATTGTTGATAGATATGTATTTTTTGCCATTTTATTTTTCCTATTTTTTATTTCTCCTTCTTCTTCTTCTTCTTCTTCTTCTTCTTCTTCTTCTTCTTCTTCTTCTTCTTCTTCTTCTTCTTCTCTTCTTCTTCTATTTTTATCTTCTTCCCTTCTTAAAGAATACTCTTCAACATTTCATGTAATACTGGTTTGGTGGTGATGAACTCCTTTAGCTTTTTCTTCTTTGTAAAGCTCTCTATCTGACCTTCAATTCTAAATGATAGCTTTGCTGGGTAAAGTAATTTTGGTTTGTAGGTCCTTACTATTCATCACTTTGATTATTTCTTACAATTCCCTGCTGGCCTGCAAAGTTTCTGTTGATAAATCAGCTGACAGTTGTATGGGTACTCCCTTGTAGGTAACTAAGTGCTTTTCTCTTGCTGCTTTTAAGATTCTCTCTTTGCCTTTAATCCTTGGCATTTTAATAATGATGTGTCTTGGTGTGGGTTCTTCTTATTTGGGACTCTCTGAACTTTCTGGACTTGTAAATCTATTTCTTTCACCAGGTAGGGGAAATTTTCTGTCATTATTTCTTCAAATAGGTTTTCAATCTCTCTCTCTCTCTCTCTCTCTCTCTCTCTCTCTCTCTCTCTCTCTCTCTCTTCTCCTTCTGGTACCCCCATAATGCCAATGTTGGTATGATTGAAGTTGTCCCAGAGTCTCCTTACACTATCTTCATATTTTTGGATTGTTTTTGCTTTTTGGTCTTCTGCTTGGTTGTTTGTTTGTTGTTGTTGTTTTTGCTTCCTCATATTGCAAATTATTGATTTGATTCTTGGAATCCTCTACTCTACTCTTGAATCCCTATAAATTATTCTTTATTTCTGTTAGTGTATGCTTAATTTATATCTGGTCCTTTTTTGTGTTTTTGACATTCTCACTAAGATCCTTAAAAGTCTCATGAAGATCCTTGAGTAACCTTATAACCATAATTTTGAACTCTGCATTCAGTAGTGTGCTTGTTTCCATTTCTTTCATTTGTGACATGTTTCTTTGTCTCTGTTTTTTGCTGATTCCCTGTGGCTGTTTCTATATTTAGATAGAGCTTCTATGTCTCCTGGAATTAGTAGAGTGGTCTTGTGTAGTAGGTGTCCTGTAGGGCCCAATGGCTCAGCCTCCCCAGTCACCTGAGCTGGGCATTCTAGGTGAACCCCTGTGTGGGCTGTATGCATAGTCTTGTAGTTGAGCCTTGATTGCTGTTGGCATCACTGGGAGAAGTTGGCCTCCTGCCAATTGGCTTTGAGGACCAGCTGTGACTACAGTGGGAGAACTGCTGTTCAGGAAACACCCATATGGAGTAGGACTTGCTTCAGTGGGGCTTTGGTACTCACTGAGTCTGCCCCTTGAGTGTGTCACTTGTGGATGTGTAGAGTTGTAATCTTCTATGGTCTGAAGCTGTCCACTGGGTACAGTGACACTAAGGGCTCCCAGGAGGTGCAAAGTCAGCCTCTGCCTGGGGCCACCTAGTAGGAGCTACAGAGGGATCTGAATATGGCTGCTATTTGCCATTTGTATTTGGCTTGGAGGTGCCCAGGCAAGGCCTAACTGTGAAGCAAAGCAGGCTGATGCTAGTGCTGGGTCTTGGGCCTTTTTTGACAGGTTTTGGGCATACTGTCACAAGCAACAGCTTGCTTGAAAGATTTTACCAAAGTCTGAAGTCTGATCCAGGACAGGCCATTCATATGGAAAATCTGCTGCAAAAGGCTTGGGTGGGGCTACAAATTTAATGGGGTGTTGTCTCAGGGAATCCCCAGGGTAGAGCAAACAGTGCACTCCAGGCAGATGGAGACTCAGATATGGCAGCCAGTAATATCTCTGTGACAGGGGATCTCCCAACATGGGAAGTTACACTTCCATAACACAAGGGAGCAGCAACAGTTACATTTACAGAAGACAAGGGAACTAGGAGAAGGTACATTTCCATAACACAAGAGAGTGGCAACAGTTACATCTACATAACAAAAGAACTGGGAGTAGCCAAAAGGTCTATATTTACAAAATAAAGAAGGAGGAAGAAAGCTCAGAAGGAATAAGAGGACAATGAGAAGGAGGGCCTTGAGAGTTACTATAGTAACCAATTCAAAAGGGAATATTGACCAATCAGAAGGTACTTGCAGCCTTTATAAACCATAGAAACAGGGAGTTGATGGGACTCTTTCCCCCTTTCCACGTGGGAGTCTGTGCTGTGAGATTCTTTCCCTTTCCCCATGTGAGAGTCTGTACTTGTTCTTCAATAAATCTCCACCTTCGCTATACCAAAGAATGGATTCATTCTTTGACTCCGATGAACAAAGAATATGGGGAACACCACGTGTTCCGGTCCAAAAGTCATGTATCATTGTTCTGTATTTTAGTAGTAATTTTGATGTGCTTGTGGGAGGCGGCAAGTATAGGCATTTACCTATGCTGCCACCTTGGTTCTCAATTCCTGGAATTCTTACATAAACATGCAATTTATCTACAAGCTACATATTAGTCAGAGCCAGCATTTATAGAAATAATGTCAAAAGAATGGTGGAGTAGGTTATAATTTCCAAGTGTTACACTTGTGGCGGGAGGGAATGGAACTACATACAGAGCCTGGAAAGAAAATTTTTCTTCATGAAACTGGAATAAAATTAAAAATTTTCGACTGGTTGTTTGGAAATAAGAAAACAGAAGATTTCTTTCTGATAGAATATAATATCTTCATGAAGAAAAAAAACATTGTTGTCAGATGAAAGTAAGGAGGGAAATCATAAGGAGAATCATAAAGGTTTGAATAACCAAGGAAAGAATTAGAATGGGGAACTAAGAACATTAACAACAACAACAACAGAAAAACACATAAGAAAAACAATAGTGGAGATGCACTGAATATTGGATTGAGGCTTGGACTCATAAATTAAATTAAAGTGGTAGAGAGGCCTTGGAAAATAGATGATTATGAACAATTCTTGAATTTCTCTACCATCATCACTTTTATTATTGGCAGGTGTTTTACAAACTTTTGTAATCAATTTTAGTCATCTCTGCAAATGAAAGCTATACAAATGCTTTCATAGAGGTATGAGCTAAATTAAAATGAACACAATCATGATCGAAAATGAGATTTCATGTAAAAATTACAATGCAGATTCCATCTATTTTTCTTTCTAAAATGTAGCAGAAAGTACTATACAGTATAGTAATGCATCTGTGGTCAGAACTCTATTTAGTCCTTTAAACATCAGTCATATTTTTCTTTTAGCTCATTTTAATTTTCAACCTAAATATTTTCTGAAAGCGGAGATTGTGTTTTAAAGAAAATGAAGTTTGTCTTATTCACGGGTGAGAGATTTGCATGTGCTATATGATTGACACAGAAAGAAATATTATGTTGAACAATTTTATGGCAGACATGCCTAAGGCAATTCAAATGAATTAATAACAATGCAAGCAAAAGAAATTCCTTATTAAAACTTTGTTAAATGGAAGTATAATTCATTAAGGATTATATCATTATAAAAAGCCATCATGCCAATGGGGACTTCTATTGACCATAGTAAATTTTATATGACTTTTATGTTCTGAAAAAGTGTAAAGTTGAATTTATTTCTGTCCTCAAGTGTTGGATATTTTTTGAAGCATCAAAATAACTAGTGCAAAGTCTATAACCATGTTGCATTCCTCAGGCATTTTAACATTTCAGGGAAAAATAATAAAATAATACATAAAGTTTTTACAAAACCTTTTTCTGATAATAAAACTGATAATGCAAATCATGTATTTGCATTAGAAACATTGGAAAGTCAATGCAACCTTTAGGTTTTAATTGTAGTTTCTTCTATATGCATGTTTTTTCCATAGTAGACATACATAATACCTAATGTAACAAATTTAAATTTTACACTTATGCAAACTCAAATGTTAAATAATTAAATATGTTTTTATTTACTTTTAATAGACTTTCACTTCTAACTCTATCCTCTACTCTGCCTGATGACAGAAAATTGATGTAGTTATTTTAGGTTTATAGTTTGTCCCTTTTGGGCAAGCGAAATTAATTTAAGTTTTATTCTTTCTCAGTAAGCTAGCATCTAACTTCCCTTGGCCTTCCAAACTACCCAGATATTGGTAGGAACAAGTAGGTGTGTCCATGGCTTCCCTTGAAAATTGTTATATCAGAAGAGAGAAACCCTTTTAAGTTTGAAATAGCTCAGAATCATATGTATTCCACTTGAAACTGAATGGGAAAAATATGTCATGGCTTTTAAATCCTAACTTAAGACATTTCCCACGAGATGGCCCCAGATACATAAAAAGTGATACTCTAGTAAGCCCTGTTTACTGTATTCTGCCTTGTTATGGTAATACTAGAGGCCCGGTGCATGAAATTCGTGTGTGGGGCGGGGGGTGTCCCTCAGCCCAGCCTGCACCCTCTCCAATCCAGGACTGCTGGCTCCCAACTGCTCACCTGCCTGCCTTCCTGATTACCCCTAATAAACTTCTGCCTGCCAGCCTGATCACCCCCTAACCACTCCCCTGCCAGCCTGATTGATGTCTAACTGCTCCCCTGCCGGACAGTTTGCCCCTAACTGCCCTCCCCTGTAGGCCTTGTCAGCCCTAACTGCCCTCCCCTGCAGGCCTGGTCCCCCCCAACTGCTCTCCCCTCTAGGCCTGGGTCCCGCCCAAGTGCCCTTCCATGCAGGTCTGGGTCCCCCCTAACTTCCTTCTTCTGCCAGCTTGGTCACCCCTAACTGCCCTCCCCTGCAAGCTTGATCGCCCCCAACTGCCCTCCCTTACAGGCTTGGTCCCTCCCCTGCTGGCCATCTTGTGGTGGCCATCTTGTGTCCACATGGGGGCAGCCATATTGTGTGTTGGAGTGATGGTCAATCTGCATATTACTCTTTTATTAGATAGGATAGAGGCCTGGTGCACTGGTGGGGGCCGGCTGGTTTGCCCTGAAGGATGTCCCGGATCAGGGTGGGAGTTCCCTTCCAGCATGGGGCGGCCTGGGTGAGGGGCCTGTGGTGGTTTGCAGGCCAGCCACGCTCCCTGGCGACCCAGTGGAGGCCCTGGTATCTGGGGTTTATTTATCTTCTACAATTGAAACTTTGTAGCCTGGAGCAGAGCCAAGCCTTCTGCTTGCTCCATGGCGGCAGCCATTTCTGCTGGGATTTATGTATTTTATAATTGAAACTTTGTAGCCTTAAGTGGAGGCCTGGGCAGGCCAGGGTGTGCATGGAAAGCTTGGCTTCCTCCATCACCGGGGGCAACCCTAGCTTCCTGCTCTTTCCAGCTCAGTGGCTGCTGCCATTTCTGTTGGTATTTATGTATCTTCTATCATTGAAACTTTGTAGCCTTGAGTGGAGGCCTAGGCTGGAAAAGGCAGGCAGAAAGCTTGGCTTCCTCCATTGCCTGGGAAACCCAAGCCTACCTCCTGCTCTCTGTGGCTGTAGCCATCTTGGTTGGGTTTATGTGCATTTTCGCTCCTAATTGGCTGGAGGGCGTGGCTGGTGGGCGTGGCTTTGGGTGTAGCGAAGTGATGGTTAATTTGCATATTACTCTTTTATTAGATAGGCTTTAGATGTTGCTAGTAATCAATGCCCTCTTTATTTATTTATTGTTTTCAAAAAATATTTTTCTGCAAGTCTTTGCTTGGTCTTTTCACTTTTAAAAAATATATATTTTTATTGATTTCAGAGAGGAAAAGAGAGGAAGAAAAGAGAGACAGAAACTTCAATGATGAGAGGAAATCATTGTTTGGCTGCCTCCTGCACAGTGATTGAGCCCACGACCCAAGCATATGCCCTTGACTGGAATCAAACTCGGAGCCTTCAGTCCAGAGGTCGACACTCTATCTATTGAATCAAACCAGCTAGGGCCAATGCCCTCTTTAAACCTCAGATGAAACATGCCATGTATATACAGTATCATCAGGTATGCTGTCCTCTAGAGTCCTAGACTGAATAGCCAGCTACCTTCTACTTTCTGATTACAAAACTTAAACATGGAATCATTATATTGGTAATTGATATCTTCCTTGAGAAATCACTCTGATGATTCCACTAGTAGCTATATATCTTCTTTTCATAGTCTCATGTTTTACTCCCTTCTCCCAATCCAGATCTCTTTCTCACCTAGCTCTGAAAAGTTGACCAAATTAGAAATGAGGAACTTGAGTTTTTCTAATATTTACTATTGACTGCATGAAATTTACAGTTGGCTTCATCAAAGTTTCAGCTATGTTGCTCATGATAGCAATTTAAAAATCTAGGTTTTAAAAAAGTGTGGCCCCGCTTTGTGAGTAAGGTTATTTTATATTATATTTTGAGACATTGAATGCTTTCAATTCAATGAAAGACAAGCCACCAATGTCTAAGTAAGGACTCTAATAGGAGAGAAACAAACAAAAAGTAGATTCCTGAGCTATAAGATAGAAACATTTGACTGGTAAGCCTGAGAATCGTGAGCTCTTCAAGTCATCTGCATCTTTCAGGCCAGCAGAAGCAGTCCTCTTTACCTTCCGTGAGCAGACTAGCCCCTCATCTCTCAAAGGCATGAACCCACAGAAGACTTTTATTTTCCTTAGATTCCGTATTTCTACCCCTATTTCCTTAGTGTTTTCAGCTTGGTAACCAGCTTGGTAAGGCCTTTGCAGAACCAAATTTCTGAAAGGAAATAGCTCACATGTTGAAGGAATTCAGGGCCAAGCCAATTTGTATTATCAGTAACCCTGATAACATATTTTGGAATAGATCATGAGGTGTTGTGGCAAAAGACACAGAATTTAAGGCTTGATATAAGAAATTGTATAAATGTGTGAGCATACAAACATAATTTACAATTTAAAGTCCTCTCATAGGGAGCTACGCTGGTCTCAGTATTTTGTGAAAAAATATTTAAAAATATGAGAATATTAGAACTGATTTCTTATGCAAGACACAAAAATGCACCATATAAGTATGTCCTCTGTGAGAGTTTAGACTATATTCCTTCAGAAATCCAATTTCAGGTTGTGTAGTAATGGGGTAACTGGCATTTTTTAGAAGCTCCATGATAATTGACCATTGTAAGTTAGATGCTAAGAAACAAACAAAAACAATATTGTAGATGCTAAGAAACAAACAAAAACAATATCCTAGAATCCCTATCACTTAACCATCAGCGACTATGTAGATACAGTTTCCGTACTAGGCATTACGGCCACAATGGCAATCAGCATCTTTCTTCACAGGGATCTGTAGCAGTAGTGAATTGATCATGGTATCACTAGAGCCAAAAGAGGCAGCCAAATAAGTTATTGTTCAACTTGCCTAATGAAAAACAACTGATAGTTATTGAACAGAGACTGATGTCAGCTTCTACAATGGATGACTGAAGCCCCTCATTCAGTTCCCAAATCCAAATTAGCATATTGTCCCAAAGTCCTCAAATGAGAAACTACTGGAAATTCAGTGTCCTGAGGCTTTGGGTAAGGTCAGGGTACAGTTTTACTGGGTGAAAAAATAATTACAGATTATTTAATAACAGAAACAGTTGCTGATCTGACACTAGAACCAGGGCACTCAATATGTCATCATGCTCCTTACATAGATTGGGGGGTTTAATAGTGTTATTGGTGGAAGCACTCCATTTCCCCACCTGTTGTCAGGCGATGTGGGTATCTTGTGATGCCTTGAGAAAAGGAATTTTCTGAGACTCACACGGGAGGTTGAGATATTGTAGAAAGCTTTATTTCTGTGGTATTGAACCTCTGTGTTTCCAAGGTCTCACTTCTCTTTGTCCTGCCCAAAAAGAAGTTCCATTTTGCTTTCAGCAGAGCTAGGATTAAAGCTGTTGCCCAGAGTTTTCATTACATGTTGGAGCACAGTCCAATCCAGCATTAGGCTACCTTTGTTTGTGCTTCCCGCTGCAGTTCATCAGTCCACTGTGTGTGGGGTCCACATGGCTGTGGCTCATGTGGCTTCTAGAAACACAGGTGAATGCAAGAGCGCCACAAGAGCTCAGAGCCAAGAGCACCAAGAGCCACAGGAGCCAAGAGCCTAGAGAGGTAGAATCCCTATGTCTTGGGATTATGTATCCCCAGATTTTTATTGGCTTGCAGTGGCTCTTCCCCTTCTAGCCAATGATGTCTATCCCAAGTTTTGATTGACAAGTACCTTTCCTAGTCACTGCCATGAACCCATCTCTCCTTTGTTAGACCCCTTGACCCGATGATTTTCAGGGAATGGGGTGGTCATTCCCTGGGAAGTGTGAAATTGCAGCTTCCTAGTGAAGCTGCCTGAAATGGCCATGCCTATAATGTCTGGGCTTCCCTTTGCTCCTTTCTTATTATGAATAACTAACTAATTACAGTGGTATAAGTAGTTAGGCAATACACTGAGTATTGCCCTAAATTCAAATAATTCTCACTTTCCAATTATATAATTTGGCTAGACATATTTAACAGCTAGAAGTATCTTCACATTGGTTCTCTGACCTATAGAGTAAGGTTGTGATCATAGGAAGAGCCAAGTTTGTGCCCTTGAAATTGCAAATTCTAACCAAGATATTAATTTAAAATCTACACATGTTTGGAGGAATTATAGGAATGAGTATTGCTCTTAAAGATTTGAAGCAGTAATATTTAGGATTTCCCTGTTAAGTCTCAAATTTTACACCTGTAAAAACAAGTTGGACATTAATGGATGATGATAAACTACAGTAAGCTTAGCCAGCTGGCAATACCAATAATAGTTCTCCTTCTGTATTAGGTATGTTTACTAGATAAAGAACATATTGGACTAGCTAGCTATTAATCTGCTGAAATGTTCTTTTCAGTCCCTGACAGTGGAAGGGAAAAAGAAAAGTTCACCATCACAGGGCAGGAATAGCAATATAGTTTCAATATTTGGCCCCCAAACTATGTCATGTCTTGCCATCAGATACAATCACTGTCTTGATATTCCACCAACATAAAGCTGTTCTACTATACTAATTGTGATATGCTATTTTGATGCAATGGTAAGCATGAAATATCAAGCACATTAGATGCCCTAGTGAGATACATTCCTGCCAGAAAGCTGGAAACAAACCCCGTGAATTAAGGATCTGCCCCCTGGGTAAAGGTTATATTGTGAAAAAATCATCTGGGTTATAGTGGAACATTCTAACATAAATGAAAAGTTGTTTTACCTTGTACCACTTAACACTAAGAAAAAGTCCCAATATTTGCAAGAGAGTAAATGCTATACATAGGATACTGCTCCAAACGATTAATCAGTGGTTTGAAGGAGTGCTCATTTCAACTGAAAATAAATGAGAGTTTTGTAATAAGTCTAGCCTGAAACATAATCCTATATAATAAAAAGCTAATATGCAAATTTACCAAACAGCAGAAAGACAGGTCACTATGACGCATACTGACTACCAGGGGGCTGACACTCAATGCAGGATCTGCCCCCTGGTGGTCAGTGCACTCCCACAGGGGGAGTGCTGCTCAGCCAGAGGCCCTGAGCTGGGCTCACGGCTGGCGAGTACAGTGGTGGTGGTGAGAGCCTCTCTCCCCTCTGTGGCAGCGCTAAAAATGTCTGACTGCCAGCTGAGACCCACTCCCAGTGAATTCCATGTGTTCTATAACACAGCTCTCATGATTCATCTTAAGACCTTCTAACATCCAAAGATGTTCATGGTATCAGTAGTGAGTACCCGTGCTGTGTGGAGTCTCTGGTAGGTCCAAACAAAGGTGATTCAATGCAAAGCCACCTAGAGTTCTAGAATAAGTTTGTGTTTTCTGTGGAATAAATATTTTTCTCTATTTGAAAAAGCTACTATTGACTAAAATTTATCTCTACTGAGTCCACCTGGGAAAATTTTCCATTTCAATAACTGCATATTTCAACTCTAGAATTTCCTTTGTTGCTTTTTTTACAGTTTCTAATTTCTTATTGAAATTACATATTTCCTGAGTCATTGTTATCATTTATTCCTTAATTCTTTGAACACAGTTTAACCTTTTGCACTCAGATGTCGAGTGTGACTTGACACGGTTAGCATTAGAATAAAGGAATCGAGAATAAAGCAAGCAAGTGCAAAGGGTTAATTTGGGGGGCACAAATATCTATATCTATCTGTCTATCTATCTATCTATCTATCTATCTATCTATCTATCTATCTATCTATCTATATATATATATATAAAGCCAGCGACCAGAACTCCCTAATGACTGGAACAACCAGTCGCTATGACATCCACTGCGGCCAGCGAACCGGCCCTACCAACCTCCTATGGCCCCTTCCCTATGGCTGGCCCCACCCCTGATCTGCCCACCCCACCCAGATCAGACCACAGCCCCTCCTCCCAGACAGCCCTGCTCCTGATCACCCCCCTAATTGGGGGCAGGGCCCACCCAACAATTGCCTGCAACCCTTCCCCCCAGCCAACCCGGCCCTGATTGGTCCCCGATTGGGGCAGGCTGGCTGGCTAACCTCCTGACATCTCCTCCTCCCGACAGGCCTGGCCCAGATCCGTTGACTGGGGCTGGGCTGGCTGGACCCCACCCATGCATGAATTCATGCACTGGGCCTCTAGTTTATAATAAATGATTTGAAACTTTTGTCTACAAAACCCAACATTTGGGCTTACTTAGAATCAGTGCCTATTGTCTGACTTTTCTTTATCTTTCCTGAACCTGGGTAACACATTCTTATTTCTTTTTGTGTATTTTGATATCTTGTCAAAATGTAATACTTCAATACATTATAGCAATTCTAGATTTTGAATTCCCTCTTTAGGGTTTTATGTTGTTGTTTTCTCTTTTGTAACCTATATAGATTTAAATTGTAAATTTTGTCTCTTTTATGGGCTATAGCAGGTGTTGATTTTTCTCAGCATTTTAAAATTATTATTTTCTTAATTTTAAAAATTGACTTTTTAAGGTTGACTTCCTACAGGATGTCATAGTTTCTGGATGGCTTAGTGATTAGCCACTGATTTGGGCAGAGGATATGCTCCAATACATCCAGACTTCAACCCTCTGCTGATATTTTGGGTATAGTTTGGGGAGCACATTCAAAGTTCAGTTACTTCTCATGTCTCCTGAGCATTCATGTTCTTTAGGGATTCTCAGGTCTCCCTGCATATGTATACAGTTTTACAGTTTTCCAGGAACATGAATATGGGTTATCCTGCCCTTCTGTTGCTCTTTCATTTCCATGATCTCTCCATATTTTATATTTGGTCCACTACGTGTCCTGACCATGACCAAAATCACAGGCTTTCTGAGCTGAGTTTTGCTTATTCATGTGTTACTAAGTTAAATGCTTGTAATGATAATGAGAGCAGGATTTTGCCCTCCATCCACCCAAAATAAAGCCTGTCTCCAGTTGCTATTTCCCCAAACTTACAGTAAAATACATTGATGTTCTTACCAATATATTAGGAGGAATAGGAGGTGGCAGTAGTGGTGGTGGTGATGGTGTTAGGGTGTTGAAGAGCATAGGGCAAAAATGCAAGGCCTGCCCTGTATGGTTAGAGCCTCGGCCTGCGGATCGTAGGGTCATAGGTTCTATTCCTAGTAAAGGACATGTAAGGGAGACAACCGAGTCTTTCTCACATCAATGTTTCTCTCTCTGCCTCTCCCCCTCCTCCCTCCCTTCCACTCTCTCTAAAAAAAAAAAAAAAAAAAAAAAAAAAAAAAATGAGTGGAAAAAATATCCTCAGGTGAGGATAAAAGAAAAAAGAAAAGAAAAAATATAGACCCCCCAGCTACTCTTACCTAAACTTTTTTATGAATAAACATTTTGCAATTTTATGTTTACCTTATGGAAATTTCTAGAACCCCAAAATGGTTGTTTTGCCAATTTCACCAAGTTTTATTCTTGATTTTTTAGAGGAGGATTTACTGACATGTGGAATCTGTAATGGCCAGAAATCACAACTCTTCGTTGACTTTTACTTTTCACCATGCCCAGTTAACAGTTATGTTAACTGTTAAATGGAAATAAATAAATGCATTTTCCAATCCAAACACAGGTTCTGAAATTCTTAAGTTTAATATTAATAGAACAGATACGAGAAGATAAATATCATTGCAATTCACTGACAGCTTTATTTCATTTGCATCACTATAATTTTATTGAGGCATTTACCATCAACACAAATCTACTTATTAAGTTTCTTCTAAAACAATTTGCTAATCTGGAACCCATCAAAGAGCTCAGTAATGAGGTTGTTGGGAAAACAGTGTTCCTGGACTGCTAATGTATCCATTTCACAAAAGAAACTCTGAAAACAAAGACAGAGGGCAGGTTATGGGGTCGCTTCAGGTGAATGCTCATAGGGTGAGAAGTGCTCAACTGAAACTTAAAATGGCGGAAACATATAACCTGGAGGACAAGTAGGAAAAACGGAGCACCTGAAAATGCAGGGAGAAGTGAATCGTTCAGATCCATGCTTATGGAAACTGGCTTCTGGGAAAGCTTTTTACTTGGATGAGGTACATTAGGTTCCCACATTTTTAATTGGCCTTAAAGTCAGACTCCTGCTGAACATTTGCAACCATAACCATAGAGCAGATTAAGCAGAATCGTGGCATATTGCAACAGATATGCATTTTCCAGGAAATATAGCTAAGAATCCAAAAACAGCCCAATATATCTTTCAGAGTTTTCCTTGGTATATATCTGTTTCCATTTAATGCAATTAGACAACTATAATTAGTGTCTTACCACTTCAAGATTTTAGTATTACATATATGACACATATAATTTTAGGATTATGTATAAATTCTGAAGCCATAACTACTTATCTATTAGAGTTCATATGAGGTATCTTAAGGTTAACCCATTTAAATAAAAATTATCCAATTTAATACAGTGTAATGTGTTGTATTTAATTAAATTATAACCTATAGTTTCAGAGTTTAGGAAAAAGCACAAATATCAAGTATACTTTGTTCCAAATCCAGGAAATACTTATAAGGCAAACCCTGGCAATACTGATAAAGTTTCAAATGCAAATTTTTAAGATTAGAAACTTCCAAAATCTTATAAAATTTTAGGATTACCTTAGTAAAAGCATAGTTGTCATTTATCCTGGTTTTCAGGGGGCAGCACAAAACTTAACAAAGATTCTCTTCCCTTTTATCAGTCTGAGTACATTCATGCATTTATGAACTCCCACTCTTTTTTTTTTTTTTTTTTTTTTGGTTGATTAGCTTCCTGTGAGTCAGACTCCAAGGGGTTAAAGTACAGTTAATCCCTTTTATATTGTCAATCACAAACCAATTTGATGTCTTTTCATAAGTGTTAAATGCTTAAGAAATTCACTCAGAGGTCAAAAACAATGTCATTCTGAAATGCAATTGAAAGTATGTCCTTCCCATTCACTTGTTTAAAATGGCCTCTCTGTAAGAATTGTTTTCCACTGGGACTGCAAAATCATTCAATTTGAAAGATGACCTTACACTTCTGAAATATTTTTTTTTCTTTAAAGGCAACATCTAAAAATGAATTTTTTTAAAGAAGTGAATGAAGAACATATTTGGTAAAGGTAACATTGAATTGGCTCACATGGCTACAGAGAAGCAGCGGGGTATAGGATATCAATGCACATTTAGCCTCCATCTTTATGTTTCTCATTCCTCCTCTTTAATTTGTTGTTGCTGGGGTTTTATTATGTTGTTGTTTTTTTGTAGAGACTAAATTAATAAGTAAATACACTAATCACTCAGAGTACTTATGACTGGAAATCTAGAAACACATGAAAAACATGCATATTCAATTAATGTTGTTTTTTTTTTTCTGTTTATGTCCAGTTTTGTGTTAGTGTTTTGATAGCCCTTACACTCTATTGCCTAAGATGCCTCTATAAAGAAAAAATATATTCTCTGAATGGCAGGATCTTTCTGTATTTAAAAATTTAAAACTTGTAAGAAAAATTGTACTGGATGTAAATTTCTTATATACAAATCACTTGACCTCTGAGATTGTCCCAAGGTACCCATTATAAATATGTAGCATTTCCTTAGGGAAAAACTAGCTCTGTTAAATACTAGTGGATAAAATAGTGAGTTTGTGGTGTACAGGAATTATGTTTACTGTGAGTACTATAAGCACCTATCATTGTAGTTTACCTGTAGTGACTGCTCCGTGATTGAATAAATATTTGAATAATTGGTTTCTTTTTTTTTCTCTTGGCAGTCATTATTTTATTTTATTTTTCTTTATTGATTAAGGTATTACATATGTGTCCTTATAGCCACATTGCCTCCCACACTCCCCCACTCATACCCTCCCCACCCCCCCCCCACCCCGTTGTCTGTGTCCATTTGTTAATTTTTTTTCTCTTGGCAGTCATTATTTTATTTTATTTTTCTTTATTGATTAAGGTATTACATATGTGTCCTTATAGCCACATTGCCTCCCACACTCCCCCACTCATACCCTCCCCCCTCCCCCCCCCCCCCGTTGTCTGTGTCCATTTGTTAATTTTTTCTCTTGGCAGTCATTATTTTATTTTATTTTTCTTTATTGATTAAGGTATTACATATGTGTCCTTATAGCCACATTGCTTCCCCCACTCCCCCACTCATACCCTCACCCCCCCCTCTTGTCTGTGTCCATTTGTTAAGCTTATATGCATGCATACAAGTCCTTTGGTTGATCTCTCTCCTTTACCCCCACCTTCCCTATGAGGTTTGACAGTCTGATCGATTCTTCTCTGACTCTGGATATGTTTTTGTTCATCAGTTTATGTTGTTCATTATATTCCACAAATGAGTTAGATCATGTGATATTTATCTTTCTCTGACTGGCTTATTTCACTTAGCATAATGCTCTCCAATTCCATCCATGCTGTTGCAAATGGTAAGAATTTCTTCTTTTATTACCACAGTGTAGTATTCCATTGTGTAGATATACCACAGTGTTCTAATCCAGTCATCTGCTGATGGGCACTTAGGTTGTTTCCAAATCTTAGCTATGGTAGATTGTGCACCTATGAACATAGTGCATATATCCTTTCTGATTGGTGTTTCTAGTTTCTTGGAATACAGTCCTAGAAGTGGAATCACTGGGTCAAATGGGAGTTCCGTTTTTAGTTTTTTGAGGAAACTCCATACTGTTCTCCACAGTGGCTGCACCAGTCTGCATTTCACCAACAGTGCACAAAGATTCCTTTTTCTCTGCATCCTCGCCAGCACTTGTCATTTGTTGATTTGTTGATGATAGCCATTCTGACAGGTGTGAGATGGTACCACATTGTCATTTTGATTTGCATCTCTCAGATGATTAGTGACTTTGAGCATGTTTTCATATGTCTCTTGGCCTTCCTTCTGTCTTCTTTCGAAAAGTATATATTTACGTCTGTTGCCCATTTTTTGATTGAGTTGTTTATCTTCCTTTTGTTAAGTTGTATGAGTTCCCTGTAAATGTTGGATATAAAACCCTTATCGGTGATAACATTGGCAAATATGTTCTCCCATGCAGTGGGCTTTCTTGTTTTGTTGATGGTTTCTTTTGTGTACAGAAGCTTTTTATTTTGATGTAGTCCCATTTGTTTATTTTCTCTTCAATTTCCATTGCCCTAGGAGCTTTATTGGTGAAGATATTGCTTTGGCATGTCTGAGATTTTTCTGCCTGTGGATTCCTCTAATATTTTTATGGTTTCCTGTCTTCTGTTTAGGTCCTTTATCCATTTTGAGTTTATTTTTGTGTATGGTGTAAGTTGGTGTTCTAGTTTCATTTTTTTTTTGCATGTATCTGTCCAATTTTCCCTACACCATTTATTAAAGAAACTTTAACTCCATTGCATGTTCTTGCCTCTTTTGTCTAATATTAATTGAGCATAGTGGTTTGGGTCAATTTCTGGGTTCTCTATTCTTGTGCCAGTATCAGGCAGTTTTGAGAACAGTGCCATTGTAATACAGCTTGATATCTGGTTTCTTATATGACCAATAATCAATTGAGTTGTTCTGAATAGTTTTCCCTTCACAAATTACCACAAAATAAATATATATATATATATATTTAAAAGACTTTAAATGTTCCAGAATTATAAGAATGAGAAAGGAGAAATTTTAAGATACCTACGAAACATTGGAAGCTAAGTAAATTTGCTAGTTATGAGTAAGTGATAACTAGCAGAGGGAAAGTGTACACTCAGAACTTGGGGTATAAGTTGGAATAGAAATTTCAATATTAATCAGGATTTTTGGCACCACAGAACTATGGAGAGATTAAATGAAAGGGGTGAGACTAAAAACTAGAAATTTACTTGGAAGTTTATAAAAAACAGTCACATATACATTTATAATCTTACTATGCTTTGGCCAATGACATACGAGCAAAGTGATATGTGTGGTTGCTGGGTTCTGCCAGTAAAGAGAAAGTACATGATCTCCACTGTCCCTTCTCCTTTATATATTGGCAGGAACACAGATATAGTGGTGAAATGCCTTAGCCCACAAAGCTACTAAATCAACCAAGTAAGAGAAAGAAGTAAACTTCCGTATTTTATATATTCTGGGTCTCTATCACTGCAGTGAAACCTATACCTCAATTAATATAACCATGAACAAGAACTGAATGTAGAATTGATACAGAATATTCAAGCATACTGAAAACATTATTTTAAATAGTAGATCCTATAATTCATAATGGAGAACAATGAAAAACCAGATTTTCCAGGTAGCTTGAGATCAGAGTAAATATCTTAAAATCCAAACAAAAATATGCAGATTTTGGATAATAAAGAAACAGAGCTGCCAAAGGATCTTATAGAATGATCAGATAAACATGACATACTAGGAAGAATAATTCTCCAGTAATAAGTTATCCTATATAATAAAGAGGTAATATGCAAATTGACCATCATAACCTTGCATAAGATGGCCGCCTCCATGTCATCACAAGATGGCCACCACAAGATGGCCGGCAGGGGAGTGCAGTTGTGGGTGATCAGGCCAGCAGAGGAAGGCAGTTGGGTGGGACCAGGCCTGCAGGGGAGGTCAGTTAGGGGTGACCAGACTGGCAGGGGAAGGCAGTTAGAAGCGACCAGGCTGGCAGGGGAGGGGAGATGGGGGCGACTGGGCCGGCAAGGAAAGGCAGTTGGGGGTGATCGGGCCTAAACCAGCAGGCGGACATCTCCCAAGGGGTCCTAGATTGGAGAGGGTACAGGCTGGGCTGAGGGACACCACCACCCCCACCCCCAGTGCATGAATTTCGTGGATCAGGTCTCCAGTTTTCAATATATTATTAAATGAGAATGTCATTTTAAGAGAGCTCCGTAGATCTAGAAATTATAGAGACTTCAACAATGATAAATTCATTTCAGTGAGTCAACTATGTATTAGATATTAGTTTTAGCACTTTTGAAATTAAATTGACATGTTCGGAAGGAACATTGATATGAAGAGAATATGATCAGAATTATTTAGAGATATATTTGAGGTGAATATAGTAATTTTAAATATGCACATACTATAAAAAGTTAAAAAATAGAATTGAATGTCAAATAAGAAAAAAATGTCAGAGATGTTAAAATAGATGTCAATAACTTCATGGCAGCAACAATTTGAGAAAAATTTCTAATGATTACAAGCAGGCCTAATTTTTTCTGAAAAGAATACAAAGGAATTAGCTTTCTACCAGTTCCCCTACCCTTCATCTCTACCTTTTTGACACTACATCAAAAGAAGCTAAAAGGCATCAAATGATCTCCCAGGATGCACTGAAATTAAATCATAGTTTACCTGTGCCATGAGAATTTTGCATCTGAAGAAGACAGATGGTGAGATTTTGGATGCTGATGCATAGCAGAGTGCTTAAGACCTACACGACTGTTATGGTCATGTCTACTGGCTTACCATGGCCTCAAAATCCACTCTCATAGTTTGTGCTAGCATTTTCATAATATTTCATAATATTTTTTTTATTGATTTCAGAGAGATTAAGGGGGGGAGAGAGAGATAGAAACATCAATGATGAGAGAGAATCATTGATCAGCTGCCTCCTGTACGCCCCACACTAGGGGTTAAGCCTACAACCCAGGCATGTGCCCTGACAAGGAATCGCACTGTGACTTCCAGGTTCACAGGTTGAGACTCAACCACTGAGCCACGCAGGCTGGGCTAAAATATGTTTTTAGTGATTTTAGAGAGAGAGAAAGGGAGAGGAAGAGAGATGTAGAAACATTAATGAGAGAGAAACATCTATCGTCTGCCTTCTGCACACCCCCTTCCTGGGATGGAGCCTGCAATTTGTGCATGTGTCTTGACAGGGAATCGAACCAGTGACCTCTTGGTGCACAGGATGACATTCAACCAACTGAGCCATACCAGCTGGGCTGTGTCAGCATTTTTGAACTACTTTAAGGACTTTTTTACTTTGCAAATGACTTTATAGAGAAAGATTTAGATTTGGTGGGTTATAAAAAAACAAGATAAATAATATGGAAAACAAGGTAGCTTATGGTTAATACTTCATGTATGGCTACTAAATAATAATGTGTTATATAGCACAAACTATTTTTAACCACAAAGGTACCATAAATTTAATGATTTATTTAATGGGGACAATTTCATAGCTATTATTAAAATATGTCACTTCTTATGATGAACAAATTACCAAGAAGCACTGACATAAAGATTATAGAATTTTGTTTAATATGGGATCTACTAAAATTTATTTAGGCTCAATCCAGATATTTTTAAATTGAAATGTTTAGCATGTTAAATTCATCTGGCTGTAATTTTCTCTTTAAATTTCATTTTATTTAAGTTTAAAAAATATTTGCTTCATTTCAGTATAGAGATTAATGTGTTTTCAGTTTAGTTATTCTATGTAGCAAGATTTCTATACACATTATTTATATAGCCTACTACATGTACAGTGTTATAAATATGGACAATATATTCTAAGAGAATTACACATCATATATATTAAAAACCTCAGAATAGCATAATTGCTTTAGATCCACAGCAACAATTTTATGAAGACAGACAATAATAATAAAAATATTTCAAAAGGGAGATCCATAATGACATTATTAGAAAGATGGGCGATTTTTCTTTTTTCCCCCTCTTTTTATTGAATTTATTGGGGGTAATGTTGGTTAATATAATTATATAGGTTTCAAGTGTACATTTACATAATTCATATTCTGTATATTGTATTGTGTGTTCATCACCACATATCAAATCTCCTTTCTTCACCATTTATCTCCCCTTTTCCCTCTTCTACCTCTCCCCACACCCCTTTTCCTCTTGTAATCACCATTAATGTCCTATTTCTAGTTTTCCAGCATCTTGTTGGACAATCTGGCATACTAAAAATTGATCAAATATTTTCCTTGAAAAGTTTGAAATTTGCATTTTCAATATTTTTTAAAGTTTATCTATTGCTGAAAGTGGTACAGATTCCCCCCCCACACCCTTTTTTTTTTTTTCTCATTGATCCCCTCCACTCTGCACCCACCACTCCCAGGCTATTTTTCATCTGGAAATAATTCCTTCAGTAGTAATATATTTTTAAAAAATGAGCAAGTTTTAAATAAATTAGGGTTTATATAATATTGACAAGATTCTATTTAATCATGTTATTGATAATATTAACAATTAAAAAGAAAGACGTTATAGAAGTTATGAGTGTTGGTACATTCTTCAGCTCGGATGGAAGACATAAAGATGCCTTTCCTTTGTCTGCTCAATTTAACTTATGCCTAAGAAAACTTTTATTTTCTACTTAACAAAATAGTTTACTGTGCTTATTATTTTAAAAAATCAAGTGCATTCTGGCAAAGCACTAATAATATTTTGAAAATGGAATTAACAACTTAACATTTTTAGTCCCTCTGGTTTTGCTGTAGTGATATAATTGCAACTGTGTCACTATAGTAAATTTCTCAGTTCAATATGTTTTCCTTTGTATCTATTAGTTTCCTGAAGTGGAACATGTAGAATACTTTGAAAGACAATGTTTTCTTTTCCAAATGGCCCCAGGATGAATTTTGTGAGTTAATAATTCAGTAAACAAATATTTATTCAACATTTTTTAAGTATTGCATAAGCAATGTAGATAAAACAGACTGAATTGCTGACTCTTTCAAGGAATTCACATACCTCTTTAATAATCTAATAAGACAATGTTAATAATAATAAATACAAATATGTTCTCATAAGAAGATAAAATATAATGGGAGAAAGTGTAAATTGAGTAACTGCTTAAAAATAACAATTATAAATATCCTGAAAGTCAAAAAAGACTCCCTGTGTTTAAGCACAGAAAAGTCAGGATGACGGAGTATAATAAATGAGAAAAGAGGGGGAAAAAGAAAGGGAGAAGCTTGACATCACAACTATTTTTATTTGATATTAAATATCATAAAGATCTGCTGGAAAGCTTTCACCTGGAGAGTGGCATGATAGAACTTAATCTATAGGAAGAGCAGATGGACTGGAAGCGGCAAGAATGGGCACCAGTCGGGGAACTAGTGCAGACATTTGGAAGACAGATGGTGGCATCTTGAACCGAGCAGCAATAAGAGTAAATTTTAAGATATACTTTGGAAGTAAATTCTAAAGAACTTAGTGTTGCACTGGACATGAGATATGAAAAGAAGAGCAGAATAAAGATTATCTGATGGGCAAAGGGTGACACTGCTTTTTGAGATTGTGAAAGTTGGGCCATAGACGACACAATATGGTAAAGGGGAAATAAGGGTCATTCGTTTTCTCTGAATCTCTTAAATACCCAGTCAGTTTTCCAGCTGTGTCTTAGTCAGGATAGCTACAACACAATAGCACAGACTGTGTAGCTCATCAACCACAAAGACTTATTTCTCCCAGTCCTGGAGGCTGGAAGTCCAGAATCAGGGTGCTGACAGGGTTGAGTGAAGCCCCTCTTCTGGTTGCAGACTTCTCTTTCCGTTCTCACATTGCAGAAGGGGCAAGGGACTTTTCTTGGCCATGACTGCCATTCATAAGCACCCCACACTCATGACCTAATCACCCCCCGAAAGCTCTCTTCTTAATACCGTCACCTTGGGCATTGGGGCTTAACAACATGACTTTGTAGGGCTGGGTGGTGGTACAAATATTCAGACCACAGCAAACTAGAAATAATACATGGAAGGACTAAGTTGTGGAAAGTAATATTGCTGATGCGTGAAATATGGAGCAAGAGGTAATGATTAATTAGGAGCAGTGATAGCTGCCCCTAAACTTATGGTATGTTGCTCAGAAAATGTTACCAGTGAAGCTTGGACTTAAATGTCCCATAAGATACAATAAATAGTTCACTTAGATCTAAATATGGAGAACAAATAGGCTCATGTCATTTCGTATTTGTACTCTGTAAAAATTATACTCACTTCTAAGTATACTGAATGCCTAACATGGCTTCGCAAAGACATGGGGTGAAGGGAAATAATGTTCCGCGGGGGATGTACAGGGCAGGCAGGCTCTAGCAGCAACTGCTTTGAGATGCTTGATAATCCTCCTATATTTTATTGGTTTGGAAAGGAGCAGTGCTGAACCCAGATAATTTGCTTGTGAACAAGACTCTAAACCAGGGTAGGGAACTTTTCTCTGCCATGTGGATGTTTATAACATCATTTGCAGACCATACAAAATTGTCAACTTAAAAATTAGTCTGCTATATTTGGTCAAACGTTTAATTATCTCACTCCTAATGCCTTGGCAGGGCCAGATCAAATATTTCATGGGCCTTATGCAGGCCCCGGGCTGTTCCCCATCCCTGCTCTAAACAAACCAGGGCTGCAAGAAAATTAAATAACTCTCCTTGGTCCCAGGGAAATGCTGATAAATTATTAGAGGAGGGTGAAGGATATTTAGTGCATTTACTTTTGTTATGGGAATCCTTGGTGACTGCTCAATGCCGACATCATTATAAAATTGTGGAGATGAATAAAAAATTGGCAACGATATTATAAAGATTTATATTTGGAATGAAACATAAGAAGCCATAATTCAACACCTATAAAATGAAGATAATGAAAGCAATATTTTAAAAATCAAATAACAGAAACAACAACAAATATTTCCTGAAAGGGAGCAGAATATGCCACCCTAAAATATGTCTTTTTGGCATAAGGATTATTTTGAGCTGATTATTTTTTTAAAAATAGCAGAAACAGGAGAGGTTTGGAAACTAAGTGGAAGTTACCCTTTTACAAGTAAAATGAATATTTTAAATGAAAATGTTTATTTGTAATGGTGTCTCCCTCTCTGTACCAATAAGAGGATGACCCTAAATCTTTAGAAAGTTGTCAACAGGGAAGGCAATAACTTTAACCTGCGTTACAACCTTACCTTTGTTTCCTGTGCTCTTCCTGGCAGCCGCCTACAACTGGGCACCTTTCCATCCCAAGTGGCTTCTTTTTTCTTTAGCTGGAGATGGTATTTAAGGTAGTAGCTGGGGTCTTTTTGGTGAGTTTTTAAGTTTTCCTGTGTCTCTCCCAGATATAAGGAGGATACATGTTATTAAAGTTCTGATTATTCTTCTCCTGTTAATCTGTCACTTTTTGGGGGGCGCGGGGAGTAGTCTCAGTCAAGAACTTAGAAGGGTACCAGGAAAGTATTTTCCCTTCCCCATACCCCTAACCTTCCAAAAAATATTTATAGAAATTAATAATAGAAATGTAGAGTTTATTTTTCCATCATCTCTGGTTATTTGCTATATAATCTATCTATCTATCTATCTATCTATCTATCTATCTATCTATAGAGAGAGAGGTAATATGCAAATTAGCCAGGACGCCTTAAGGCATCACAACCGGCTCAGGAGGAGGCTGCATCACGACTGGCTCAGGAGGAGCAGTGTGGCTCAGAGCACACCCCCGGTGGGTGGTGGTGGTGGCAGGAGTGAAGCAGCCTGGGTCCTGGGTACCAGAGGGAAGCCGGTGCCAGCAGCCTGGAGAAGGAAGGCCTATTCTTGCACGAATCTTTGTGCATCAGGCCTCTAGTTAATATATAAGAGCTTGTGTGGGGTTCAGAACAAGCCATCCTAGGATGTGCCTCAGTGGTATTCTGATTACTTTGAGCTAAAGGCAATGTTATTTGCAGGCAGAAAAGAAACATCTGCTCCTCCATTTAACTAACTAGAAAAACTTGAATGAGTGACCTTGATCGTGATGCGATAGTATCACACTTACCTTCTTTTGACCTATACATAGGGCAGGGACAACTTCTATTTATTAAATGGCTATTCTTATCATCCTACATAACCCTTTCAAGCCCCTAAGGTGCATTAACTCATCCCTAGCTCAGGATGTCTTATATATTTCAATCACACTTTCTGTCTCTGAACCTCTCCTTCATGTGGGGTCTCTGATTCTCTCATGTATGCAGGATTCCCATGTTGCCAGTAGAAATAGCTTCTTGTGGCGTCCAGAGAAAGGAATTTCAAAGGGCACACATGTGGGAGAAGTTTAAGCTTAGTGACAGGATTTATTGGGGTGAAGGGAAATAATGTAGCATGGGGGATGTACAGGGCAGGCAGGCTCTAGCAGCAGCTGCTTTGAGATGCTTGATAATCCTCCATATATTTTCTTGGTTTGGGGAAAGGAGCAGGATCTTTTCTGGGCTCTGCAACCTACTTGCTCAGTTTTCCTGGACTTGTGCTGGGCCCTCCTCCTAACCAATCCCTTTCCTGGACCTTCCAGTGCCCTCTGCCCTTGTCCAATCTAATTATTTTCTTAGATATTTTTTCAGGCTAGACTCCACCCCTTTTGTTAACATTTTGACTCCTACTCTGCACCCCCAAAGTTGTGCTGTGTCATCTGGTTTCTACTGCACATGTGCTTACCTCCTCCCTGTGCCCTCTTGGTTTTTACTGTGCATGTGCCTAGCAGAGGACTTTCCCCTCCCCCTCCCTGGGTAATGTCTGGGAATGGTCCAGTGTCTCCTGGGGAGAACGGAAAGCTGATCTCCCAGGGATTAAGTCCCCTTTGGCAGAGGATGTGGTTTTTCTGTGTGGTCTCTGAATCTGTAACTTCCAGACTCAATAAGGCTCCAGCACCCTTCTCTTTTGTTAATGTCCAGCCGCCTATGCTAACAACCATACATGTGTATGTCTCCAATTCGGTTGCTAATTTGTCTCATATCTATTTGATTATTAGACCAGCCAGAAGAACCTAGAGAGGAGAGGAAGGTTTGTTCCTCCTCCAACTTATACAGCAAAAAATTTTTTTAAAAGACATGCTTTCTTTAATTGATGGAATGAAGCTAAAGGATATTTGGACTCTAAATCTATAAGTAGTTCCAAATCACAGCCCTCTATAATAAGAATGTGTTGTTGATGCCCATTTGTATATCTCTTTTGCTGGTTTTCATGAGGTTGTTAACCAGAAAATAAAAAGCCAAAGTGAGGCAACAAACATTTATTTGTACTGACTCAGGCAGAAACGGGAACAGTATTCCAATTATTGGGTGAAGGCAAGAGCTTTGCATGAGAAAAGGAAGGGAAATAGTTACAAGCACATAAAAAAGGAATTTCTATAGGTGCTAATAAGGTAAGTTCTTCTTTAGTTATACATACATGGCTATTTACTGATTCTAAAAAATGCCTTAATTATCAGTCCCAATCGTCAGGAGGTCTGCTTCCCTGTTAGCTTTGCAGACAGTTGTTTGGAGAACAGTGCTGCTCTGGCCCAGTCCAAGGTTATTTTGCCCAATTCAAACATCCCGAGTGCTCCAGGGTAAGACCTACTGAGGTGTTCCTCCTGAATGGCTGCCCTGATTCCACTGGAAAATGGCTCCACTTACAGCAGCTTTTCAAGAAGTGTTTTCCTCCATTTAAAACCGCCAATTCCTTAATTTATAAAATAAAGTGACTTCCTGCTTTTTACAAGGTATGATACACTATGAGTTTTGCGGTTTTTAAGCCCAGGTAGTTTAAAAATGCTAAGTGTGTCTACAAGAGAATCACACTCATGTACACGGTGTCTGAAGGTCAAAAGCCAGGCAATAGGATGAGAAATTCCAGAGAGGAGAGGGACTTTTCTGTTAGGTTAAAGCTCTTGAGTATCGTTTTATTTTTCTAGAAGTTTTAGTAAAGATGTTGTGTGAGTTACTGAAGTAAACTTCTTCTTATGATTTGATAGGACAGTCTTTCCTACAGTATAACTGGAGATGTGTGTTTGCCATGCTTATGCCACTGTGACTCTGTATGTCCTTTATTTTATCACTCCCTTGATGCTGCAGCTTATTTTTCAAGTTAAATGAAAACACTAGCAAGGAAACAAAGGATGCGCTGCAATCTTCTGACCCTCGTGCTGACAGTTCCATATATTTTGAAGTGAATAAAGATAAGGAATCAGGATTCTGAAACAAGCATGCACTTCAGAGAGATGTTTCATAAATTCGCTGCTTTACTGTGTGGCACAACTGCCATAGTTTTTGATGGACAAGAACATAGATCTGGAAAATGAAACAAAGGCAGTGGCTCACTGTAATTCAAAGATAATGACTGCTTAAAGATACAATTGTTGAGCAAATGTGAGATAGTTGGTTTCCTAGGGATTTATTAATGTGATGTATTTTAATCATTGCCTGCTGTAAAAGAATATTGCCACTCAGATAATGGGGTCTCACTCATTCTGTAAATCGCATATTTATATCTAACATTCAAGTGGCAGCTGGAAAAAGGTCTCCGCTGCACAGCAGTCAGGCACCTGCAATGAATGTGAGAGCCCATGTCCAGGCTTCGAATGTCACCACATTGCCATCTTATTGTGAGTGACTGAAATTTACTTCCCCTTGTTAGTGGTGCTGAAAATTGCCACAGGTTTCTACAGTTTATAATGTATTGTCTAAACTGAAAACATTTCCCAGATTGAATTGACCTTTTAGAAAACAGCACTTACGTCCTCAAAATGCAGGACTGTTGCAATATTTTATTTAAAAAGGTTATTTAGTTATAAAACGTGGAGAAAGTGTAAGGGATTAGACTGAGTATATTGCTCTATAGAATGCATGGCTGCCAGAAAATACAAAACAAAGACTGTTGATTGCTTAACCACCCAAATGGCAGTGGGAATAAGGCACTGGGGAAACCACATCTTTCCTGTATCAATAGAAAAAAAGCAGTCAAAGGAGTGGATGCTATTTTTTTTTTATTCTGTACTTTTAATTAGTCTGTCATTTTGCTATCAAAAAGGGAGTGGAACATTGTCAAGTCTGTTGGACTGCTCATAATAAAATACAAGTCTCAGAAAATTTATTCATAGAGCAGAGTACTTCTTCATCATATTAAAGCATTTGAGAGATAGATAGATAGAGAGAGAGAGAGAGAGAGAGAGAGCATAATAAAAGAATAGAAATATTAAAAATTTATCAAAAACAATTATTTAGGGGTTGACAAATAAGTAAAGGGAAAAATGACTAGCCAAAGTTATTTGTTTATTTATTTATTTATTTTAATATATATATTTTAAGTGTTTTATTTTGGAGGTGATTTAGATTTATAGGAAATTTGTGAAGCTAGTACACAGAGTTTCAACAAACCCCACACCTAGTTTCCTGTTATGAACATCTTTCACAATAAATAAGCCAATATTGGTACCTTACCACTAACTGACATCATACTTTGTGCAGATTCCTTTCGTTTTTACCTAATTCCCTTTTTCAGTTCCAGGATACCACATCACATTTAGTCATCCTGTTTCTTACTTTTTTTTTAAATTTCTTTATTGATTGAGGTATTACATATATATCCTCATTCCCACATTACCTTCCCAACCCCACTCATGCCCTCACCCCCCTGGTGTCTTTGTCCATTGGTTAGACTTATATTCATGCATACAAGTCCTTTGGTTGATCTCTCCACCTTACCCCCACCCTCTCCTACCTTCCCTCTGAGGTTTGACAGTCTGATCGAAGCTTCCCTGTCTCTGGATCTGTTTTTGTTCATCAGTTTATGTTGCTCATTATAATCCACAAATGAGTGAGATCATGT
Organism: Cnephaeus nilssonii; assembly: GCF_951640355.1. Lineage (NCBI taxonomy): Eukaryota > Metazoa > Chordata > Mammalia > Chiroptera > Vespertilionidae > Cnephaeus > Cnephaeus nilssonii. The sequence goes on from NC_137079.1 coordinate 79,198,042, forward strand.
GATATTTATCTTTCTCTGACTGGCTTATTTCACTTAGCATAATGCTCTCCAATTCCATCCATGCTGTTGCAAATGGTAGGAATTCCTTCTTTTTTACCACAGCATAGTATTTCATTGTTTAGATGTACAACGGTTTTTTAATCCACTCATCTAATGATGGGCACTTAGGCTGTTTCCAAATCTTAGCTATGGTAAATTGTGCTGGGATGAACATTGGGGTGCATATATCCTTTCTGATTGGTGTTTCTAGTTTCTTGGAATACAGTCCTAGAAGTGGGATTATGGTCAAATGGGAGTTCCGTTTTTTGAGGAAACACCATACTGTTCTCCACAGTGGCTGCACCAGTCTGCATTCCCACCAGTAGTGCACGAGGGTTCCTTTTTCTCCGCATCTTCACCAGCACTTGTCATTTGTTTATTTGTTGACGACAGCCATTCTGACAGGTGTGAGATGGTACCTCATTGTCATTTTGATTTGCATCTTTTGGATAATTAGTGACTTTGAGCATGTTTTCATATGTTTCTTGGCCTTCCTTCTGTCTTCTTTGGAAAAGATTCTATTTAGGTCCGTTGCCCATTTTTTGATTGGATCATTTATCTTCCTTTTATTAAGTTGTATGAGTTCCCTGCAAATGTTGGAGATTAAACCCTTATGGATGATAACATTAGCAAATATGTTCTCCCATGTAGTGGGCTTTCTTGTTGCTTTGTTGATGGTTTCTTTTGCTGTTGAAAAGCTTTTCATTTTGATGTAGTCCCATTTGTTTATTTTCTCTTTAGTTTTCATTGCCCTAGGAGCAGTATTAGTGAAGAAATTCCTTCGGCATATGTCTGAGATTATGCTGCCTGTGGATTCCTCCAGTATTTTTATAGTTTCCCATCTTATGTTTAAGTCCTTTATATATTTTTATTGTTGATAATATTATAGCTGTCTCCCATCCCCCCCTTGTACCCCCTTTATCCCAGGATTTTTAAAAATATATAATTTATTGACTTTTTTACAGAGAGGAAGGGAGAGGGATAGAGAGTTAGAAACATCGATGAGAGAGAAACATCAATCAGCTGCCTCCTGCACACCCCCTACTGGGCATGTGCCCGCAACCAAGGTACATGCCCTTGACCGGAATCGAACCTGGGACCCTTCAGTCCGCAGGCCGACGCTCTATCCACTGAGCCAAACCGGTTTAGGTCATCCCAGGGTTTGAATTTATGTGATTGCACCATGAATATTGTTTATGAAGCTGGAAGAAAAAGTACAAAAAAATCATCTAAAATCATAGAGTCAAGTTGATAAAATATAGGCAAATTGAAAAGCTTCTAATGTTAATCTGAATTTTCTTTCTTTTTCCCCCAAAAATCTTGGTTGCTGACTATGGTGAGAGAACAAACAGAAGGTCTCTTGAGTCAAATATTTTGAACAACTAATTTCAATGGAGTTAAAAAAATAATTCACTGAATACTAAAACTAAGTTTAATTATATTAAGTGCAACCATTACAAAATAATTAGGTGAATTGATGGATATTAATATAAAAATCTCTAAGTTGTCAAAATAGATTAACATATATTTTACATCCATTCAGTAGAATGCTACTCAGCAATAAAAATAAATCCAGTACTGATATTTATTACAATATAGATGCATCTTAAAATAAGTAGCTGATTGAAAGAAGCCAAGCAAAAGAAGAGCATATATAGTATGATCATTTATATAAATGCCCAGAAATGTTAATTCTTAATAAAGAAAGTGTGTTAGTGTTTCTGTGGGAAAGGGTTTAAAAAGAGGGATTAAAAAAATGGCAAAGGGAAACTTTTGAGGCTGATGGGAATGTTCATTTTCTTGAATGTGGTATGTACATATGTTAAGACTGATCAAACTGCACTCTCTGTGTGTGATTTGTTTACTTCAATTATACCATAATGTGATTCGAAAGCAAGAACACATTGAGAAACCTAGGCCTGGAGACTTCCAGGCTCCATTCTAGGAGAGGCATCTTTGTCACTTAAGAGGTACACAACAAGGGATCTATGTGTTTGGAAAATGGTACCACGAACCTTATGAACACTGCAGTTAATTAACGTTATTGCTGACAGTAGAAAGACCTGGTCGTGTCTGGTTAAATGCACATAGTAAGATAGTGGTGGTCTGTGGGTTATTTATTCACATATATGGCTTACTCAGCCACACCAAACAAGTCATTACATATCATTGTAGGAGAGCATGCACAGGGTCTTAATTGGGCACAATGAACCACCACCCGAAGAAGTGATGTCAGTACTCCTTTGATCAGATTGGGTGGATATGTTCCATCTTACATAATAAAAAGGTAATATTTAAATTACCATCACTCCGCTACACCCATGATTGGGCCAGCGGGAGACACAGGGGGCGGGACTTGGGGTGGCTAGGGTGGTGATTGGGCCGGCAGGACGCTGAGCTCGCGTTGCCAGTGGCGACGCGAGCTCAGCGTCTGCGCTATGGCTGTGCTGCGGCACATACAGGCCTCTGGGGCAGCAAGCTGAGCCGGCGTTTTGGAGGTTTGGAGGTGGCGGTCCCCGGGGAGGAGTCTGGTGGCAGTTGGGCCGCAGGAGCACGTGGCAGCGGCCCCAGCCTTCCTGGGCGGGAGGCAAAGGCAAGACCCAGGCCTGGGCTCCGGCCGCAGGAGGACCACGCCCCCGCCCCGCCTCGCCCTAGGGGCCCAGGGACTTCGGAGCTGCCGACCAGCGGACAGACAGCTTACACGTGCATGATTCAATCATGCACTGGGCTTCTAGTTATAAAATAACTCCCTAAGTCCCATCAAAGAAATCATTGAATTTAATTATTATATGATAAAGCCCCAGATTTTCTAAGATTTACTTACTATCTATAGATCTCATCTTTTTAATACTATCATGTTCAAACTCATTTGTGGTTTTCAAACTTTTAAAAACAATAGAACCTTGAATGAAGCAAAATCTCACCCAAAATAATCAGATATTTAGCTTAATCATTGCTTATGATATTGATAAAAGCAAAACTTAATGATCATATATTTAGTTTATAAGGTTACAATTTTAATTCTTATAATGAATAAGAATAATATAAGTAGAATATAATGGCCACATAGGGCCATATAGGATTTGTGGACTTTTGTTGCTTTGTCAGCCATAGCATCTATTGCTATATCTTGCTTCAATTGCAGAGTTTTCAGAAGTCTTATTCATTCTGATATGTACTTTTAACTGGTATTTCTTTTTATCAGTGCCCATTGAAAATGTAGTATACTCTCCTGTGAAAGTGATCTAAGTGCTTGAGAGGACAGAAACAAATGTTTGCCTCTAAGTTAAATCACTATTAATACTTAACAACTGATTTCATTTCTTACCCAAAAAATCAGGCAAGTAGCACCAAAAATTTACAATCATTGTTAAAATTACCTAATATGAAAGTGGCAAAATTCAATACACTGTAAATTTACTTATTATTGTACAATATTTATTCCATGATAAGCACATGTAAAGCAAACATACCTAAGCCTTGTCTGACAGTTCACAATGGGGCACACATGTTGTAACAGTGTTTGTACTTATATAATTGTATGTGCTCAGACATGCAAAAGCCTAAATAAAAATTGGGGAAGGTGGTGGCTGAGTCAGAAGAGAGTGACAAATTCAATAACCAATAAAAGTTCAAAGATATTTATTCATGTGGCAGAAAAGCTATGGTGGAAAGAATTCTAAGATGACTTCCAATAATCCATGACTATCTATAACCCCTCCTCTCTAGTGTAGGTAGAACCTTTCATTTATTTTGAACCAATAGAATATGGCAAAAGTAATGGACTGCCATTGTCATTATTATATGGTATTTTGCAGGTATAATTAAGTTCCTGATTAGGTGACTTTTAGAGGGAATTTGTCCTTCTTGGGCCTTAATTAATCAGGTGAAACCTTTAAAAAGGGGTCTAGAGATCAGAGACAGAAATCTGAATCTCTTGCTGGTTGTAAAGAAACAAGCCACCATGAGATATACAGCTGTAAGGACGGGATTCTACTAATAAGCACATGGGCTTGGAAGAGGATCTTGAGCCTCAGATGAAACCCTACTCCTGTCAGGGTTTAAGAGCAGATACCTAGCTAAGGCATGCCTGAACTCCTGACCTATGGAAACTGTGTGATCATAAACTTGTACTGTTTAAACTGCTAAATGTGTTGTAATCTGTTACCCAGTAATAGGAAAAATATGTATACATATTAATGTTTAAAATATAGAGATATTATTATTATTATTATTATTATTATTAGGTTCATTTTTTTTTCACTCACAGAGGTGAGCCACAGATATTTAGGAAAATTGTCCAAGATCACAGAGCTCAGGCAGAATGGTTCACACATTGCTGAAATGCAAAGCCAAAGTAAAACAAATCCTTATGATTAATAGAACACTATTTTTACTTTCTAAATAAACATTTAAAGAGTTAATGGATTTAAGTGTTAATGGATTAAAGTTGTGTTCCAAAACATTTAAAGAGATAAGTAAGCAAGGTGAGTAAAATTATTTTAGTCTAAAATTACGTATTACTCTAAAGAGACTGATTGTGACTCCTTTTAAATTCATGCTAAATGCAAAAGATAATTGATATTTTTGCAGTGTTATCTCTCTGATTTTAGACATAGAAAACACAGAATTAAAGAGTTGACTGCAATGAAAAAACAAAATAAACAGAGAAGAGATCTATTGTTGGCATAACACTTGATCTATACTTATTTTTATGGGTGAAATAAGATTTTTAAAAGAACTTTTCAATGTACCTTAATAAGACCTGTTTCTCCAAAGAACAGCCCTCTTGGTAAATCTTTTGCAGCAGAATGTAGTGCTCAGTGAAAGCCAGCAAAAGAAAGCATTAAAACCACCGTGTGCTTGTCCAATAAAATGCTATTATATTATCCTTCTCCCTACATTGTTGGGGGGTGTTTGAACTGCACAACATAAAATACCACATGTTATAGTGCTAGATGCAGAGAGAGAAAGAGAGAGAGATTAAAATGATTTCTTAGAAGATCATTTAAAATATCTTGTATAACAAAGATAATATGTCTCTTGTATATAAGAGATGGAAGAGAGACATAAAATTGATCTCTACAATTCTTCCTCATTTTATTTTATTCCAGGATTCATATCCTAAGTCTTCCCATAGTTCTGGATATAATTGAAGGAGTTTCTGATACAATTTTTTCAGAGTATGATAGGTTTTTGAAAAGATACCAGGATATGATAGATTTTAAAAATTCTCTTTTCTTGATTGTGCTCATTATTTTTTTCTGTGCTTAATCATAGCTTTTCTTGCATTGGTATTTTTTTCTTTTCTTCATGTCTGATTAAATAGATTTCAAGCACAAGCCTTCTCAAATTATTTTATAAATGAATAAAATCACATAGTTAGAAATAACCTAATAAGTGAAATGCAAAAAACAACACTTTTGGAATAGTAAGGCACATCAGAGGACACTATTAATTAACTATTTCATGTCATTAGTTACCTTGTCTCTGTTGACGTGTTCCAAATAGCATAATCAGCTACTCATTTTTCCTTATGGGACTTGAAAACCAGGCAAGCCTTAGTAATTGAAAGGAAAACAAACTGATGATGATGAAGTACAGCATTAAGAAATGATGGAGAGTGTTAAAAATCTAGAGGACAGCTTTGTTTTAGTCCACAAAAAAGAGAATGATTTAGTAAAGTGAAAACCCTGTGTTTAAAATTATTTAATAACCCTTTTATTTCAGAAGATGCTCTTGTGTTTTACATTTTTAAGATCACTTATATGCAAAACTATTTTTATATTCCTTTTAATAGCATCTTGTGAAGTGCACTATTTTAGGTTTGATGCTTTATGAGTATAGGAATTGTCTCCCTCAACAATTTTAAAGCTTTCTAAGCTCAGGCAGAATGGTCCATGCATCTGTGGCTGTACTCAGCCCCTTGCATGACACTTTGCATACTGAGAAGCTCAATCATTAAATATGTACTACTGTTACTTGCTTGTTTGGATTTAACCTTTTGTAAGGTCAAAGGTTATAATTGACCTAGCCCCTTTATGTTTCATTAAATTTCAATTCTTAAGACTCTGTTTTATAAGCAGAAGACAAAACAGTCTTCACGTTAAACTAGCACTATCCATGAACACTTCCAATACTTACACTCCACACTCTTGTGCTTCTAGAGAAATATTTATAATCTAAGCCTCTCCAGAAAAGGCAAGAAGTTATGTCCAACATTGGGTATATATGTTCATCTAGACTGTAATAATCTATAGCTACCATGAATTTCTTTCAAGGGCCTTTCAACTGTTATGGCTCCTGATAAAAAAAATTCCCATCTTACCTGATAAACACCTTCCAACTTAGGATAAAGAATATGTTTAAATTATTCATAAAAAATTTCCCATTAAAAAATATAAAATGTGTAATTTATTTGGTTTTTTTAATACTTCTGTTTAAAATAGGGGAATGACTCTTATTGAATAATTGCAAAGTTAGAACAATAACAAATATCACTACCTTTTCTGTAATTTTAGCCTCCTTTTAAAATAGGATTATTATAAGCCTTAAAGAGAATCCAGATCCAAATATCTTAACCATAATATTAAAATAAGACTTATTTTATTAAAAGTTGTATTGAACATACCAAAGTAACATTTAATCTTTCAAGATTACAAGGATCAATGTGATAAATTTTCATTTCATACAAAAGTCTAACAAAAACATGGCATTCAGTTGTCTTTCATTCTTTCCAATTTACTCTGAGATATGCTGGCACTTTATTATTATTTTACTATTGTTATTTTAGTTTTTTTCAGAACTAAAAAACAGCAATAAAAAACAAATAAAACAGCAACCAATGAATTTTATTATAAGGAAGAATTCTAAAACTTTCTAAAACAATTCAAATTTACAAAGCAGTATTTCAATTAATTATGTAGGTAACAAGATACTGACAAACTAAATGAAACATGTTTTATCAGATCAGAATGAATAAGTTCAAAATGAAACCTCATCATTCATAGATCAGATAAATATACTCAAAAGTAAGCATTCAAAGATATTTATAGCCTTTTCCTTCATTCCCTTAAAATATTATTTCAATACTCCAACTATTTTCTGGACTAAATTCCAGCCAATATCTCTGTTGTATAATTCTAATAAAGTCACTCCTTGAAAATCTTACATCAATTAAAATACTGTCTATCCTTTCTTACTGCTTCAAAGAGTCATTATAACATCTCCATTAGATTTTTAAATAAAGTTATACTGTTCAAATTTTTGTAAAACTCATTATTTTCTTACTAGAGGCCCAGTGCACAAAATTTATGCACGGGGGTGGGGGGTGGTGTCCCTCAGCCCAGCCTGCACCCTCTCCAATCTGGGACCCCTCGAGGGATGTTTAACTGCCCGTTTACAGGGATCGGGCCATGGGGGTGTGGACAACCTTGGTGAGGGGCTGATGGCTGTTTGCAGGCTGGCCACAGCCCCTTCAGGGTAGGGGGCCCCACTGGGGTGCCTGGCCAGCCTGCGTGAGGGGCTGAGGGCTGTTTTCAGGCTGGCCACACCCCCGGGCAACCCAAACTCCCAGCCCCTCCTTTTTTTTTTCAGCGCCTCCTTGAGCGGAGGCCAGGGTCAGCTGGAAGCAAGTATCTGGGATTTATTTATCTCCTATATTGAAATTTTGTAGCATTGAGTGGAGGCCAGGGCCAGCCAGAGCGGGCGGGAAGCTGGCTTCCTCCATCACCGGGGGCAATCCAAGCCTCCTGCTCACTCCAGCTCTGTGGCTGCCGCCATCTTATGTTGGGTTAATTTGCATACTTGCTCCTGATTGGCTGGTAGGTGTAGCAGAGTGATGGTCAATTTGCATGTTTCTCTTTTATTAGTGTAGATTGTGAATGTAAACTCAATGATTTGGGGAGGGGGATAATGCTTATAACATTTTGGCAGGCCAACATTATGAAGATAATATTACCATGTAAACAAAATATTGCATCATTCTCACTTATTTTTGTAGCTTTGAATAAATTTCACTGTCTAATTTGTGCTCTTATATTCGTGTTATAGATTAAAATCTTGAATCTCTCATTCTTTCCTAAATTTGTCTGTCTCTTGACCTACCTTTTTAAAATATATTTTTTTTATTGATGTCAGAGAGAAAGGGAGAGAGAGAGATAGAAACATCAATGATGAGAGAGAATCATCAATAGGCTGCCTCCTGCACACCCCCACTCAGGATTGAGCCCACAACCCAGGCATGTGGCCTGACCAGGCAAAAAACCGTGACCTCCTGGTTCATAAGTTGATGCTCAACCACTGAGCCACGTTTGCCAGGCTTGACCTAGTTTTTTACTCCCTCCAGGATACAGAAAGTCTGACAGTGAATTATTTAAGTTTGCTTGGATGAATCTCAAACAAGTCTTAAGGTGTCAGGTATAGCAATAGATGGACAAACAATAAGGTTTAATAATGTACAATTTAAATAATAGAACAATATTTTGAACATGAAATGATCCAGTATTGGTCTACATAAACCATGAATTGACATTTTCTATATTATTTACCTGTATTTATTTGCAATTTCATAAGAGCTTCATTATTGGAATGTAGGGTTTTTAAAAATTATTTGATATAAAGTTTTATGGAAATGTATTACTTTGTGTTCAGATTTATATCTCACTTATTTGTTGTACTATAGTAATGGTTCAAGTGAAGTAACATTGTAAAAATATCAATACTGAAAATAAACATATATATCATAATTCATTATTTCTACAATTTACCTACAAAACTATAATAGAGTAACCAGGATATTATATATTTATACATATTCTAAGACTGAGTACAATAAAGATTTTATTTCACTTCTTACTTGAACATACTCTCTACAAGCCAGTTTTCTGACCTGTGGAATAAGCTAGATGAGATGACACTTCCCTCTGGAGTGTATCAAAACATGCCAGAGCAATAAAAACTATGATAGCAAAGATTAAGGTTTCTGACCCCAATTGAAGCATTTCAGCTTTTTTGAGAGCCCCTGGAGAATGGCCTTGAACCTGCTCTCACTATCTTCTCTTGCTCTCTCATCAGTGCACAGAGCGTTTCACAAACATTTTGAAACTTAGCAATCTCTCTTTCCAAATGGAGCTCTGGGAATGATTTAAATCTCTTAACCCTCTGGCAAATTTCTCCATCCTGGAGGATTAATCGACCATTCAGTCGATAAACTTTTGAAGACTTGAGGGAAAGTTACAGACATCCAGAAGGATTGCATGGGAGACATAGTAAAGGGACAAATGTAGATTATTTTTTTAAAAGGTTATAACTGAATTATGGAAATAAATGACTTATGCACTCAGAGAAGATATGGTTATATTAACAATTAACTGTCAGTTGACATGGACATTTATTTCTTACTGTGTTAAAAACACTGTTAGGCACAAAAATGGATTCTGCACAGAGCCTTCCCTCGTGGATCCTTGTACTAGAAAAAAAAAGAATAACTGTATATAGAATAGAATATAGTCAATGCTAAGTGATATAAAAAAGATATGAATAGGCATCATGGAAGATGATGAAAAAGGTTACTTTGATTAAATAAAAGAAGAAGAAGACTTCCTAGGGATAGTAGGATTTGAACAAGGCTTGAAGAACTGATAGAATTTAACTATGGGAAGTTATTAAAAAAAATACGCACAACAAACAAAACGAAATGTGGCACCAATAAAAGTGCTTTGAATGCCAAAAAGTTTTACCTGAATTTTGCAGAATAGTATTTCCAAACTGTTGTGTAGAACATCAATGTCCATTAAGATGTAAAAAGATATTCCATTAGAAAAAAAAAAGATACTCTGGAAAAATTACATTTGTGAAAGATCAAATACTCTATGGATAAAAAGAGCTAGCAGCTAGTGATCATAGATTAATGACTATTATGATTACTACTACCACTACCATTACTAACACAGCTGTGGCTACTAAACAAAAGCTGAAGCTAATAGGGCTCCAAGAATGAGAGTTTTTAAAAGCTCTCCAATGATTTGAATATTCCCCCTACATCCCACCTCCTGGAGGAAAGCAACTGCCTGAAAGTAAGGGTTTTCAGTTTTCTACTGTATCATCAGTGCCTAGGTCTATGTGGCATCAGTGCCTAGCCTGACCAAATGTCCTCTCCCACCTGCAAGAGGAAAACAGGGAGAGAAAGGAAACACAGCTCTCTTCTGTGAGAGGTAAAAGCTCAGTAATAGGTGACTTAGGGCCAGACTTGAGTCTAGAATGAATATTGGCTTGTATATCCATTTTTTGAGACAAAAGGTGATAGGTTAGGTAGACATGGAAAAAAAAAAGCATGAACAAAATGCACATACAATCAAGATGACTATCCATAAAACAGAGAAGAAATTGGTATGACTAGAAAGTAATAATACACCTATGTGTTCTTAATTAGGTATGTTGGTACTGTTTTTTCCTAGTTCAGATGTAGTTACATGGGATTTGAGGCTTGAAGAGTCCCACTTTCTAAATGTTTTCACAATGAAATATTTTTAATAAATCTGCACAATTTTATAACGTATTGATATCTATCCCAGTGAAAGATACAACTAACTACGAACTATCCTGCTGCACACATCTTCTCTGATCTTTCTTGCTTCAGATTTTGTTCACCTTTTTTCTGCCTGAATTGGTCCCCACTCACCTGGCCTCCTACTATAGAATTCAACAAAGGCTTCACTTTTCCAGTAACCTTGCCCTGATCTCTACAAACTTGGGTTACAAATATCTCCCTTAGTTCCCATAAAAATATATTATTTACCATATACTAGTATATAGTGCCAGTTTACTTATTTGTCTCACCCTTTAGGGGATACCCTACTTGAAGATAAGAGTATTTTTTATTATATTCCAAGTATTTATTTCATTGCTAGATGCCTGATAGTTTCTATTGTAGCTTCTATTTTTGAGAATGAGAGATCATAACCATAGTTTAAAAATCAGGTTTAAACATGTTGCCTTAAGATAAAGTTTATAGGAACCTTACTGAATGAAAATTGGGGGAAATTAGTCCCACTAAGTTGAATGAAAATGTAAGAGACATTTTCTCTCTGATGTAGCTCTCTGCTCTGATAACAGAGTTGGAAACATACATAAATATCTTTTAGTATACAAGAAATAAGATACTCAAATAAAAATTTAATGTGCAACCTCAATTTATATTGAGGTATATTCTAATTTTAGCTATTTTTTGAGTAGCTAATGGATTTTTTCTTTGATTATTATAAAACATATACATTCATATATATATATATAGTTTTATTGTGAAAAATCAATCTCAGATGAATGAACCACATGCATACATCACCATGAGTGTCTTTCAAGGATGATGTGCAAGTTATATACAATGTATTCACTTGTGTACTCATGAATGTTTCTTCTATATTACAAGAGGATCCAGACCTTCTTTTTTTAGAAACTATGTGAAACAAAGATGTACATATTACTTATGAAAAAAATATGTCTCAAAAAATTAGTTAATTTTTTCATTTAGTGTAGGAAATAAAGCAAGATGAATGAACCACATGCATACATCACCCTCAGTGTCTTTGAAGGATGATGTGCAAGTTATATACAATGTATTACCGTCATTAGGTTTAGAAATTATTTCCTAACATTTTTTTTTCTCTGATCAGGTTTAGTTCCCCATTTAATAATATGATTATAACCTGTTAGAACATATGGATGTTGAATTAACTTTGAATTATTATGACATCTAATTCATCATGCAGAAATTAAATAGCTTGTTTTTTATCAGAGGAAAAGAAGTATAACAAAGAGCCTTCCCCACCCCACCAAACTCACCTCCAAGGATATATTGTGGATTACTAATAACGTGGTTAAAGTCATTTACAGGGGCAGTGGTTTTATATACAGGCAAGTGCCAAGCGCCAATAAGGGCACTTACTAGGTATGATCATTATAAAATCAGGTGAAAACATTTTTTAGGTTCACAGCAAATCCTTTATGAAATGGAAGATGCTGGAGCTGAAACACAGCCAGAGTTAGTAACAGCATGCAAACAACCTTCAGAGTAAAAATTATTCAAAAATGTCTAATCCTGTAACTGTATCAAAGCTGGCAGGTGCTCACTACACAGAATATTAATTTGGGAAATTTAGAGACAATTTAAAAGATAACCTTCTGTGCCAAATATGTTAAGAGCAATGCATCTCAGGATAAAAATACCAAATATTTTAAAATCTGTAGGAAGGATGAAGATGCAAAATGTAAGGGAGAGGATATTTCCAACCCCAGAGTAATTATAACATTTTCATTGGGCTTCTCTGTTTATACTGGGGGAGTAGAATCTGGGCAAGAGTGTTGTGAAGCCTTCAACACTTGACTGTGTCTTTCAGTGAGTTCTGAATTATTACCATCTTAACTAAAATTCAGCAAGGGAAGGGGTTTATAGAGAAGTGAGAGTATATACTGAACAAGAATAAATTACCAAAATATATTCAATCTCACAAAGAAATGTCAAAAGTGGCATTAATCTGATTTAAAGTTATAAGATTTTGTGGATCAAAGGGGTAAATAATTTTCTAAAATTACACTATTCTTTAATATGTATCCTTGGTTACATGAGCTTGAAAACACCAGATTAAAAATGTCATACAAGACACTTGCAGAAGGAAGACTTAAGGAAAATATAGCATTGATTAATGATCCAAGGAGAAAGAACTAATATTTTAGAAAAATATCTCATGATGCTTTTTCTAAGTGTGGACAAAATATTCTCTTATCAGAAAAATGTTAAAAAAACATGATAAGGTAATAAAAATATTGACAGAAAAGTTATATCTGTGTCTTTAGTGTTTCATAATCTTCTAATGTTTCTTAGAAGTGGACCAAGGTGGATAAATGCCTGCAAAAAATTAACAAATTTATTTTATCAGGCTTTTATTCACTACGGTGACATACAGTCAATTCAATGTAAGGTCTGTTTTTCTATCTATGTTTTACTCTCTTCATTTTAAGCCTCCAAGCCTCTATTAATTTCTTTAACCACATCTTTGTGAATATTTTCAATTTTGTTTTCATTTCCGTTTTTGAACTTACCTAAACAGACCCAAAGCTGAAGAAATCCAACAGACTGATTTCTCTGTTCCTATACCTGGGCAGTTGACTACAACTGGAGAAAATCACAAAATCCTCAGAAAATTGTCTCCATAAAATAATGTTCTATGAGCTCAATAGGGCTATTTACCCTGCTCTCCAATCTCTGTTCTGATAAGGTTTTTCTCTATTTTTCACAATTTCTAATCAAACCATTTCTAATCTTCTCAACTATCCTACCCTATTACCTTACCACTCATTCTCAGCAGAAAAACCTGTCCTTTACTTCACAGACTTGTAAGAAACATTAGGTAAGAACTCCTTCAAATTCCTGATACCCCACCTACAAAGTGATGGTGTATTATAACTGTCTTCTTTCTTTCATTATGACAGAAAATGTCTTATTCTGGCTTAGGCTGACTCCTCCACTTTTTCTTTGGATCCCCTGAATGCTACCACAGGGATTTCATTCCAACTTTTAAGCTTTATCCCATTGTTGCCTGTACTTTCTCTCTTTTCTACTTACATTTTTGAAAAATCCTCATGTTTTTCCTATTTTGTCTTGCACTTCATGCCTCCCCCATTTTTAGTTCTCTCTTTATTACCTGGCATTGCCAAGCATCTTGAAAAAAAAATCTAAAATCCCCACATGTGCTTTCTCTTTTCTCATTTTTTTGTTAAGATATGGCAATATAAACTTCATCCTTTACTTGCCCACTGAACAAGCTCCCAGCAAGACTATTCATAAATTTGTGTTGCTACATCAGGTGATTACTTAGTTTTCATTTATCTGTTCTCCTGGGAGTAATTAATATTGTAAACTATAACCTCCCCACTGAAACAAAACTTGCCTTAGCTTTCTCAATGTTAAGTTCTTTTGGTTCTTCTCCTACCCCACTCCTTGATTGTGCCTTCTCAGCCTCCTTACGGATTTGCCTTGGTGAACTCATCCATTCACAGGTCATTCTAAACTGTTTGCTGATGACTCCTTTGACAGATTCTCTGAAGCACCTGTCACTTATTCTGGTCACCTGACTCACTGAACACACTTGTAACATTGCATTTTTTACTCTAATCAATGAAAAGACGAGAGTAAAATCTCTAGATTCACTTCCAATATGGCAACTTCATTTCATGATCACCCACCTAACAAATATGTATGCAAGCCTTGAAACCCTACAGTTCCTCTGGCAGTATGGTTAGGGAGGTATTTTATGGTGTCTATTAGAGGCCCAATGCATGAACTCATGCACCAGTGGGGTCTAGCCAGCCCTCCCCGATTGGGGCTGATCGGGGCTGGGTCAGCCAGGGGGAAGGGATGCCAGAGGTTGGCCTGCCGGCCCTGCCCCCAATGGGGTGGGAGGAAGGGGACGATCAGGGCCACAGTGAGGGTCAAAGCAACTGGTTGTTCCAGTCGTTCTGGCATTCGGGTCACTTGGCTTTTATATATAGAGAGATTCTGTCTTTGTGAGGTTTGAGAGATAAGCATAAGCAAAAGCTTAAAAATTAAAGAGAAAGTTTAAAACACAAGAAAATACAGGAGAATGACTTTATGATTTTTTTTTTGGGGGGGAGAATAAAAAAATGAGTTTCAAATTAGGAACATATATTTACAAAACTTGTATCTGAAAAACAGGTTAGTATCCATAATTTATAAATCAGCAAAATAGGCATAAAAGGCAAAATACAGAAATAGGCATTTCACACTAAAGAAAATCTAAATTGTCTCAACATGCAAAAAAGTGTACAATATAATTGCATAAAAGTGAAATGCAAATTAAAATCCCAATGAAATGTAAATTAATATCTAATACATATTTAGAAGTTAGGATGTCTGACAACACCAAATATTGGCAACAATGTTAAGCAATGGGACCAATTCTAATATTGGGCATCTTCCCTAGAGAAACCTTCACTTATGAACACCAGGAAATGTGTAAGAATGTTTGAAGTTATATTGTTAATAGCAAGGGAATAAGAAACTCCTAAATGCCCATCAATATTAGAAGAGGTAAATTGCAAAATTAGAAGAGATAAATTAGAAGAGAATATTACACAAATACAAAATGAATGAAATATAACTGTGCATCAATATGGGTGAACCTTAAAAATCATTTTACTCAAAAACAAAGTTATATAACAAGTTTCTAAATAGAAAAACTATAGATTTTTTTATATGTATGTGCGTGTTTAATTGTACACTAGAAAAAATCATGAGAGTGTTTAAATAAATACAATAAATTTATTATTGTAACTAGTGCTGGGTCTGTGTGACAGAAGAAAATTGAATTTTTTAGGACTACATACTGGACTTCAAATATATCTGTGCTTTTCTGTTTCATAGGCTGCATTGTGAGTGGTTTCATTTTATTATAATTCTTTAAATTGCATGTATCTCTTATTTGCACTTTTTAATTTACAAAGTGCATTGGTGAAAAGGAGAAGAAACGTTTATCATTAACTAGAAGATAGTATAAGGTCCAAATGAGGTTTTTGAAAAATGGGAGAGGTCTCTTGAGATAAGCAGAATGATCTTTCAAAGACACCTCTGCTGCAATCCCTGAAACCTATGAGAATGTTACCTGACATAGCAGAGCGACTTTGCAGATGTGAGTTTGGTTAAGGATCTGGAAATCAGACCATTATTGGGGATTACTCCATTGAGCTCAATGTAGTCATAGGGTAGTGAAAAGCAAATGAGGAAGGCAAAAGTCAGAGGAACATATGAGTATGGAAGAAAGGCACAGAAAGGTGCAAATCTGTTGACTTTGATGACGGAGAAATGGAACAAGAGCCAAGGAATACAAGTAACCTTAAGAGGCTGGAAAGGTCAAGGAAACAGATTCTCTCCAATGCATCCTAAAGGAGCGCAATCCTGAAGGCACCTCAGCTTTAGTTCAGTAAGTCCCATTTTGGACGTCTAACCTTCAGCACTCTAACATAATAAAGATGATGCTTTCATGCAACTAAGGTTGTGGTATTTTTGTTACAGCAGAAATAGAAAACATCTACCTCTTTATTTTAAATGGCCTTTGGAAACTGCTGGAAAGACAAAGAGAAGAAAATACAACAAATGCTGCTGCCTACATCACTATCACTACTGTATAGTCTGTGGTTAGTTGTAAAAGGCATTTTGCAAAAATTGGCTACATATGTTCTGTTCTTGAATTTAACAATAAATCCATAGGTCCAGAATCATTATTTCCTTTTGACAAATAAGGAAACTAAGGAATTAAGAGTATTATCAGTTGTTAAAAGCCACAACCCTGGCCCCACCAGTGTGTCTCAGTGGTTGAGCATCAACCTATGAACAAGGAGGTCATGGTTCGATTCTGGTGAGGGCACATGCTCAAGTTGGGTGCTCAATCCCCATTAGGGGGAGTACAGGAGGCAGCCAATGATGATTCTCACTCATCATTGATGTTTCTATCTCTCCCTCCCTCTCCCTTCCTCTCTGAAATTAATTTAAAAATATACATAACTTGTATGTAACTAAACTTATTTAATAATAAAAATAAGTTTTATTTGTGAAATCATAAGAGGTAAAATAATGTGCTTAACTGGTAATTCAATTAATTATCTGTATTAAATATATGTGTTATTATGCATATACTATATGTTATAATTCATATAGCTATTAATATAATTATACATAAACATACAATTTTATTGAATACCTTCTATCTGATTTTTCAACATTTACAAAAAATGAGTAACAGGTTAAATTCCTTAAAATGTGGGCATGGTCCTAGGAAAAATTAACAATGCTTTGGGACTAGTCTATAACCTCAAATCTTTGTGATAAAAGGACCATTTGTGAATAGTTCTTATTCAACCTATTTTATGCATGTATTGAATTATATGTGAATATTGGTTTAGTAATTTGCTCTAAATTTTACTCAACCACAACACTGGGGGAGGAGAAAGAGTGTAATTTAGGTATCTAAAATATATTTCTTATCACACTCAATCAGTTTAACATTTTTACTTTGATCCCCATAAGGTAGAATTTTCGTGAAGTAACAGAGGGAGTAACAATTAAGACTGAATGAGTCAGAGAGAGAGAGAGAGAACTAGAGGGAAAGAGGAGGGAATTGAGGGAAGAAAGGAGGGAGGGAGACAGAGAGAGAGAGGACCCAAGAAGGTTTTTTGGATTGAGGAAGGAACAACATGGAAACATTGAGGAGAAAAACTTAAGTTACTGGCAATTATTTCTTTATTGTAGCATTTATTCTTTTAGGTTCATAAAAATGTCAAATCTAGTACTGAGGAAAATAGTTTACAAATGCAGAACTCAAAAAATAAGATCAAAAGGAGATCAAAGACAACATTAAATAGATTAAGTTTAAAATGATGGATGGAGATAAACTTTCCATTTTACTGTTATTTAGAATAAATTCAAGGAATCAATTTCTAGCCATATACAGAAACATGAATTGATTTTAATGGCATGCATGAAAAAAATTGCCTCTAATACTCCAAGAAAAATTTTTCAAGAAAGTAGTTATACCTATAATGGTTATATCACTCTATGCCTCAAAACTGGAATTATATAATAAAAGGAAAAGTATGGCCAAAACTGGTTTGGCTCAGTGGAGAGAGAGTCGGCCTGCGGACTGAGGGGTCCCGGGTTCGATTCTGGTCAGGGGCATGTACATTGGTTGCGGGCACATTCCCAGTGGGGAGAGTGCAGGAGGCAGCTGATGGATGTTTCTTTCTCATCGATGTTTCTAACTCTCTATCCCTCACCCTTCCTCTCTGTAAAAAATCAATAAAATATATTTTAAAAAAAAAAGAAAGAAAAAGTATGTGAAATAAGAAAATCAGGTTGATACTCAGAGCTCTGATTCAAAAATCTCTGTATCATCAAGTCCTAACATTCAGCCAGTCAGTTGTCAGTTTTAAAAAGCACACAATTATATCACGTTTCTATAGATCACACTTCTCAGGAAAAAAAATACCTCAAAGATAAAGGTGGAGAATTTTAATAGTAAATATGAAAAATGGATGTTTGCTTGTATTTGTTTTTAAAGGAACTGGTAAATAGTTATAAATGTTCATAAAGTAGAGTTGATCGAAACTCAACATGTATCTTTAACTTTATAAAAGTTCACATGCCCAGTATTTACTCACTTATTTTAAACTAGAGGCCCGATGCATGAAGATTCGTGCAAGAATGGGCCTACCTTCCCCTGGCTGCTGGCACCACCTTCGCTCTGGCCCTGAGCTGCCTTTCTGCCTTCCCACTCTGCCCAGAGGCCTGGAGCTGTTGGGTTGGTGCAGAACGCACCTGCATATGCAAATAAACCCCCCATCTTTGTTGGGTTAATTTGCATACTCACTCCTGATTGGTCGGTGGGCGTAGCAAAGGTATGGTCAATTTGCATGTTTCTCTTTTATTAGTGTAGAGGTGTTTTTTCCTTACATATACTTGACTGAGTGTTTATGAATTCAAACAATCAAGATCAAGTAAGTATTGCTAAGTAAACAAAGGCGTTTCTAATACTGTAAAGGTGATATGATGGATTTGCACTCCAATGGAGAATCCGTAAAGAAAACGTATTCTCAACAAACAAGACCCTCTCATGATGCTACTCTCCTCGAGAGACTTACATTCCATAATTGAAGGCTGGGGCCTTCCTTTTGTTGGTTTTGTAATATGTTTGATTGAAGTTAATCTATCAGTTTATGCTTCTAAATGTTAATATACTCCAACACTTCTATGTATAGTAAGTGGCATTTGGATGTCACTGTTCTGGCATAGACACAATTAGTCTTGGAATTATTCTAGTCAGAACTAGGTTTTACTTTTATTCATTTATTTTTGTAAGTTGCTTAGCATATAAAAAACAGACATCCTCACTCCATTCCAAAGCTCCACCTCCATCCCAAATACAAATTTATCACATCTCTGGCAACCAGCACCACTGGAATCAAGAATGCAATGAGAGTCTTTTATTGCACATAGTGTGGAGAGATGCTGCTCAAGGGTTAGAGAAGAAACGGAGTAAGAAACAGACCAAGCCTTGGAGATAATGGAAGGTTCAGGTATGTGCAGTTTGTATCTGATGTAATTCATAAAACAGCTTCTCTATGTTTGTTTTTAATCCACCATTTTGTTATTCTGTTAGAGACCATCAGAAAACAGATGGTACCCTCAAAAGGTGACTGAAGAGAATTTAAGGAAGGGGCTGTCACACATAGGTAGGGAGGGTTAAGAAAAATGACATGGGATTCTGAGACATTGTAGAAGTCAAAGCTGGGCTTAGTTCTCTCCTTTGGCCCCTCAGGACACAATTTTCTGTGTCTATCAGTAATTACAGTCTTACCAAAAACATAAATTTAAACACTAGCCACCATCAGTATACTCTTTTATATGATAGCAATAGGGGAACGTAGGCAGGGTGAGGGGAAATACAAATAGTTAATAGAAAACATAGAGTATCCTTATAGCAAACAAACAAACAAAAAAATGTTCATGCTTTCCCCTTTGTTTTTACTTATTTGTTTTCAAATTTAAAAGGTCACATAGTAACAGGATAATGATAGGCAGTTAGGGTCTCATCATTACATAGGGGCCCATGGTCAAACATTTAGACTGCAGTGCCCAATAGCAAGCGAGGAGCTCCTTTTCAAACATGCAGCAGTGTCGGCTGAAGAGGACATGGTCTTATTCCAAAGCCCTAGAGGTCTGCACTATGATTACCAACCATATTGAAGGTCCTCAGAGGCCTGCAATATCCACATCTCCCAGGAGTGTCCATAACAGAAAACTTGAGCAGTTGTAGCCCAGTTTGCCTGAAGCCTGGTCTGTTGTAGAAAAACAGACACTTTCATACTCTTTCAAAGACAATATAATAAATATGTGTTCTTGGTAACTACAACAGCATCTACATTCAGGAAAATACATTATGTTCTCCAAAAAGAGGTATCAGATCATTTTAATATTTTTTAATGAACCCCAAAGAGGACTTTTCTTTCTTTTTGTTTTGTTTTTTACCCCTGTTTCTCTCTACCCTAATCCTCACTTACTTTTCTTATTATTTTCCCAACTTCTTCCCACATGAAAGCACTCAGCTCATTTATGTGCAAAACGTAGGCAAACTGAGGTCACCAATATAGTTCCTGAAATAGAAGTTTGCTCATTTATGCCAGATAATTATTACTTCTGCTTTCCTCTCGCAAAGAGTGATGGTAACTCAAGTAAGGTGAAAGCTCTGCTTCTTCAGAAAGTGACTGTATTTCAGTATTTCAGTTTCTATTGTGAAGTCTGTACCACAGAATCTTGATAAAGTACTTTGAGAAACTCATTGTGGAGTAAGGATTGTAGCAGAGGTACATTTTACATTAGGTTTTCTATATTAATTAGAGCAACATGATTGGCAGGTTCATGGTGATATCCTGCCAATTTTATGCACTGCAGCTTGAATAAAATTATTGGATATGCAATAAGGCTAAATAGGAGTTATGCTGTGGAAACTTACTCCACCAATTTGAATATTTATCTTATTGTAGGCATCCTGGGAGATTTCAAGTTTAATTCAACATATGGTCCGTGAATTCAAAATTAAATTTCATTTATAAATTTGACACAATAGGAGTTAAACTCAACTGAAGGATATAAGCATATGGTGGAGTTTCCACTAATTGAGAGCCTTACACTATGAGAAGTGAATAGAAGAGGAGTTTGGTAACTTTACTTTCATTTTTATAATATAAAAATGTTGCTCTAATTAATTTTTATGATATTCCCCATTGATTATTACTCTAAAGCATAGGTGAAAAAGATTATTTTATTAAGTGATATTCAAGGAATTAACTGTTGCACTAAAAAAATAGAGATTTTATATGTATAAATTTTCATATATAATTATATGCATATAGGCACTTATATATTCATATACACATATATTTGTGCTCACCCAAAAAATAACCCTCTTTTTTCAGCTTTATTGAGGTATAATTGACAAAATTGCAAGATATTTAAAGTGTAAAATGTGATGATTTGATGATAGATAGATAGATAGATAGATAGATAGATAGATACTCCCTAAAAAAAAAAAAACACAGTAAATTTCCATTTTGTAGAAATTCCTAATCTCAGGACATCTTTGGTGGGAGGCATTATTCATCCTACCACGTACTTCCTCCCACTAACTCTTCAACCTTCTGTAACCTAGCTTCTGCTGCCATCACTCCATAAAAGCCACTTTGGATGAGTTCATCAAGGCTCTAAATCTCTTTAATGCAGAAAATGTTTTTACTTCTCATATTCTTCCCCTCACCTGAATCAGTTGACAGTTTTTTTTCCAAAAGTTTTCTTCTTCAAACACTGATTCTCTTTGACCTTTAATGACACTATATTCTCATGGATTCACTGAACTTTTCCTTTACTTATTCTTCCTACTTACTCATAATTAAACAAAGAACATATTTTTAGACCTGATTCTAGCTCATGAATATGGTGAGTGAATTTTATTCTTGTCCCACCCTTCCTACCTGGCTGTTCTCAGAAATGAAGACATAGACTATAAGCTAAAAGGTTTATTTTCTGTGAATTAAACATTGAGTGAAATAGGCCATGAGTTTTCCAAACAGTAAAAAATTCATTATTTCTACTTGATGAAGTAGGGTCAGGGAATAGATATTGTGCAACCTTTGTCCTAGTCTCTTCAAGCTCCTTCCTAATTTTGCTTGTACTGCAAGATTCACTGCATCAAGGAATAGCTCTACAAATTCTTCCAGCTCCATGAACAATATAGCCACCACACAAAACATAGGCCTCCAAAATAGCTCTTCTGAATACTGAGACTCCAAGAGAGCTGTATGACTACATTTTATTTTTTTTCTGGGCTGTTCCTTCCAAATCAAGAGTGTGTGTGGAGTTCTACTAAGAAAAGTGGTGATAAGTAGAGTTGTACAAAACTATCTTTTCTCTCCTCATTTTCCATGATCCTTCACTGGTATTTGTGAGAAGAGAATGATAGAGTTTTCTCTCATTGTTTTTTGTTTTTAATCTGCTATCATTTCCATTTCTAGCCTACACATTTTGGGGAGGGAAAGTGAAACTTTTTTTTCTGTTTTTAGAGATAAAATGGGATTTTTCTTGGAAAATTGTTTTTGACATTTCAACACAGATCTTGGAAGAAGAGAGTTGTATATCTCTGTTCAAGCTGCTACTATTTTTTTAAATATGCTTTTTATTGAATTTTAGAGAGAGAGGAAGGGAGAGGGATAAAAGATAGAAACATCAATGAAAGACATTGATTGGCCACCTTCTGCATGCCACCAACTGAGGATGGACCCAGCAACCCAGCATCAAACCAGTGAGCTCCTGCTTTAACCACTGAGTCATGCTTGCCAGGGAAAGCTGCTACTATTTTGAAAATAACACAGCACACTAGGAATGTTTTCCCCATAAATTACTTTTGATATTTTCTTTTAATATGCATGCAGAAGAAAATTATGGGAATCTGTACAATCAAACTGTGTGACTCTTTATCATCAGTTCTATTGATTGTTGATATTTTCTTTTAATCTGCATGCAGAAGAAAATTATGGGAATCTGTACAATCAAACTGTGTGACACTGTATCATCAGTTCTATTGTTTGTTTACAAAGAGGAAGGGAGAGGAATAGAGAGTTAGAAACATCGATAAGGGAGAAACATCAATCAACTGCCTCCTGCACACCCCCTACTGGGGATGTGCCTGCAATCAAGGTACATGCCCTTGATCAAAATCGAACCTGGGACCCTTCAGTTCGCAGGCTGACGCTCTATGCACTGAGCCAAACTGGTTAGGGCTATCATCAGTTCTTGAATGTGGTTTACAGGTGCCCTTTTATACTTAATAATCCAGGATGAAACCTCTCCCCTTTTATGTTTCAGACAGTTTGAGATCTACAGAGGAAAACCTTAGCACTCACACATGAACACATGTAAAATCTTCATTTGGGAAGCATTTCGAGTATGCCTTTGTAAACAAAGGAGAAAGAGTAAAATACATATTTGTAGATATTCAAATAAACATTTTAAAAACAATGATAATTAACAGAAAATAAGATAAGAGTGTGTGTAGAATTCTACTAAGAAAAGTGATAGTAGAAAAGTATATGTGGAAAACATGCATATATGCAGATACATTTGAAAATAAAGAGATTCACAATATTTTTATATATATTTTTTTAATTTAGCATACGCAAACTCAAATAATTCTTATAAGGCTGCTGTGAACAGTAGAAAACTATCTTTTGATAAGCTGGATCTCCCTTCCTATTCCTGAAGGCACATTGTGTCTCTGAATTTTATCAGACAGAAGTAAAATGGCTCTCAGAAAGCACATCTTTGCAACAGAAAAAAAAAAAAATCACTTACGTTGGAAATTTGATAGCATTTCCATTTTAGAGAGCTTTAAACCCACTAGCTTTATATGTGAAATAATGAGCCAAAGAGTCAACAGATACTTTTCTACAGTAGCAAAGGTCACAAGCCTTTGGTTGTTCACACTGGAGCTGTGTACATGAGCTTCTTTTGAAAATCCTTTCTGTGTGATGCTGCTGTATCTCCTTTGGTCAGAGCACAGCGTATTTCAAGGGTGATGGTGGCACATTCAAATGCTGAATTTAGACAGGAAGCTTAAGAAATATTTTATGGACAATTGCAAAATGGCATTTGGTCATTTTAAGTAACATCTCAGTACAGCTTCACATCCAAGTTGTTGGCATTTTTTATATAGGTAAATAAATGTATTGTTTCCAAAATGCCTGGAATACTAATTAAGTTATGTACTCAAATGACCATTAAAATCTTATGATGGTGAACTTGATGTGTCAGCATGACTAGGCCACAAGATATGCAGATTAAACATTACTTCTAGGTGTGTCTGTGAAGGTATTTGCACATGAGATTAGCATTTGAATTGGTGGGCTCTGTAAAGTAAATGCCCTCCCCATTCTAATCCATTGAGGGCCTGAGTGGAACAGCGTGAAGGAAGGAGGATTTACTCTTTCTGCCTGCCTGTTGAGTTGGGACATCATTCATCTGTCCTTGGACTTGAATTAACACCATCAGCTTGCATGGTTCTCAGGCCTTTGAGCTTTGATTGGAATCACACCATTGCCTGTTTTGGAGATAGTTTGCAGACAGGAGAGTACAGGATCTCTCAGCCTCCACAAAAGCAATACCACAGTCAATGGAAGCATTGCAGGGCTTAGTGCACCTTTGAGGACTTGAAAGATGCAGAGGTGGTGATTCCCACTGCATTCTAATTCGACTCTCTTAATTGGCCTGTGCAGAGGACAGATGGATCTTTAAGACTGACATTGAATTATCATAAACAACTCATACCAGATGTGGTTTTATTACTTGAGCAAATTAACCCATACCCTGGCACTTGATATGCAGCTTGATCCAGAAAATGTATTTTTCTCCATCACTGTCCATGAGATCCACCGGAGCAGTTTGATTTCATTGGCAAGGTCAGCAATACGCCTTTACTGCCCTACCTCTGGGGTATACCAAATCACCAGACTTATGTCATAACTTAGTTTACAGGAATCTTGATCACCTTTCTCTTCCAAAAGATATCACACTGGTCCATTACATTGATGACATGATGTTTGTCAGAGACAGTAATAGCACTGCTCAGCACTGCTGCTCTGAGTTGTTCTGAGACCATATATTCTTCTAAATTCTTCCATTCAGCTACACCAGGGCTGGTCCTTCTCAAACCCTGCCCTCTGTACTAAGTGTTGGGAACTTAGTCCAAGTTCCCCTTTATTCTTCTGGATCTTGCCAGTGGTGCCAATTATCAGGAACACTGAGTCAATTCTTGGTGGCAGGGCAGATGGAGAAGCCATGAGAGGTTGTAGGTGTATAAGAATGAGTTTTTATTACAGAAGCCAGTGGCCATATAGACATCAGACAAGATAGTCCTTTATACCAAAGTCCATACAGACAGGCAGCCGGACACTGCTGGTGAATACATATCTTTTTCACAAAAGCTATATTAATCTCTGTACCCACAGCTATTATCTGAGCAGCCATGTTACCCCAGACTCACTGCCTTACATCGTAGCGATACCTGAGCTCTCTAGCTCAGCAGCTTCTCCTGTCTCCCCTGCCCAGCACACTGGCTGGTTAGCATGGTAGCTATATCTGAGCTCTCTATGAGCTCTTAGCCTTATATGGTGGCAGTACCCGCTCTCAGCTCCATCTGAGCTCTCTAACCTCTCCTGCACACAGAGGAGCTACAGTCTCTGTGCCTTTTGTATTGATAACAAGGCCTCTGTGCTCCCATTGGCCTTGAATATCTTGGTGTGGTTCCCACAGTGGTGATTGGGCCTCCTGAGCAAAAAGTAGTATACCATTCGCATATCAAAGGGTGAGGAATAAATCTAATAAAAATTCAGGGGTCCTGTGATGTAATTCATGTTGAAATATCGCTTCTAAAATAAAGAATAAGTTGTTGCCTCTGGTTCCTCCTTACAACCAAAAGGAGGCACAATACCTAGTAAGCCTCTTTGCATTTTGGAGACAACATATTCCTCATTTGGGTGTGTTACTCTGATCCATTTACCAATTGACCTGAAAATGTTTTGATTTTTTGTGGAGCCCAGAACAAGAGAAGGCTCTGAAGCTAGTCAAGTTTTCCATGTAAGCTTCTCTGCAGCTTGGGGCATATAATCCATCAGGTGCAATGGTGCTTAAAGTGTCTGTGGCAGATAGGGATGCTGTTTGGGGCCTTGGCAGACCCCTTTAGTGTCATCACAGAGCTGACCCTTAGGATTTTGGAGCAAAGCCCTGCTCACTTGGCAAACAACTACTCTCCTATTCAGAAATGACTCCTAGCCTGCTACTGTGCCTTAGTTGAGACTGAATGCTTAAATAAGTTACTATAAGACCTGAGCTATTCATCGTGAATTGGGTGTTATCTGACCCACCAAGCATAAATTTTTGTTTACATGAAAATTGAAACTTCTAAATACATAAAATATCAATGAATACTTACCCAGTTGTGTTTCCGTGTATGCCATTTTAAGATCTCACTAAGCATCTGAATTCCACAGACTAGTATAAATGTGGGCATATGTTCCTATCCCTTTATGACATATTAACCATTTTTAATTTAAATTTAACAGTTTTCAATTAATTTTGCTCTTATATTTTAATAAAGCTTTCACCTAGAGTTAAAACATGTACTATACATGTTTAATGATTTCAAATTCCAAGAAACACATAAATTTTATAGCATCATAAAATGCACATTTTATAGTTTTTATTATTTAATTATATTGTTCTATATAACTGAGAATAAAGCCAACAAGAATAAAATTATTTTCCATCACTTTCCAACTATTAAACCATGTAGGCTTTAATTTTTCCTCATTCTTTATTCAAATGTCATATAATTATTTTATTTAGAAAATAAATATCCCAATAATGTACTTACTGTGAGCTGAAATTACTCCAAGGCATCTCTAAAACTGGTGGTGATATGTAAAGTATAATGTTAACAAGTTTTTATAGGATTTTTATTCAGTTTCAGTAACTGAGATCTATGACTATTTTATTTTTATTTTACTTATTGAAAATCTTTTTTTTCCCAATGAAATACAATAAATAGCCATATTGGATTTATAGTACTCACAACAAATGTATACAATAAGTATAAATGAGGTATATTAGTTTCCTGGGTCTGTCAAAACAAATTACCACAATGTTGTATTAAAACAAGAGAAATGTATTCTCTCACAGTTCTGTCGGCCAGACATCTATTATAAACGTGTCAGCAGGGTTGTACTCCCTCTAAAGACTCTAGGAAAGAATCTGCTCCTTTCCTATCCTAGCTCTGGTAGATGCAAGCATTCCTTGAATTGTAGTCACATCACTCTAATCTCTTCCTTCATGGTCACATTGCTCCTCCTGTTATGTATGCCTCCTTCTCAATGTGTCTGTTCCAAAATTTCCTCAAGCTTTCTCTTAGGAGGATACATATGATTGAATTAAGGACCCACCTAAATAATTCAGGCTAAGCTTCTCTTTTCAAGAATCTTAACTTAATTATAATTTTATGGCCCTGTTTGGTAATATTCACAGTTCCTGGGGATTAAAATTAGACCTACCTTTCTGAGGGCCACCATTTGGCCCTCTACATAGGGTAATCTTATCAATGAGAAGACCTATTACATAAGGGAAAAATTCAAGAATATGTTGACTGTAAGAAATTCACTGAACTAAAAAGGATACAAAATTCTGAAACTAAATTGTTAGAGCTAGATACAGCAGGCAAATATAAGTCCTAAAATAACTCAATGTGGGAATTTTATTATATATATATATCATAGAAATCAATATGCTTGAAACTAGAAAATAAGAAATAGAAACTTTTGCCGAAACCGGTTTGGCTCAGTGGATAGAGCGTCGGCCTGCGGACTGGAAGGTCCTGGGTTCGATTCCGGTCAAGGGCATGTACATTGGTTGCGGGCACATCCCCGGTGGGGGCTGTGCAGGAGGCAGCTAGTCGATGTTTCTCTCTCATCGATGTTTCTAGCTCTCTATCCCTCTCCTTTCCTCTCTGTAAAAAATCAATAAAATATATTTAAAAAAAAAAAAAAGAAATAGAAACTTTCTTAATTGGCCCTAGTGTATACATGATAATTTAATTACAAACATGGTTTTCTTTGTTTGTTTTTTTTTAATATTACCTTTTGTTGTAACAGTACTTATAAGATTTACACCCTTAACAAAAATTTAAGTATACAACGAAGTCTTGTTAATCATAGAGCCTATATTGTACAGCAGCTCTCCAAAACTTATTTATCTTGTATAAGTGAAACTTTGTACTCTTTGATCAACATCTCCTCATTTTCCCATCCTCCCAGCCTTTAGAAACATCCATGATACTCTGTGTTTCTATACGTTTTACTAACAAACATGATTCTAAATGGAAAATTGATAGAAATATTTTCTGTAGAATCTGAAACAAGATAGTGATCCTCACTACTGTTATTAATAATAAACATAGGATTAGAATTTATAGCCAGCTACATTATTTTTAAAATAAGATAAAATAGTTATAAGGATTGAGAGGAAAATGTTAGTGCTATTATTTGTAGATGATATGATTATCTGTACAGAAAGCTCAATTGAATCAAGAGACATTTCTGGAACTCTGAGAAAATTTTGCAAATATATGTATGTGAGATCAACTTATGAAACCATTTGTTTTTTTCTATACTATCAATAGTCAATTAAAATATAATAATATGCTACATAATTCATTATATTAGGAAAAAGATAGTAAATGTATATAGATTTTTTTTTTATTAAACAATAAGGCAAGCCACAATGTCTTGCTTTAAGCAAACAGGGTAAAATTGCTTGATGGGTGCAGGATCTTATAAATAATACTAGAGGCCCGGTGCATGAAATTTGTGCACGGGGGGCGGGGGTGTGGGGGCATGTCCTTCAGCCCAACCTGCACCCTCTCCAATCTGGGACCCTCAGGGGATGTCTAACTGCTCGTTTAGGCCCAATCCTAGGCTCGGGCCTAAACGGGCAGTCGGACATCCCTCTCACAATCCAGGACTGCTGGCTCCCAACTGCTCGCCTGCCTGCCTTTCTCATTGCCCCTAATCGCTTCTGCCTGCCAGCCTGATCACATCCTAACCACTCCCCTGCCAGCCTGATTGATGCCTAACTGCTCCCCTGCCAGCCTGTTTGCCCCTAATTGCCCTCCCCTGCAGGCCTGGTCACCCCTATCTGCCCTCCCCTGCAGGCCAGGACCCCAATTGCTCTCCCCTGCAGGCCTGGGTCCCTCCCAACTGCCCTTCCCTGCAGGCCCAGTCACCCCCAACTTCCCTCCTCTGCCGGCCTGGTTACCCCTAACTGCCCTCCCCTGCAGGCTTGATCGCCCCCAACTGCCCTCCCTTGCAGGCCTGGTCCCTCCCAACTGCCATCCTCTGCTGGCCTGATTGCCTAAAACTGCCCTCCCTTGCAGGCCTGGTCCCTCCCAACTGCCATCCTCTGCTGGCCTGATTGCCTAAAACTGCCCTCCCTTGCAGGCCTGGTCCCTCTCAACTTCCCTCTCCTGCTGGCCATCTTGTGGTGGCCATCTTGTGTCCACATGGGGGCAGGATTTTTGACCACATGGGGGCAGCCATCTTGTGTGTTTGAGTGATGGTCAATCTGCATATTACTCTTTTATTAGATAGGATAAGTGTTGTGGTTTGAATGGTGACTCTTCCAAAAAGTATATGTCATGTGCTAATTTCTGGACCTGTAAATATTACCTTATATGGTAAAATAGTGAGTATTACTTTCTATAGCAAAAAACTGTGGTTTTGAAAAAAAGATTATCCTGGGTCATTAAAATAAGTCCTAAATGACATTACAAGTAAAAGAGAGGAAGAGGGAGATTGTACACACAGATACACAGAAGAGAATGTGTAATGAAAAAGAAGAGAGAGAGAGAGATGGCGATGAGTCAAAGAAAGACATCTACAATAATCTGTAAGAGGCAGTAGTAAGTAATCACCTAAAGCCACCAGAAGAAGTACAACCCTACTGACACCTTGATTTCAAATTTCTGGTCTTTGTAACTGTGTGAGAATAAGTTTGTTTTTTAAGTTATTCTGTTTATGGTAATTTGTTACAGAAGACACAGGAAAATAATACAGATTTTGTTACCAAAAGTGGTTCCAGAGAAATACAATTTTAAGGGTGAGTTTTCTAAATTGATTCTGGATTTTCGGAAAATGGTTCTTAAATCTATACTAATAAAAGAGGAAGATGCAAATTGACCATACCTCCACAACATCCACCAGCCAATTAGGAGTGAGTATTCAAATTAACCAAAAAAAATGGTGGGTTAATTTGCATACACAAGCGCCAAGCAGCTGGGGGCAGGATGGCTCCAAGTGGCCTGGGTCTCGGAGACAGGCACCAAGCCTGCAGCCTCCCTGGACCATCACTGCCCTGGGAGGTGAGGGCGGCTGTGCCAAGCCATGCCTTCAGGCTCCCGGGACCATCGCCGGCCCCGGGAGGCAAGGGTGGCCGCCCAGCTTGACAGCACCCAGCAGGGCCTGCTTGGCCATAACCACGGCAACCCGCAAGCTGGCAAGCAGGCCTGCAGACAGCACCCAGCAGGGTCTACTTTCCCATTGCCATGGTGTGGAGCAGGCAAGCCCTGCAGAGAGCAGAGAACCCTGGGGAGTGGACCTAAACCATCAGTAGGACATTCCCTGAGGGCTCCCAGATTGGAGAGGGTGCAGGTCAGGCTGAGGGACACCCCCTGTGCACGAATTCTGCACACTGGGCCTCTGGTTTGATTATATTTAGAGGCACAAATGACTATTTCCACTGATAAAGGGGACATTGGCTTCCATGGTGAGATGCAGCATTAGAGATATGCAAAATATCACCATTGAGTTATCCTAATCATATATATGATTTAAAGATCTATGTGTTCCATATTTTAGAACATTTTGGCTAGTTATCCCTAATGATACAGGAGGAAGAAAGGATGAACACATCAAATTCCCAGCTCAAGTTCTGAATGAATTACCTGAAAGCTTCTATGTCTTCCCTGAAATAAATCTTCTCCTGTAGCTAAAGGGCTGACATTCTAAAACAGGTAAACAAATACAGAGTTTCAAAGTGTGAATTGCTGGATCACAGAACAAATTGAATTCTCTACCATTTCGATAGAATATCTTCTGCTAATGTCAGGACATTGATTGGATAGGAATGGGATCCTGCAAAATAGAATGGGGACATATGGGAAGAGCCTGGTGAAGCTGTGAACATGGAACCTTATTTGCCAGTGGAAACAGTACTTCTACCACTTTTGACTGAGGAGGTTAACCCTGATTTTCCTGAAGAAACTCTAATGGCATTCCTGGAAATAATGGTCTTTTAAAACACTGCTGGTTCTTCTCAAGACCACCCTTATCACCTCTTTTTGTTTCTAGACCTATAATTATACTCAAGTCCTGCAAGCCAAAAAGGATGAGGTAAAATGTTTGTTCTACAAAGAGCTATAGTGCACACAGTCTTTGTAGACAAAAATATGGGAAATATGAAAGAAAAAAATATAAAGTGAAGAATAATGATGGAAGTAACATGAAGTTGAACCTATTGATATGGACCAATTAAGCTGAAGTTCTAGTTTTAATTTTTCATTTGAAGAACTAGAAAGAGTTCTATTTGGTTGGTTGGCTAAAACACGGTTCAAAAGGTAGCCTACATGAAACTGAAATACAAAACTTTCTTGACAGAATACAAAGAAAATATTGGGATACTTAGGAAAATTGGATTAAAGTGCATTATCACACTAGAACTGTTCACCCATCTCAGAAGGGTCCAGGAGACACACTTTGCATGTTACTTTGAGAAATAATTTGTAAGGTGAGTCCCAGTATCTTGAAAGAGCTCCTTAGTATCTCTCCTCTGCAGGCCAAAAATTACAGTGGGAACTATTGCTATTGAATAGAGAGATTCCTAAATGCAATGGGGATAATTGGATCTCAGGATAGTAGGGGACAAGGGACAGAACTCAATCACCAAATTCAAGGTGTATTTTGTGACCATAATGAACAGTGAAATAAAAGCAGTAAACAGAGCATTTGAGAAAGATATAGGGGATTAATGAAATTTTTTATTTATGGAATGTCACATAAGAATTCTAGGTTAAGCCGAAACCGGTTTGGCTCAGTGGATAGAGCGTCGGCCTGCGGACTCAAGGGTCCTGGGTTCGGTTCCGGTCAAGGGCATGTACCTTGGTCGCAGGCACGTCCCCAGTGGGGGGTGTGCAGGAGGCAGCTGATTGATGTTTCTCTCGTCGATGTTTCTAACTCTCTATCCCTCTCTCTTCCTCTCTGTAAAAAATCAATAAAATATATTTTAAAAAAAAGAATTCTAGGTTAAATTCATAGAAGTCTAATTTTAATCACCAGAACAGGAAGCCATGCCCAGATGTGAACCTGTTTATAGAATAGGAACTCCTTGAATGAGTGGGAGGCCAGCTTCCCTTAAGAAATAATCCAGCTACACTGCCAAACATTTATACTGTTTATCTTTCTTCCAGTTTTCTTGAAAGAGGCTTATGGCCTTTTACTAGGTTTACTATGGGTGGGAAAAGGAAATATTTGGATTTTTTTTTTAGGGTTATTGGACATTGTCTATGAGGTGACACTAATTTCAGGAGATCCATACAACACTGTGGTTTATTACTCAAAGGACCAGCTTATGGAGGTCAAGTAGTCAATAGACTTGTAGCTCAGGTCCATCTTACATTGGGTCTAATGTGTTCCTGGGCGTATCCTGTGGTGATGTCATCCATTCCAGAATGTATAATTGGAATAGATTTACTTAGCAACTGGCAGAATCCACACATTGTTTAACTTGCCTGTGGAATGAGGACTACTGTGTTATAAGAGACTATGTGGAAACCACTGGAACTGGTCTACCTAGCATTAAGAGTAAATCAAAAGCTATATCACATTTATGGAAGTATTTCAGAGATTAGTGGCACCTTCAGGGAGTTGAAATATTCAGGGGTACTGATTTCCACAACAACCCTATTCAACTTGCCTTATTTGTCCTATGCAGAAAATAAATGCATCTTGGAGAATGACAGTGGATTTTTATAAATTAACCAAATGGTGACTCCAATCGCAGCTGCTGTCCCAGATGTGATTTCATTGCTTCAGAAAATTAACATATCCCCTAGTATGCAGCTATTGATGTTGCAAATGTTTTCTTTTTGATGTTTGATAATAAAGATCTAAAGAAAATTTTGTTCTCAGCTGGTAAAGCCAGCAATATACCTATATTGCTCTACCTCAGGGGTATCTACAGACCTATCTTCTTATTTAGTCTATATGGAACTTATCACCTTTCCCTTTCCCAACACATTACACAAGTTTATTATATAAATAGTACGCTAATTAGATCTAATGAGAAAAAAGTAGCAACTATTCTAGACTTATTATTAAGACACTAGAGGCCCGGTGCACGAAATTCGTGCACGGGGGGTCCCTCAGCCCAACCTGCACCCTCTACAACCCAGGAACTCTCAGCGGATAGCCTACTGATGGCTTAGGCCCACTCCCCATGGTTCTCTGCTCTCTGCAGGGCCTGGAGGTTTCCCTGCAGCCATGGAGATGAAGCTCCCATGCCCTGCTGTCGCTCTCTGCCTGCTGCCACCATGTGCCATGTAAAGGAAGCCCCAATGCCCTGCAGTGTGCTCTGTCTGCCGGGCCTGGGGGCTTCCCAGACACGGACACACTAAGGAAGCCCCCATGCCCTGTTGTCCAGGCTCTGTCTGCGGGGCCTGGAGGAGTTCCCACCACCACTGCCCACTAAGGAAGCCCCCAAGCCCAGCTGTCTGGTTCCTCTGTCTGCCATGTCTGGGGACTTCCCTGCCACTGCCCCACTAAGGAAGCTGCCATGCCCGGCATGCAGGGCCTGGCGGCTTCCCAGCTGCAGAGATCGGGAAGCCGCCATGCCCTGCTCTGCTGGCACTGGAGTCTTCCCTATCGCCCACCGGCTCCATGTGCGCAGGGCCTGGCGTCCTCCTGATCGCCAAGGCGACCATCGGGAAGACCCCAGGCCCCGCTCCTCCGCCGGCCCCATGTGCACGTGTGCGCAGGGCCTGGCGTCCTCCCGATCGCCACCGCGACCATCGGGAAGACCCCAGGCCCTGCTCCTCCACAGGCTCCGTGTGCGCAGGGCCTGGCGGCTTCCCGCTGCCGCAACACTAAGGAAGCCGCCATGCCCTGCTCTCAGTGCTCTGTTTGCTGGTGGGACAGGCCAGACAGTCCAGCAGCGGGGCTGAGGGGACTGGGCGCCGCCATATTGTGGGTATGGGGGCCGCCATTTTGTCGCGGAGTGACACCTAATTTGAATATTACTCTATTATTAGATAGGATTTGCATTTCCACATCAGTAAAGTTGTCAGGAGTCTTATGGTGAAAGGCATCTCAAGATAAATCTTTTAAGGTGAAGGATGTATTGTTGATCTGTACCTTCTATAACAGAAACAATAAAAGAGGGCACAATGTCTTGTGGGCTGCTTTAGATCTTGGCAGCAGCATATTTCTTACTTGGGTGTGCTACTTTGGGCCATTTACCCAGTGACCTGAAAGGCTACTAGTTTTGATTGGGGTCTAGAACAAGGGAAAGCTATGTAGCAAGTCCAGGCTCCATGCTAGATGCTCTGCCTCTTCAGCCATAAAATCCAGCAGTAATTAAATATCAAATTACTAGCATATATATAGACTAACTTACTATGGCTGTCTGCCTGAAAAAAAATGTTTTTATTAGTCTTCTAAAATATATATTTGCATAAAAAATGCTTCACTTTTTTTCTGGTAGAAATAGTTGGGGTAGTTGGAGACAATTCAGGTTTATATCACTAAAGAAACTAGAGAAGCAAAATTTGAAGGATGCAATATTAAAAGCATGAACTCAATGAACCCTTAGAAACAGCAATAGATCTTATACAACACTAGAGGCACAACGCACAAAATACGTGCACTAAAGGGGGGGGTCCCTCAGCCAAGCCTGTTCCCTTTTGCAGACCAGGACCTCTCGGGAGATGTCTGCATGCCAGCTTAGGCCCTATCCCGCCGGGAATTGGCCTAAGCTGGCAGTCAGACATCCCTCTCGCTGTCCAAGGCTCCCGCCACTGCCGCTGTACTTGCCAGCCTTAAGCCTGGCTTCTGGCTGAGCGGTGCTCCCCCTGTGGGAGTGCACTGACCCCCTGGTAGTCAGTGCGCATCATAGTGACTGGTCATTCCACCGATCAGTCTATTTGCATAGTAGGGTTTTAATATATAGGATACTGATATATAAGAAATATGATGAGCCTGTAAATCAAAAATGCATGGAAGACAAAGGAACATGATATATTGTAGAATTATGTATATATCTAAGGACATACGTCAAACACATTTGGAGGGTGGTAGGATTAAGGACTGTGGCTGAAGGGGAAATAAGACAAATTAAAATAAAACAAATTATAATTGATGATTAAAAACAAGTAGTGTGCAATAATCTGAAAGACTGATCAAGTTAAATAGCTATATCTGAGCACAAATAGACAGGGAAAGAGAAAATGCAAGATAAATAAACTACTGTTAGGAATTTTAAAATTGATAGCATATTTATATATTTAAAAATTTATATTAAAATTATTTTAATGCATATCATTTATCCAACAATGCATTTAGAGGTATTTGTCATAGGAGACAGACTGTGGACAAAGTTTAATTATATATCAGTCATCAACACATTATTCATAAAATGAAAAGATTAAGAAACATAGCATACAATAATATGGGACTAGTTAATTATGGGGATGGTTAAGTAAAATATAAAAGGCTTATTAAAAGTAAAGTTTGCAAATTATGTTGTAGAGATACTGACAGAAAAAATTATATTAAAAACAGGTTATAAAATAGGATATGCAGAATATATAAATTTATATGTAACATACATAGGGAAGGACTGAATATGTAAAAGTAAAATTCAGTGCTTTTGAATTCTGGAGACATATGTGTCCTTACTTGTGAGGAAAATTAGTATGGAAATAGAATACAGCTGGCTCTCTGCATCTGCAGGTCCACATAGATAATCCAACTACAGATGTAAAATATTTGAAAAATATTTTCCAGAAAGTTGATTCCAAAGCAATACAGGGAAATAGCTACTTACCTAGCATTTACGTTGTATTAGGCATCATAAATAATCTAGAGATGATTTAAAGAATATGAGGTGAGGAATGTGCATACAATATATGCAAATGCTACATCATTTTTATAGGTGACTTGAGCATCCACGGACTTTGGTATCTGGGGGGTTTCTGGAATCAATTCTATGTGGACACTGAAGAAAGACTATAATTTGAGAACCATATTCACATTGTCAGGATATATACGAAAATTGGAAAGATACAGAGAAGATTAGCGTGATCCCTATGCAAGGATGACACAAACTGGTGAAGCATTCCATATTTTAAAAATATAATAATAATCTGAGAGTGATTAAGGCTGAAATCTGAGATAAACCAACCTGCTTATGGAATTAATTGGCCTCCTTCAGAATATTCTTTTTTCCAGATTACAGTGTCCAAAGATATTATTTGCTGAGAAATATGTAAAAATGTATGAGTCTTAAGTGTACTAAAGGAAGTCACCTTTTGCTAAGTTTTATAAAATACTAGAGGCCCAGTGCATGAAATTCGTGCATGGGGGGGTTCCCTCAGCCCAGCCTGCACCCTCTTCAATTGGGGACCCCTTTGGGGATGTCCGACTACCGGCAGTCGGACATCCCTCTCACAATCTGGGTCCACTGGCTCCTAGTCACTCACTGTCTGCCTGCCTAATCACCCCTAACCCTGCCTTCCTGATCACCCCTAAATGCTTCCCTGCCAGCCTGATTGCTCCCAACTGCTCTCCCCTGCCAGCCTGATTGCCCCTTAACTGTCCTCCCCTGCCAGCCTGATCACCCATAATTGCTCCCCCTGCTGGCCTGCTTGCCCCCAACAGCCCTCTTCTGCCTGCCTGAACTTGCCCCCAATGGCCCTCCTCTGCTGGCCTGGTTGCTCACAACTGCCCTCCCCTGCTGGCCTGATCTCGCTCCCAACTGCTCTCCCCTGCCAGCCTGATCACCCCTAAAAGCCTCTGCCTCAGCCCCCACCACCATGGCTTTGTCCAGAAGGAAGTCAGACATCCAGAAGATGGCCAGTTGACCCGGTCTAATTAGCATATTAAACTTTTATTAGTATAGATAGATTTTATAGGATAGGAGTACTTAAATGAGGGGGAAAAGCCTTTTTCATCAGAAGAAGATGCTCTTGGCAGATAAAAATACATAATCCCTATATCTGGACTGATAGCCAGCCATGTGCACTATACTGCCAAACCGGTCATTAAAAAATTGAACTGCTTTCTTACACTTTACACTAAATAGCTGTTGCCCTTAAAACCCCTCATCAGCCCCCACCTTAGGTTCTGCCTTCACAGTTCACCCAGATTAAGTTCTGATTGGTTGGTTTCTATGCCAGTCAGCTTCAAAAGCTCCTGCTCCTAGGCAGCCTTGGCTCCTCACACTTTACCCAGATTTGGTTCTGATTGGTTGGTTTCTGTGCCAGTCAGCATCAAAAGCTTCACCTAATAGGCAGCCATTGGCTCCTCACAGTTCACCCAGATTGGGTTCTGATTGGTCGGTTTCTATGTCAGGCAGCATCTGGGCCTATCTCTGGGCTTGATCCGCAGCTGCCACGGCAGCTTCGGATCAGGCCCTCTCTCTCTCTGCAGGCCTCTCTCTAGGCTTGATCCACAGCTGTTGGCCCTGACTCTCTCTCTAAACCTCTCTCTCGACCTGATCCTCAGCCTCTGCGGAGGCTGTGGATCAGGTCCTGCTTCTCTCTGGGCCTGATCTGCAGTTGCTGTGGCAGCGGCAGTGTCATTACACCTCTGGACCAGCCCCGGACCGGAGGCTAACGACCTTGCTATGCCCGCCTTGTTCTGCCCACCCCCCGCCGCCCTGCCCACCTGCCGGCTGCCAGACTCACTGTGATAGTAGCCTGTGGACTACAGGTGAGGGACCAAGAGGTGCCCCATGTGACTGATTGTCCATCTGGTCGTTTTGGTTGTGACAGCCCCTGGCCTTTTATAATGTAGATGTTTAGGTAGAAGTACCTAGCCAGTTCTTGAGGATCTTTGGAAAATTTTGTGTCCTTGAGTGAGAGAGCTTAAAAAGGCAGTCAGGTATACCCCACACAAATGAACTGCAGCATACAAATTAGAGGTAAAGAAATATTCCTCTGAAATAAGAATAAGCACATAGAGTGTGCTGAATATAATAGACCAAGGCTGCAAGGCCTCTCAGGAACATCAGACATTAGGTCTGTGGCAAAGGCTCATATTGAGGTTTGCTTCACAATGAAGAATATGGTTGCCAATTCAGATATTTATAAATACAGAACAAAAGGCATCAGTAAACATTTCTGAGAAATGTTTTGCCTATGATATTCTGTATCTAGAAAAAGTCCCAAACATATGAGAACCAATGAGTAAAGCAATCAAAGAACAGAAAGCTAATATACCATTTCATTTTTCAACAGGTTAACTGAATGAAAGAATAACTTACCAAAGTGACTCTTCCAAAGGGAACACACATAAGAGTGATTTTTTAAAAAGAAACATTATGAAAACTGTTTTTGCATTTTCTAAGAATAAGAGCCTGAAATTTGATTTGGGCTATACTTTTTATGGCTGCATTCAAGTGGAGGCAATGTTTTTTGTTGTTGTTGTTTATTTTGTTACTTGGTTTTTGTTTTTGTATATTTTATTTTTAGCTAACAGTCATGTTGGTGCAGCACTGCAAAACTAAAACCCATGCATCTGTCTATCTCCAAATACAGTGCAAGCCATAATCCTTCTGAAGTCCCCATAAAACTCACCTTCTCTCTTGAATCTTACTTCACTTGCTAGTCCCTCAAGGGTATTAACAAATTAAAATATATCTGCATGTACAAAGTTATTTTGTTCTAAATGTGGTCTTCTTTGGGATTTTTAAGACTTTCATTTGATTAGCTTTTAAATAAAATCAGTGTTTCAAGATTATTTTTATTCTTGATAATATACATAGCACAACCTCAAAACATACTGATTCTTATCTATATATATAAAACCCTAATATGCAAATAGACCGAATGGCAGCACAACCAAACAACCGAATAATCAGTCGCTATGACATGTGCTTACCACCAGGGGGCACGAGTGGAACATGGTGGGCATTGGCAGCAGGCAGCAGAGTGCAGAACATGGCGGGTGTTGGCCTTGGCGGGATGGTGGATCAGGTGAGAAGGGCCGCCAGTTGCTGTCATCAGGGCAAGCCTATGATGGTTACTGAAAATACTTTGCTCCGCAAGCTGCAGTCCTGCTGGGCACTCACACCTGCTGCCAGTGGTGGCCCCACTCGCACCCACTGCCAACACCCAGCATCACCCTTAATCGCTCGGCACTGTCAGCAGTTACCAGTGGCAGCTGCCGGCCCCGATCGCCCCTTAGGGCTTCTCCATCTCCCTCTGCTCCTGAGAGGCGATCAGGGCCAGCAGCCACTTCTTGTTCCTGCTGCCAGTGACGGCCCTGCTCGCACCTGCAGCCAGCACTGGAGCTGCCGCTTGCACCAGCTTCTGGTGCCCAGTGATGGTCCTGATCACATGGTGCTGGCAGTGGGTGCATGTGGCAGCTGCCTGCCCCAATCACCCCTGAGGGCTTCTCAACCTCTCCCTGCTCCTGAGGGGTGATCAGGGCTGCAGCTGCTACTCGCACCTGTTGCCGTCAGCGGGTGTGAGCAGGACCAGTGCCGTTAGCGCATGGGAGCTGTGGCAGCAAGGCTGTTGGCAAACAGGAGACCGGGGGCTGCGGTGGGAGGGAATGGGCCATGGTGAGGAGGATGGGCCGAGACCTGACCCTGTGCCCACTGAAGCCTCGTGGCACACAGTTCCTTTCAAGGTGCATGGATTCATGCATCGGGCCCCTAGTCACAATATAAGATTCATGCATTGCATTTATGCCAGCTTGCAGATCACACTCAAGTACTTTGATTTCAGAGTTTTCCTTGGCACTTAATTTAAAGTTATGACATTGGTCTTCCAAATCTGACATTTGTATGATTGGTGGATTGCACTGCAATTTTATTGACCTTTATCTTGTTTTTGTGCTCACTGGTTCATCAGATGACACACTGTCAAAAAGAAGAGCATTAACAGTTTTCCTACTTCTCTGTCAATTTGTGTGTCTTTGGAAGAGCATTGCTGATCATTTGTAAATAGTTCTTAGCTTGGCTGTAGCCTTCAGCTCTCTATAATCTTTATAAAGTTCAGGGAGCTATCTGTTTTTTAATTCTCTAATCTTGTGGATTTATATAGTAGTAAATCCAAGAGCTACTTTCCAGCCCCATGGTGACTACTCATACTCTCTTATTTCTTTGCCAAAACTGCATTCGCCCTCTTTAAAGCAACTATTACTTTCAATATTCTTTGAGGATCTGTCCATCAAGACTGACTCAGTTTTCATTTCTGGCTCTAAGGATAATCTATTACCAACCTGATATTACATCCTGCTAGTACAAATTTTGATAATTATAAATAAATGGTCAGGGAATGACACATTTATTTTTAAATGGAATGTTAGGAGAATCTCAGCCTCTTTTTACTTCCTGATTTCTACTTTATTTAAGGTTTTCATTTAGCTTAAAATTTAGCTTAGAAATATTATTCTTGTTTTATATATTTAAATATAAACATATTGGTTACATTTTTCTTAAAAAAATTTTTGTAATCCTCTCCTTGAACTAAAATTTGTTCAACTCAGTTTTCTATGAATGCCCTTATACTCAACTAGAGGCCCAGTGCATGATTTAATCATGCACCTGGTGCACCAGCGGGCTGGCTGTCCGCCGGTGCCCCAGGCCTTCCGAAAGCCTCCGGCGCTGCGGAGGCTTTCGAAAGGCCTTGCGCCGGAGCAGACAGCCGGCCAGGTCCCCCGCTTTGGCCTTTGATCGCGGGGGACCTGGCCGGCTGTCCGCCGGTGCCCCAGGCCTTCCGAAAGCCTCCGGGGCAGCCATGGCACAGACGCTGAGCTCGCGGCGCCAGTGGCGCCGGGAGCTCAGCGTCCTGCTGGCCCAATCAGCTACCCCGGCCACCCTGAGTCCCACCCCCTGCGCCTCCTGCTGGCCCAATCGTGGGCGTAGCGGAGTGATGGTAATTTACATATTACCATTTTATTATGTAGGATAGTTGCATGTTTTTCCAAAACAAACATGCAAATCATTCCAGAATAATAAAAGGCTTCCAGGATGTAGTGAGTAACTTAGATTTCCAATGATGTGAAGGTGGGGTTATCCCATTTCTTTGTCCCTTTGCCTTTCTATACAGGAGTCCTTATAGGCAGTAAGTCACAATATTGTGTTTCAATGTAAAAGAAAACCTGAATTAGATTCATTAAACCACAATCTATACTAATAAAAGCATAATATGCAAATTGTTTGTGACACCCTCACACAAAGACTGAACAGCAGGTTGTGAGGGGCGACCAGGCCGGCATGCCTGGGAATTTGGGGGCGACCATTCTGGCAGGGGGGGGCAGTGAGGGGTGATCAGGCTGGCGGGGGGGTGAGTTGTGGGAAACCAGGCAGGTGGGGGGAAGTTGGGGACAACCAGGCCAGCAGGTGGGGGGGGGCAGTTGAGGGCAAACAGGCTGGCAGGAAGAGGTGGTTAGGGGTGATCAGTCTGACAGGCAGGTGATCAGTTAGGAGCCAACGGTCCTGGATTGTGAGAGGCATGTCTAAATACCAGTTTAGGCCCAATCCCTAGGCAGTCGGAGATTCCCCAAGGGGTCCCAGATTGGAGAGAGTGCAGGCTGGGCTGAGGGGACTCCCCCCGTGCACAAATTTTGTGCCCCGGGCCTCTAGTATTTTATAACATTTGCTTCTCAAAATTTGAAGAGAGATAACCCTAGGATTCATTTAGTTACTTGATAATATTAGAAATCTGGGTTGACAATTTGGCAATTCATTTTGCTCTTTTCATCATGTTACAAGAATTATGCAAACCTCTAAATATCATGTAGTAGTGTGATAATGTTCCAAGTGGGAAGGAAGAGAAACTTTTTTCCGTAAGTTTATTACATAAGGAAAGAAAATTCTTCTCTGAACATATTTTTATTGGCCAAAATTGGGTCATATGCATCCCAATCCAAACACTGGCAAAGAAAAATCATGGAATAATAATTATTAGTTTTGAACAATCGTGTTCAAACCTCAGAGCTGCTATGTGAGAACACTACTCTTTTGAGTTCACCCTTTGGTACCTGAATTTAAATGAAATTGGTTTTTCAAAACAGGTAGGAGCAAAGGGGAATAGATGTTGTATGGATAACCAATATTGGTCACTATGGACACTTTGTTCTGTATTTGGAAACTATCCATTTGAAGGCCTTTGCTGACTCCCTTAGAATAGAATTAAAAGTGTTACCCATATAAACAAAAATGATCAAGTGGCATACAAAAAATACCTATAGACACATGATCATAAGAATATATATGTCTATGTATGTATATATATGTACTAGTATATGCATGTATAAATAAATAAATGTTATGCCCACACCTAACTGGATTCAAGAAAACCTCCAACATCAACGACTTTTTCACCAGCATGGCCAACCGCAGTGCCAGCATCCGCCTTCTCTGGGATGTGGGCCAGGAGAGAGGGGTACATGGAAGACTAGGGTCCCTCTGCCAACTGCGACCCCTTCTCAATGACAGAAGCCCTCGCCCACACGTGTCTTCTCAACGAAACTGGCGATGAGCCCTTCCGATACAAAAACTAAGTGGACTAGACTTGCAGGCATCCAGCTACTTCTAATTACTTTGCATTCCACTCCCACTCTTGCTCCTCAATTGTCATAACAAATGTAACTCAAAGGACAGAATATTAAGGTCTTTTTTAATTCCTCAAGAAAAAATAAAAATAAATAAATAAAAGTAAAGCTGAAATATGAAGAAAGATTAGGAGTTAACTGGGTAAAGAGGAAATAGCACTCTATGAACAGAAATAAAAGATGAAAGAATAGTGTGGCAGAAAAGCATGTAATGCTTTATGGAATTGAAAAACAATTGAAGATGACTGAGCCTAAGAGAAAAAGGAGTGTATGGTACAAAATAAAACAAGAAACAAAGTCAAGGTCAGCCCATGTGTGAGAGCTTCTGATGAAGGTTTAGAATGTTAGACCTAATCCTCAAATAAATGAAGAAGAACTGAATGCCTTCATTGTTTTTTAATCTTTACTGTTGAGTGTATATTACAGATGTTTCCCTTCTTTCCCCCATCACCCCCCTCCACCCAGTTCCTGCCCTGTCCCAGGCCTTCACTACCCTATTGCCTGTGTCCCTAAGTAATGCATATTCTATATTAAAAAAGGCTAATATGCAAATCGACCAAATGGCAGAATGACTAGTTGCAGTGATGCACACTGACCACAAGAAGCAGGGCTCATGGCTGGTGAGCTCAGCAGCAGTGGCAGGAGCCTCTCCCGCCTCCACAGCAGCGCTAAGGATGTCCGACTGTTGGCTTAGACCTGCTCTCCACGGGGAAGAGGGCCTAAACTGTTAGTTGGACATCCCCAGAGGGCTCCCAGACTGCGAGAGGATGCAGGCTGGGCTGAGGGACCCCTCTGAGTGCATGAATTTCATGCACTGGGCCTCTAGTATACATATAAGTTCTTTGGTTAGCAAGAGAGTTAGGGATGAACATTCATCTACTAGCCCTAAGAACAATTTTGTGCAGATTACCCAAAAAGGCCCTTTTATCAAAATACGTAATTGCCATCTGTTAAAAAATGGTCAAGTACCTATAACTTTATAAGTATATAAAACTACTGAGTGAAGGCTGTCCCCTAAGGTTGTGTAAAACACAATCTGCTCAGCTATAACCAGCAGTCTGAGTGACTGGAGAAGACCTTGTGAAAAAAGCATTATATGTAAGTGAGAAGAGTACATTAGCTAAGGCTAGAGCAGAAGCAGAGAGATGATTGGGGGGTTGTTAACAAGATAGTGCATGAACAATGGTGCATAAACAAGAATAACTCAGATTTGGGTTTAATATTA
Organism: Cnephaeus nilssonii; assembly: GCF_951640355.1. Classification (NCBI taxonomy): domain Eukaryota; kingdom Metazoa; phylum Chordata; class Mammalia; order Chiroptera; family Vespertilionidae; genus Cnephaeus; species Cnephaeus nilssonii. The sequence goes on from NC_137079.1 coordinate 79,241,861, forward strand.
GAAATAAAAAATGATGTAACATAATTAGAAGGTAATATTAACAGAATAATGTTATAGATCAGATATGAGAAAGATAGGGAAAAGTTATTGTCTTGGATGGTCCCTTGATTTCTGTCTCATTTAAGGGCATGTATCCATTATAACAATAAACACTGAGAAAGAATTGGCTCTGGAAAATAAATGGGAAAGATAATTAGTTTAGTTTTTGACATGTTAGTTTGGACAGGTTTTGAAAGTCAAATGGTGAGATCCAGATGATAGTGGATATAAATTAAAGCTCAAGGAAGAAATCTCAGCTGAAGATAAAATTGCAAATCCTTGAATTGCAATTTTATAATTGCAATTTTATAAATGTGGAAATTATAGCTGTATGCTCAGAAGAGACTGCTAGAGAGAGAGTAGGGGCTGATAAAGAGTTAATGTGTAGCACTTGGGGGTTGTGGAGAGAATAATTATTCCTTGAATGTGACAGTGAATAACTATAATAAAAGAGGAAATGTCACCAAGCCCACAGAAAGACAAGTTTAAAGAAGGAAGGCGTGGTCAACTTTATTAGATTCTACTGAGGCGTCACATAAAATGGAAAGTTTAGAAAAGCTTTTTTGGTTAACTTTTTCAAGGACCATTTTAATTAGAGGGAAATGAATTGATCTAGTTTGGAGTAAATTACCAAGTGTGTATATAAGAAATGGAGGCAGCAAGTACAGAGTATTCTTGAAATGTGGTTGAAAAGACCTACATAGAAATCAGAAATGTATGAGAAAGAGTATAACAATAATCAGCTTTTTTTATTTCATTAGCTTATGTTTTCTGCATGCTTATTTATTTTTTAAATTTATCTTTATTGTTGAAATTATTATAGATGTCCCCATTTCTTCCCCCATGGGTTATGAAGATTATGTGTATTTAATGTGAGATTCTCCAGCATATTTAAAAGAATAATGTTAACAACTGTTTTGAACCTTAGTGAGCCTTGTATTTAATTCTTATATATTAGATAACACTATCCTTACTTTAGGAAGGAAGATAAATTAAGTTTATAAAAATCAGAAGGAAATATCAAACAAGTAGTATTACATCTTGTCTTTTAAAAATAGTTAATATGTTAGGAGAGAGCAGAGGAAATAAAGCTAAGTGGCAGTTTTTGATAGGCTATTTGGAGACGCACAAGACAACTGCTCTAGTTGCATTTTCGTTTTCTGTAGTCATGAGATATAAGATCTGGAAAATAAAATGAACTTTACTAGTTCAAAGTTTTAAATGCCAAACTAAAGATCTATGGAATAGTAGGGAGAATAGTGAGGCCAAAACATGAAATATGGGGCTGATGAAAAGATTCCTGTAGTTCACACAGCTGTCAAAGTCATCATAATGAAACCTCACAAATGGGTATACTTCTCAGCGATGCAAAAGTGCGCAGAAGTTGCCAGATCTCTGTTCACCTGATGGTGTCACTGCTTTTGTAAAGGTCAGTAAATACTTTTGTGACGCTTTTGGTGCTTTTCCTTGTGCTTCTCCTGTGCTTGGGGTGCAGCCAAAATTATTCAAACAATTCGTGAAAATTATATCCATACAGAAATTATTCTAGGCTGAAACATGCTGAATATTGGAATATATACAGACTCCTACACATTAATCTACAAATTTAAATGAAAAATAAAAAAATATAGCTTTCAGTTTTCTTAAAATACTTTAAAAGTATTATATGGTTATTATGGGAAAATTTTAAATAATATTTTAAAATCAGCATGCAGTAATCCTAAAAGCAGTGAACCAATGGAATACATATTCCAACTTAACTCTCCTCCTGCCTTTATCACTTCTGCTGGTATTCAAGTTCAGATAAACTCAGAAGGAAGCCTTAAGATAAAGGAATTCTGAATGTCATTCATTTGGAGGGCACATAGAAAAGGGTGCATCTGAAAAAGAAAGTGAAGATATCCAGTTGAGGGACATTGTTGTCACATCTTCACATGGCTTGCTACATTTTACCTCTTTCCATAGTTAAGTATAAGTTTCAAGACAGTTCTAGGATAAGAGTTCTCTATCATGTGACTTACTAGTCCATTATTAATCAACTGGTTTTTAATTAACCAGGAATAGATGTTGTTTGCTCAATTTTGTTTGGGTTTATTCATTTATTTATATGTTTTATGAGGGCCAATTTTTGGGCAAGCCCTCAGCAGGTGCCCATGAGAAGTTAATTCAGAATTAGTTTTTGCCTCCTATATGAAACTTAATGAAATTTAATGATATAGACAAAATATAAGGTAAGAAATCAAGTCTATAAATAAAAGATTCCAAAATTTAAAGCATTTCGAACAAATAATGTTGAAATAAATAATGATTTGGGTGGGAGATGAAGGAGAGTATAAAGGGAGTGCACTTTAATATGATGCTCATGGAAGTTATTATAAAAGAGCATATTTAAGCTAAGACTCATAATGTGATTTAACAACAATGATGACAATAACAACAAAACAGCCAGGACAAGATCTGAGGAACATCACTTGAGAAATATTATGCTGAAGACTCACAGATGGGGAAAGATTTAAGGGTGCATGTATCCTGGGAAGTGAAAGACCAGGGAAGTTAGGGTCTTATGTAACAATCCAAGAAAAGAGGAGTTGAATTTGACCAGACAAATGACACCTAATCTTGTAGCCTATAGCTATTAAAATTCTATAAGCCCTGGAAAGCCTTTTGACTCTTATTTCTCTGATACTCCACATCCAATCATTCAATGAATTAAATTAGCTTTATTTTCAAATATATTCAGTACCTAACCACATCTTATGACTTCTACTGTTACCATTTTGTTCCCAGACACCATGACCTCAACAGCTTCCTCATTGTTCCCCCAATCTTTCACTCCTGCTAGTCTCCACACAGCAGCCAGGAGCATCATCCTAAGAGTAGGAGTAATTCAAGTTGCACTGGTTTAATACTGCTCCACTGCAAAATCTTCAGATAAACAAGATTGGTGTATAGTTTGTTTTCTCTAGTCATCCACTAAAATTGGGATTTTGAGCATTTCATAAAATGAACTGGAACACATGTATTTCAATGTTCTTGAACTCCTTTTATATGTAGAGACGGGGGTTGTGAAGGTAGAGGGATTGAGAAAAAAAAAAAAGAGAGAGAGAAAGGACTAATTGACATGAACAACAGTGTGGTGATTGCCAGAGGTAAGGGGTGAAGCTGGAGAAGGGTATATAGAAGGGATGAATGGTTATGGGGAAAAAAATAAAGAGAAAAAAAGTTATAACTATAAAGTAAGTCAAAAACTATGGAAAGTTTATTTATTGAAAATATATTAAAATATTTTGAATTTTCCTGGGCTGTTCATTTATTCAGCTATACATATTATTCAATAACTGTTGGTGAATTACTAGTATAATTAATTGTTCAGTATTGAATTATATTTTTATTGCAATGCAGCTCAAGGAAACTGGCCTGTGTATATTTTTTTCACATTAATTTGTAATATCATTATAGTCTTATTTTTTATTTTATTTTAAAATATATTAATCCTATATATACAAAACTTTTATAAATCTTTTTCTATAACTCTCTATGTCACTTATATATCTATATTTTATATACTACTAGAGACCCGGTGCATGACATTTGTGCACGGGGGTGTGTGTCCCTCAGCCCAGCCTGCACCCTCTCCAATATGGGACCCCTCAAGGGATGTCTGACTGCCCGTTTAGGCCCGATCCCAGTAGACATCCCTCTCACAATCCAGGACTGCTGGCTCCCAACTGCTCACCTGCCTGCCTTCCTGATTGCCCCTAACCACTTCTGCCTGCCAACCTGATCACCCCTAACCACTCCCCTGCCAGCCTGATGGATGCCTAACTGCTACCCTGCCAGCCTGATTGCCCTTAACTGCCCTCCACTGCAGGCCTGGTCACCCCTAACTGCCCTCCCCTGCAGGCCTGGTAACCCCTCACTGCCCTCCCCTGCAAGCCTGGTTCCCCCTCCCAACTGCTCTCCCCTGCAGGCCTGGTTCCCCCAACTGCCCTTCCATGCAGGCCCGGTCACCCCCAACTTCCCTCCTCTGGTGGCCTGGTCACTCCTAACTGCCTTCTCCTGCAGGCTTGAAAGCCCCCAACTGCCCTCCCCTGCAGTCTTGATCACCCCCAACTGCCCTCCCTTGCAGGCCTGGTCCCTCCCAACTGCCCTCTCCTGCTGGCCATCTTTTGGTGGCCATCTTGTGTCCACATGGGGGCAGGATCTTTGACCACATGGGGGCATCCATATTGTGTGTTGGAGTGATGGTCAATTTGCATATTACTCTTTTATTAGATAGGATAGAGGCCTGGTGGGGGCCAGTTGGTTTGCCCTGAAGGGTGTCCCAGATCAGGGTGGGGGTTCCCTTGGGGTGTGGGGTGGCCTGGAAGAGGGGCCTGTGGTGGTTTACTGGCCAGCCACGCCCCCCTGACGACCCAAGCAGAGGCCCTGGGATCTGGGATTTATTTATCTTCTATAATTGAAACTTTGTAGCCTTAAGCAGAGGCCAAGGAAGGCCAAGGCTGCGGAAAGCTTGGCTTCCTCCATCACCAAGGGCAACTCAAACCTCCTGGTCTCTCCAGCTCCATGGCTGCCACCATTTTTGTTGGGATTTATTTATCTTCTATAATTGAAACTTTGTAGCCTTGAGTGGAGGCCTTGTCCCGCCAGGTGTGCGGAAAGCTTGGTTTCCTCCATAACCGGGAAAACCCAAGCCTCCCTCCTGCTCTCTGTGGCTGCAGCCATCTTGGTTGGGTTAATTTGCATACTCACTCCTGATTGGATGGTGGGCGTGGCTTGTGGGTGTAGCAGAATGATGGTTAATTTGCATAGTACTCTTTTATTAGATAGGATAATCAAAATATCTAATGAATTATATTATTCTAAGATATATTCTTATGCATTTTAGACTACTTATTCTTTCAATGATCAGGTGATCTATTAATGCATTCTTCAATTGTGTTTTAAGTTGATTTTTCTTGTATTCATTATATATTTTGTCTTATAAAATTCCATATTTTGTTACTTGAGGAAAAGAGATTCACAACTGTCCTATAGCCACTGGGGGGGTATAAACTAAGCATTTTGTCTCATGTAATTTTTTTAGACATGTTGTCTTAGGTATCTTGAAATATAACAACAGGATTTTATGTTCTAAAGACTGAGAAACTTTTTCTAGTTTTATCATAGTGTATAACTTCACTTTTATAAACGGATTAACTTTGTTAGTGAATATCACCCTTTTCTGGCTTCCATCATTACAGTAGGGTTCACCTAATTTTTATACTGAAATTCTCATTTAATGAGAGTTTTGACTTTGAGGTGGAAAAGAGATTGTTGATGTACTATTGTCATATTTCCTATTTTTCCCATTCCTGCAATCTCATTTTTCATAAGCATATCTTTGATTCAATAATAACATCAAGTGTTTTTAAATAAACCTAAATTATGAATAAAATTATAGAAAATAGAAAGATCTTTCAGTGGTAATTAGCCATCTAAATAGCACTATTCGTGATTTGCCATTGTTTCTCTCTCCGTTGTCTCTCATAAAGCACATTTTATCATAAAATTTTTAAAAGTTATTTAGTAGCTAGTCAAGTCAATTTATTATTAATTTGTAATTTAATAAAATACCACACTAAATCCAGAAAACTATAATATTCTGAAATATACTTTGGTCTTTTTTCCCCTCACTTTCATGATAGCAATTACTTAAACAGAAACAACAATTAGATGTTTCAACATGCAATCCATAAATTACTGACTTCCATTAAAGTCAGTTTATGACCCTCTTGAGCAAGGCCTTCTTAGTGCAAACTATTGTGAGACACAATTTGAAACTTAGCATTTTTCTGCTTCAATGGTGCTGCATATCCCCTTGGGTAATTCTATCTGCTACTCACATAAATCAAGATAATTCTGTGATATGGGTTTTATATTATAGTTTATGTGCTTATTACTTGGAGGCTGATACTTCTGAAACTTTTTTTAACTGCAATATAAACTGACAGCTTGCCCTGAGGGCTTCTTTCTTTGAGGAGCAATGGCTAGAGGCTGTATTTTATTTTTGTAGTCTCAGAACTGCATTTGTAAGTTGATTAAACTGAAATACATATACCTTATCACCAGAAAAGAAAAACAGATTCCTAATAGACTTGCCAGAATAGATTTTGGCTTTTACTTACAGAGTTTCAGTAAATATATAAATAATTGTTGGTCTATCAATTAGAATATATTAAAAGGAAAATAAAGTATGGTCCAATCTCAAGATAGGGCAATAGCCTTTAGGGATATTAATCGAAGTATATTTTTAGGACTTTTCACTTTTTTCACTGAAACATGAAAGGGCATATTTGTTAACTAAGGGAACTTCTATATTTGAACTTCATCCTGCAATGTTGTGGATAAACTGAAAATAAATATTTATTTAAGGATTTTCTTGTGCTTTGCATATAATTTATGCTACCTATCTATATAGTTATTATTCCTGAAGCATATTTCTCAAAATGCAAGCAAGCATATAAAAATAAAGGAAGTGTATATACATTAAATCACATATTCTCCATGGAATGTAGGATGCATACAAATAATCAAGGAAACTGAAATATAAGTAAAAAATCATTATGCAATTGAGAGAATGAAAAGTGGTACAAACTGGCAGAACTGAATAAAATTATTTAAATTGATGAAAATTGTAGGGCAACATTTTTATCTTTGGCACAAGACCAGATAGGAGCTAGCTTTGCTGCAAATATTGGTGAAAAGAGTTAGAGGTATAAAAGAAAGAATAGGAAAAAGAAATAAGAATGAGAAGCCCAGAGAGAAATACAGAATGGAGAGCTTCAATAGCCTATCAAAGCACACATACAATAAGTTACCTTAATAAGAATTAATTAATAATATGAGAAGAGTGGTAAAAAAATAAGCCAATCCGTAAACTGAACAAGCATCCAAAAATATGTTTTAGAATATCATTATAAACATTTATTTTTCATTAGGGTCTTGAACATATAGATAGGTTTGATAAATAGTTTTCATTTCCAAAGTATCTGTGTGTGTGTTTTTTTTTTTGTCTTGTGGGTTTTATTTTAACTTAATGAGAATCATACATATTCTCTCTTGGTATTGAACAATTTAGACTATTATTAACCAATAGCAAAATAGATGTTACTAACATGGTCAGTTTTTACAATTACTTTTAAAAAACCATTTAAATTATTTTAATTTCTTTTTCTGAAACAATAACATTAAATATTATCTTAAAGCACCTGCCTCACCCTATATTATAAGGCTGTAAGTAGTTATGGAATACGCCATATATGCATACAACTCAAGTTAAAGGTTGCATAGTTTTACAGAATTTCAAGTTCTATATTGTCATAGGCAGCAGTGTGCTATGGTGCTAAGAAAAAACACTTCTAAAACCAAAAAAGCCACTTTAAAAAAAAATCAAGTTATATAGTGCTAATAAACATTAGAGAATATTTTGTGTTTGGATGTCAAGTACTGAGCCATGATACTGTGCCCTCAAATATGTTCTTAATATTAGTTGACTGATAAAGTCACTGGAGGTGACATTTATTGCCATGAACTATGGTGCTTCACTTTATCACTCAGACTAGATCACAATGTTCCAACAGCTACAATCTGTTAACTCTCATCCAAATAGCTAAAATGCCCTTAAAGGAAGCATTGCTTGCCTTTGAAGGTTCTCTAGCAATTTTGGAGATTTCATAAACCTTGATAAAGCTCATTATCAGCTATTAAATTCACACTGAATTAATCGTGAAAAGAGATTTTTTTTTCACAAGAAACTTAGCCCTGTACCATATTTGTAGAAGTTGTATGCACATGTCAGTGAAAATCAAGAATTAAGCTCTGTTGGAGTGTCCTTTCAAACCATAAAAGCATAATGAGGACACTGTGATCAATCACATAAAGAACTACATAATAAAATTCACCACTCACTTCCTTCTCTTCATTCCCCTCTCTAACTCCACAAAGAAAATATTAACTGTATCATGTACATCTTTTCAAGTAATTTTCTGTACCCATATAAATATGTGAAGACATATATACACAATTAAAATTTGTTTTTACAAAAAATTACCAGCTATGATACATATCACTGCAATTTTCATCTTATAAAAATCCATGTTTTTAATGACCATATAATGTCACATATTTATAGAATATGTTATGATTTTTAAGTTATTCTGTTGATGTTTGGGATGCTTTTATTTTTTTATTTTTTCTCACTTCAAGAAATTTTACAGGAAATTTTTATATGCTAAGGCTTTTTCTTTCAATTTTTTATTACAAAGTGACACTGTTCAGTATAATCAAATGCATATTTCAATTTTAGATTCTGTCAGCTTAGTTTCCCTGTGATCGCCATTCCCATCAGAAATATGAGTGCTCATTTTAATCACCCTTACCAGAATTGGATGTTATTAAGTGTTTAACTTATTTGCCAGTATGATAAATTGATATTGTTTATAATTGAGTACTTTTTTACTTATTAAGAAAAAGTTTGAACATCTTTTTATATACTTATTAAAAATTTGAATAAATTTTTCTACTCTGTGTATTCTTGGCATAGATTTTGGCATCTTTTTTCCACTTGGTTAATAATCTTTTACTTTGGAATTTGTAGAAGGTAATGTTATATTAAAATATCATTTCACCCTTTTTTTTAATGTTCCCAATATTTTATTCTAGTTATTTTATGTTTCTCTGGCTTATTATTCTGTTTAGAAGTTTTAAATTTCTTGTTTTTAAGCATATATATGTTTAAATAGCAACAATCATGGGTGATACTATTCAAAATTATGAAGAATAGCCAAGAAAATAAGGAAGAAGTAAACGTGGTAAGACTTATATGTGAGTGGATGTTAAAGAAATAGGAGAAGATTCCTTCAGAGAGAGAGATATTTTTATATAATGAGTCCCCATGGATGAAAAAAGAAAAAAAAAAGAAGAAGGATGTGAGAGGTTTCTTCCCTCTTATTTCAAGTCAAGTGAGTTTTCAGGTCAACCACCTAGAGAGCTGAACATGTGTTTACTAGGTTTGGGAATTGCAGAGCTTGGTGTCTGACTACCATTTGGAAAAGGGTAAGGAAGAAAGGCTGTCGTGGAAACAGTCTTCCTAGACTACTGCCTTCAGAGTAAGCTCATTTTACTAATGGTGCTGAAAGGAGGCATGGTGGGTCCATTGAATCTGCAGAGGCAGTGGATTTCCAAGAGGGCTGGATGGATCTTCTAGGTCCGTCAGTGAAGAAAGAAGCGCAGAGCAGCCTTCCAGAGGACAGACATTATTTGCCAAGTGGCTTCAGTTAGAAGTTGCCACAAGAAAATCTAAAACTACTAACAAGCACATCTAAAAAGAGCAAATCACAATTATGCATACAAAATGAAGAGCTGCTATAGCCTAACAAAGCATGAATTGTCCCTAGAAAACAGAGGTCAGATTAAATAGCACCCAAAAAGTAAAGTAGCATACTTTTGTCTGTTAAAGTCTGATTTTCAAAAAGTTTAAACATACGAGTCCAACAAATACAAAATGAACATGTGTCAAAAAAAAGTAATTGAAAAGGGAACCATTAAGATAGTATATCCAGCTCAAGGTGCATTTGTGGAGTTGAGGTTTGTTGTCAATGTAATAAAGGAATAATAAAATACATTGCTTGATTATTTACAAAATCTGATGATTTCTCTAGAACAACGAACAGTAATTGGGATTATCTCTTCTAGTAGAGAAAGTATCTACATCTCTCTGGGGGAAAAATATACAAATTAACATGTAACTTCACTGATGCTGGGGCTGACCAGCAGACCCTGAGCGATGGATGAATGATTACTCTGACACAGAATTGCTCTGAAAGAGAGGGCTAAGGGACTGCCTCACTAAAGGAATCAGACAGCCTCAATTGCCTGCCTCTTCAGGCTTTTATTGTTAACAGCAGTTTGAGATAAAGTTTATCTTTTAGATACAATCAGTAGGGTAAGTCATCTTGGGAGGACATGTTTGTCTGCAATGTCCTTTAAGCAAGGACACCTAAATATTAAGCAAAAAGATTCCGGTAAACACCCGAGGGTCTGCACATGCACAGACTTGTTTGGAAAGGTCAAGGAATAATTAGGGGTACTGCCTTTGGCCGATTTCCCTAAGTCAGAATTTCAAGAAAAAAGTGGCACCTTCAGCCAACTTCCCTTTTTGGAATTCCCTCCTTATAGACTTTCCAGCCAAGTTTCCTGTGCTCCCCTACACACTGAGTCGGGGACTTTGCTTAAAATGAGTTAAACAAAGTACATTTTTATGGATAATCTTCAGATGGGTTTAGTAAACAATGTAACCATATGACCCTAAGATAACATATTGATGACTTGTTAAACTTATTTCCAAGTTTGCAATAATTTTTCTTAACAAGTTTTTATCCTGAACTCTTTTTACTCTGCCCAATCGCCAAGGATTAAAAATTCACTCCTAATGACATCTCTTAACCATACTCCACTCTCCATGGAAAACTTTCAATTTTGAAGCTAACCCTGGAGAGAGAAAAATGAGTCTATTTATTTTGAATAATGTTTAAGATTTTTGTGACGATACTGTATTATACATATTAGTTATTTAAAAGTAAATAACACTGTATTGTATATTTAAAATTTTCTAAGAAAGCAGAACATAAATTTTCTCACTAAAAAAGTGAAAAGGTAAATATGTGAGGTGATGTCGTGTTAATTAATTCAGTGGAGGAATCCTTTCACAATGTATATGACAATCAGATCATCTATCTATCTATATAAAAAGCCAGCGACCTTAATGCTGTAACAACTGGAATGACTGGTGGCTATGGCACCCACTGTGGCCAGCAAACCCACCAGATTGGGGGGTTTGGAAAGCAGCCAACCTCCCACGACCCCTCCCCCCAAGTGGCCCCGCCCCTGATCAGCTTCTCCTACCCCATTCGAGGGCGTGGCAGTGGCCATCACCCCTGCGGCCCTTCCTCCAGGCCAGCCCCTGCCCTTGATTGGCTTGCCCGACCCTGATTAGCCCACAGCCCCTCCCCCCAGCCAGCCCCACCTCTGATCACCCCCCACCCCAATAGGGGGTGGGGCCACCAGCCAACCTTCTGCAATCCTTTCCCCAAGCCAGCTACACCCCAGATTGTCCCCCTACCCCAATCAGGGGCAGGGCCAGCTGGCCAACCACCATGACCCCTCCCCAAGGCCACTGGCCCCTGATCGGCCCCCAAACCTCTGGCCCATCACCCACAGCCCCTCCACCCAGCCTGCTCCACTCCTGATTGCCCCCCCACACACACACACACCAATTGGGGATGGACTGGCTGGCCAACCTCCCCCATCTGCTTACCCCCGATTGGCCCCTTCCACCCCATTTGGGGGCGGGGCCAGTAAGCCCTCCACCCACAGCCCTTCCCCACAGCCAGCCCTGCCCCAAATAGGCCCCCCAAATGAAATTGGGGGTGGGGCCCACTGGCCAATTGCCCACGGCCCCTCTCCCCAGCTGGCCAGGCCCTGATTGGGCCCCAATCAGGCCTGGGCCAGCCAGCCAAACCCCTGCTGTCTACTCCCCATGACAGGCCTGGCCCCAATCTGCCCCCATTGGGGTCGGGCGGGCTGGACCCCACCCATGCACGAATGCGTGCACTGGGCCTCTAGTATATATATAAAAGCCTAAGCGAGCGTTACGACCAGTTTACCAGTTGGTATGACATGCACTGACCATCAGGAGGCAGACGCTCATTGCAGGAGCTGCCCCTAGTGATCAGTGAGCTCCCACAGCCAACCTTCCATGCCCGGCCAATATCTCGCAGTCCCTCCCCTTGGCCAGCTGGCCCCGATCGGCCTAATGGGCCTGATCGGAACTGGGCGAGATGGCCCGCATTGGCCTGATCACTGGCCAGGCTGGGGAACCCCACCTGTGCACAAATTTGTGCACCAGGCCTCTAATGTCATCATAAATTTTAAATATCATTTGGGAGCATGTGGGAGACAATCAATTGATGTGTCTCTCTCACATCAATGTGTGTGTGTGTGTCTCTCTCTCTTTCTCCCCTTCCTTTCTACTCTCTCTAAAATTCAATTGAGAAAATATTCTCTGGTGAGGATTAACGAAAACAAAAGAATCAACCAATGAATGAATGAATGAATAAGTGGAACAACAAATTGATGTTTCTCTCTCTCCCTTCTTCTAAACTAAATAATTATAAGAAGAAAAAAACAAAACAAAAACAGGGTGAGTTATCTTGGCTGCAGAGTTCCCCCTGAGAAGACCTCAGCCCCACAGCAGAACCCCCAGCCAAGCATTCCAGTGCAGGGAAGAGAAACCCCAATAACTTCTGGCTGTAAAAAAAGCAAACACACACACACACACACAGAAACACACACACACACACAGTAGGCTGAGTGAGATGGAGGGCTGCTGGAGTTTCAGACTTTCTTCTTAAAGGGCCTGTACATTTGATCTTGCTAGGACTCACTGCTCTGAGCTCCAGTACTGGGCCAGGATCTCAAAAGCCACCAGGCACATACAAGAAGGAACTGAAGTATCTGACATCAGAACAAAAGCTGGAAAGGCAGCACCTTCCCAGACAGAAGTGCTGGCAGAGGCCATTGTTCCTTTTCTGGGCCTTCCAACCCCAGAACCAGCAGGTGGCCACCATATATGAGTCTCTATCAACCTGGCTACCCCTGTTCTCCCTGCTGTAGTCAACCCCCAAGACCCTGCCTGACCAAAATTGTGGGCTCATCCAGGCCACAATAGCTTTTCCATATCAACAGTCTCTCTTGGCTCATGCTTTGGACTTTCCTAAAATCTCTCAAACAAGCAGCAGCTGGCCTCAGCTAAGTGACTCTGGGCCCAGCACAAGTAGCAGCCATCTGCAGCAGCATTTCCAGTTCAGGCTGAGTGGCCCCAGGCAGGGTATAGGTGCTGACTAAACTTGCATCTCCCAGGAGGCCCAAATCCAGTGCACCAGGTAGTCAATTTATAACCATGCTGATTACAACCCAATCACCTCCACAAGCAACATACTCAAGAGCCTAATTCATCAGGCACCAAAGTTTCACTGAAATAAATCCTGCTCTGTGGGGTTGGCCCCTGTACAGCAGCAACACAGCTGTAGTAGTCACTGATCAGCCTGAGGTTCAATTCCTCACATTTGTGTGCCAACAGTAATCAAGGCTCAACTACAACAGGACAGTGCACAAAGTCCACACAGGGGCATACTTGGAGCACCCAGCTTGTGTGACTGAGGAGGCTGTGCCACTGGATCCTACAGAAAATCTACTGCATAAAGCCACTTTACCAACCACAGGAAACATAGCAGCTTTACCTAACACATAAAACAAACATAGAGAAGTAGCCAAAATGAGTAGACATTATGAGGTACAAGAAGAAGAAAAGGAATTGAAAACCTATTTTTAAAAATAATGATGCAAAATTTCCCTATTCTGGTAAAGGACATAGACATACAAGTCCAGAAAGTACAGAGAGTCCCAAACAAAGCGAGTCCAAGACACATCATAATTAAAATGCCAAAAGTTAAAGACAAAGAGAAAATCATAAAAGCAGCAAAAGAAAAGCAGTCAGTTACCTATAAGGGAGCTCCCATAATGTTTTCAGCTGATTTCTCCACAGTAAGCATGTCAAACTCAAAGGCTAACATGGGCCAAATAAGCAAGTTTTGTGGGCTGCAAAAAAACAAAAACTTCAATTTTCATAGAAATGTACGTTTATTTTGATAGAGACATGCTGAATACAAAGGGCTTAACTAAATGAATAAGCATTTACATAAAATAATATAATCATTAACATAAAATATTAATAAAAATTAATACTTTTTCTTGAACATTAACTTATCAGACACTGAATAACTGCACAATTTAATAAGATTAATGCAAATAAATCTATTTTTCTTATTCTCTGAAAGTAAAATATTTCCTGTTGTGCACACCAAACAAGTCAGTACAAGACTAATGACATGGCAATTGGCTGCTACAATATCTGCTGCTACTATTAGTGGAGAGAAATGGTGCACCTGCATGAAAGGCGCAAAAGGGAAATGAATGCAGCACAATTATAATAATCAGTCATTAGTGAATGTTGTAATTCATTATTAATAATTTTATATAATAAAGAGGTAATATGAAATTGACCCTCACATGCTCACGTCATCACAAGATGGCTGCCCCATGTCGTCACAAGTTGGCCTCCTCCACATCATCACAAGATGGCTGCCACAAGATGGCCACCCCCATGTTGTCATAAGATGGCTAGCAGGGGAAGGCAGTTGGGGGCAACCAGACCTGCAAGGGAGGGCAGTTGGGGGCAATTGGGCAAGCAGGGGAGCAGTTAGGTGTCAATCCGGCCAGCAGGGGAGCAGTTAGGGGGTGATCTGGCTGACAGGCAGAAGCAGTTAGGGGCAATCAGGTAGTCAGGCAGGCCAGTGGTTAGGAGCCAGCAGTCCTGGGTTGTGAGAGGGATGTCCGACTTCCAGTTTAGGACCAATCCCACAGGTACGTCCCTCAAGGGGTCCCAGATTGGAGAAGGTGCATGCTGGGCTGAGGGACACCCCCCCTCCCCAGGGCACATATTTTGTGCACTGGGCCTCTAGTTATGCATAACAGGTTACTGTAAAAATTAAGTTACAAAATTTTTATTAAAACATTTCTTACATACTATTATATTGGTTGGGCTCCAAAAATATTCACTGTGGGCCACATGCAGCCCATGGGCCATGAGGTTGACATGCTTGCTCTATAAAAACTTCATAGGGCAGAAGGGATGGGCACAAAATATTCAAAGTGATTAAAAGCAAGGACCTACAACCAAGATTACTCTATGCAGAAAAGCTATCATTCAGAATTGAAGGACAGATAAAGAAATTCCTAGACAAGAAAAAGCTAAAGGAGTTCATCACCACCAACCCAATATTATAAGAAATGTTAAAGGGTCTTTTTGAAGAAGAAAAAAAGGATTAAAAATATGAATAATTAAATGGCAATAAATACATTTCTATCGATAATTACTTTAAATGCAAATGGACTAAATGCTTCAATCATAAGACATACAGTGGCTGAATGGATAACAAAACAAGACCTGTATGTATGCTGTCTACAAGAGACTCACTTCAGATAGACAGATACACACAGAGTAAAAAAAGGGGTGGAAAAAGATATTATGTGAAAATGAAAACAAAACAAGCTAAAAGTTAGAGTAGCAATACTTATTCCACACAAAATAGACTTTAAAACAAGTGTTATAACAAGTGACAAAGAACCCAGCAATTCTAACTCTATATATTTATCCAAAGAACCCCCGAATACTAAATCAAAATAACATACATCTGCATATTCATTGCAACATTGTTTACAATAGCCAAGATATGGAAGCCACCGAAGTGACCATCAACAGATGAATGGATAAAGAAGTGGTGCACATATACAATGAAATATGATTTAGCTATAAAAAGAATAAAATCTTGCCAACTGCAACAACATGAATGGATCTAGAGCAACCCACAAGTTGAGAACCGCTGCTGTAGAGCCTAAGACCATCAGAAAACACAGATATTTACATTATGATTCATAACAGTAGCAAAATTACAGTTATGAAGAAGCAACGAAATAATTTTATGGTTGGGGGTCACCACAACATGAGGAACTGTATTAAAGGGTCGCGGCATTAGAAAGGTTGAGAACCACTGATCTAGAGGGTATTATGCTAAGTGAAATAAAAGTCAGACAGAGAAAGACAAATATCAGATGATTTCACTTATATGTGGAATTTAAAAAAATAAACAAACAGAACAGACACAGACTCATAGTTTACAAAGAACATCTTTAAAATATTTTTATTGATTTCAAAGAGGAAGAGAAAGGGAGAGAGAGATAGAAACATCAATGATGAGAGAGAATCATCATTGCTGGGGTGCCTCCTGTATGCCAGACCACAGCCCAAGCATGTGCAATGATCAGGAATCAAACCTGACCTCCTGGTTAAAATGGTCAATGCTCAACCACTGAGCCATGCTCGCTGGGCATATACAGAGAACATTCTGATGTTTACCATATGGAGAGGGATTGGGGGAATGAGTGGAAAAGTTGAAGGGATTTGGAAGTATAAATTGGTAGTTACAGAGTAATCATGGAAATGTAAAGTACAGCATAGGGAATATAGTCAATAATATTATAATAACTATGTCAGATGAGTACTAGATTTATCAAGGTCATCACTTCATAAGTTATATAAATGTCTAATCATGGTTTGCAAACCTTTAAAATTAATGTAATATTGTAAATCAACTGTAATTTTAAAATAAAAAAAATTAAAATATAAAATAGATTAACTCTACATGTGATATAGTACACTGGATTGGATTTTGGAGCTATAAAAAGAAAAGAAAAATTAATGGAAAATGCCAACATTTTAAAAAAATCAAGTATAAAGTTTAGTTAGTAGTAATATACCTATGTTGTTGCTTTTTTGTTTTGTTCTGACAAAAAACCATGGTAATGGAAGATGTTAACATTAGGCGGAAAAATGGTGAGATCATTATGGGAACTGATATAGTTAATTTTATGTGTCAACAAGACTGAGCCACAGGGTGCTCAGACATTTGGTCAAACATTATTCTGGGTGTGTCCGTGAGGGTGTCTTTGGATAAGATTGACATTTGAATTGGTAGATTGATCGCCCTCAGGTCCAATCAGTTGCAGGCCTGCATAGAACCAGAGGCACTATAAGAGGAAATTCCTTCTGCCTGACTGCTTTGAGCTGGGACTTTCTTTTCCTGCTTTCTGACTAGAACTGAATGATGGACTCTTCCTGGATCTTGAGCCTACTGATCTCCAACTGGACGTACGCCACAGGCCAGGTCTGTAGAATGCCCACTGCAATTGATGGGACTTGTCAGGCTCCAAAACTGTGTAAGCCAATGTCTAATTATAGTAATTGTCTTTCTATATATGTGTATATTTTCAGTTGGAATCATTTTTAATATTTAAATATAAAAAGTGAACACTGAATTATTTTCTTTTTAGATACACAAGTCAAAAAAGCAAAATGAGCTCCACAGTCCCCATCCTATGATTGAATATGCTACTTACCTTCCCTCCTTTCCAACACACATAGAAATTCACAGTAGCTGCTTTACAATACAGGTATAATGCAATTCATATTGTGTGTATTTTCCTCTCCAACATCTCTATTCTTAAAACAAAAGAAAACAGTTGTTAGTTAGGGATAGATCTTTCCCAATGGCATTAGGCTCTACCCCATAATGGGAAAGTGGGAGATCTTCTTACACACACACACACACACACACACACACACACACACACACACACACTTTCTATTGCTTCTGTTTCTCCTGAGGGAAACCTGAATAATATCTTTGCAATTTTTCTATAATACTGAAATTATTCCCAAATTAAGAGTTATTAAAAACATCAATTAACTAAAGCTAATATATAAGCAAATATAAATCACAAAATATGTCTTTTAATTAAACACATCACTTTTACTTTTCCATATATCTGTAATCTACCAACATACACAAATATTAAATTACCTGATATTTAGAGAAAAACATATCATGTCACATTCACAATTACATCAATAAAATGTGTTTTTTATTGTATAACTACTAACTGGTATAACCTTCTTTGTAAAGTAAAAGCTGTTTAGAATGGTAAGAAAAAATACTAAAAACATTTTAAGAAAATTAATCATCACTATGTAATATTTTTCAAAGTAAATGCACATAGTCTTATTTCGTTCCTACTTATTTCGTTCTTAAAGTAAGCAGAAATTATACTAATGAGAATATCCAGGAATGTTAAATGGCATGCCAAGTTAGAGTACAGTAATACATGAACCAGAATCTACGTTTTTCAAATTTTTTATGAATGCAGTATGACGATGAAGTCCATTGGAAAGTCAATTAACATCTTCAAAATATTTTGAGGTCCTTCAGTGATCCTAAATGGTCTCCAGGTTTCCATCATAGCATAAACAGGGAAGTCTCTCCAAAGTGACCATCTTTGAGGCAAACTTTGTGATGCCTTGGAGAGTTTTTCTCTACTGCTCCCTCAACATGACTAATAGGTTCTTTTTAGAAAGTGTCTCATCAATTATTGCAGAACCTACTTTTCCTTTAAGAAAGGATGCTTCCAACTTCAGATATTTCTAGCCAGTACTTTTTTTTTCTTTTATTTGGCATTCCTTTTAAAAATTGTTTATTCAAACACAACTACAAAATTATTTTCTTCATTTATTTGTCATCTCATTAATATAAGTAGAATGGAAAGAAAACAATTTACACTTTTGATTGATTTTACTAAAGTATAAGTTATAATTGGAAAGAAATAATTTAAAATAATGTGCCTACTTGATGAATGACGCAAGAGGAAGCACGGGATAAGGATAAAGCTTCAGGACAGAATACTGCTGCCCTACAAAATGAAAGTTCAACTAATGGAAATCTTTGGGTGTCTGGTGACTCTAAGTGAAAATTCAATATCACATTTTTGCCTTCAGTTCTTTCTATCCTTTTAAAGACTAAGCAAAATGTACAATGCAATCTTGCATAAAGAAAAATAAAATAAAATCATTGACTGAGTTACCCAGTAGATTTGATAAATTAAACATCAGGATTCAATACTAGGAGCATTCTCTCCCTGTGTTTTTTCCTAGAAATAACCCATAAGGAAATAAAAAAAAACAACAACAAGGAATGTTTGTTCTTGTCTACTACTTGATTTTTGTCTTTAACCTCATCATCTCAGCCTAATTCTAGGGTCCTTCAAGCTTTTTACTTTTAGGAATTGATAGATAGCTTTCCAATTTATTTTTAAGTCCTCACCAGAGGATATATTCATTGAT
Organism: Cnephaeus nilssonii; assembly: GCF_951640355.1. NCBI lineage: Eukaryota > Metazoa > Chordata > Mammalia > Chiroptera > Vespertilionidae > Cnephaeus > Cnephaeus nilssonii. The sequence goes on from NC_137079.1 coordinate 79,260,792, forward strand.
TTTCAGGGAGAGGAGAGGGGAGAGCGAGAGAGAGAGAGAGAGAGAGAGAGAGAGAGAGAGAGAGAGAGAGAGAGAGAGAGAGATGTGAGAGAGAAACATCAACCATTTGCCTCTCTCCTGTGTCCCAACCAGGGATCAAACTTAGATATGTACTCAAATGGGACCCAAGACCTTCTGGTGTAAGGGAATGTGCTCCAACCAACTGAGTCATACTGGCCAGGACTAAGTTTCCAAATTTTAAAAAGCGTTTTCAAGTAGTTTATCTTGAATATGTTATTCCATTTAAACTTTCTGGTATTTTTCTGGCTGTGGGAATAATAACTAATGCAAAGCTCAGAACTAATTTTTACAACCAAAGAAATATCATATTCCTTTTAATCTTTTATGCATTTGTTTTTGGGTATTTCTCTTAATTAATAGCTCTACAGGCCAGGTAACAAATGTGTCACAAGTATAACATTAATGGGAAATGGCGGAGCATTAATGTAATTTTAGTTCTGGGACACAGGGAGCTCCCAGTTTCATTGGTGTTCCAGGCTGCATCAGCTGCAGTCAAACCACATCACTCCAACAAAGCCAAGCAAGCATCTGGACAAATGTCTTTTGTTTCAGGACAAAGGATATCTTCTCTTGAGGCAATTTTCACTGCACATTTAAGATATAAAATCATGGGCAAAACACTTACCTTAGAAACAAATGTGCTCTGAACTGTGCTTTTAGTCAAAATCCCCTTCAGAAAAAACAAAAAGACAATACTTGATGTGTTTACACATGCTAATATTTTTAATCATTGGTTTATAATTTCCTGTCACCCTTTTTTAACATAAAGGTTTTCTTATTCAGATAGAGCAAAGGGCTTCTATATCAATGCAGTTCATTCTTTACTATGACCTGTGGTGTCCCCACTGGCCATAGACATGACTTCATTCTCACTGGGAGAGTAAATTGTTCCCCAAGGCAAAGAAGGTCTCTCTTCATCATATCTCTAAAAAGTGAGAGAACAAAAAGAAAACCAATAACTAGGAGCTTGCTCTCTCAAACATTTCTTTATCCAATGGCATAATTGGCAAATACCTGGATCCAATTCTGCAGTTTTATTTTACTGTTCTGTTTTTCTTTTATTTCTAGACTATCTATATTAATAAAAGGGTAATATACTAATTAGACCAGGAGACCTTCTGGGAGACTGGCCAGGGAGGTCAGTTGGAAGCCATGAGGCTGGCGGGGGAGGGCAGTTGGGGGAGAGCAGGTCCTCAGGCAGAGTGATTAGGGGTGATCAGGCAGGCAGTCAGACATCCCCCGAGGGGTTCCAGATTAGAGAGGGTGCAGGCTGGGCTGAGGGACACCCCCCCGTCCCGTGCACAAATTTCGTGCACCAGGCCACTAGTTTCTTTATATTAGAAAATAAATTAATCACTATTTTACAGCCCAGGCTTAGTGGATTTACTAAAATTAGTGTCAGTGGCATATTTATATTCTGGTTTAAATAATGAGATATATCATTCTATATTTAACAGCAATTTAGCAAGCTTGATAAGTACCTCTTCTATTTGACCTAGAGAAAAAGTTTGGCATAAAGAATATCCCTTACTTGGTTCCTTGGCTCCTATGCAGATACCTCCTACATTCTTTAAAATGCTACTACTGATATAGCCATTTTCTAACTTTGCTGCTTTCCTCTTAAAGCAGCTTCAATAAAAACTAAGTGTACATGTCCCAGTCACTCATACATCCATTAGGCCTTGAGAATCCCAGAGAAAGTTTGAATGAATGACAATTGTTTATATTTTCTAGATTGTTTTCAGAAAGAGTGCTAAATTCATTACTTGCTGCTTGCACTGTAAGTTATTTATGGTTGATATTTGTTATTAATTACAAAAAAATTACTCTGAGGCTCTGTATAGTGTGTGAGGCTTCTGTTGGAATGGTGTTGTACTCAGAAAACTATTACCCACAATGTTGTATTATATTGAAATAATTAAGGTATTCTGATGGTTACTGCTAAAATTCCACATAGCTTTATATCCCAAAGCTACAAGCCTTCTATACTTTATGCTTTGAAATTGGGTCTCAAATATCAAATTCCATGTCTTTGGTTCTCTCTTTAGCAGTAAATTCCACACTGCAAATGTGATTTGAGCAGATGACCTTCAATTAAGCTCTTTCTCTGTGACTCTTACTGCAGTGCTAATATACTGGCAGCAATATAAAAGTTTGAGTAGCAATGTTTCTCTTGCATGTGATAAAACAGATAATAAAGATCAGTTTTTCCTAGGTACAGCCTGGCCAATAGTAGCTTTAAAAGACACAAAATGTGCTCTTCAGATAAGTTGTCTACTAAATAAAATACTCAGAAACATAAACACAGGACTCCTTTACCACTATATTAAACATGTTCTAATGCAAAAGTGCATGAATATTTAGAAAAGTCAACAGCACAGCAAATTTATAAATACAATTCTAATGAAGTTAATATTAATAATAATTTTTCATAGTAGGAACATTATGGTAAATATTTATTGTACAATTTCTATGACTGTTGGAGTACATTAAATATTTTATATTCATTATCTGGTTAAACTACCATAATACCTCTGAGGTAGATATTATTATATTATTATTTCTCTTTATTTTTTTTATTTATTTTTTTTTTAGTTTAAAAAATGGTTATCTGAATTACCTAGGTAGTAATTGTCGCAGCTGTATTTCATACCCAGCAAAGCTGTTAATTATTACCAGCTCATTTGTTACCAATAGCCACATGGAGAACTGTAATTATCTACATTTTACAAATTAGTAAACTTATGGTCCTTTTTCAATTAAGAAGCTGGAATTTGAAAGTAGGTCTAAATTTAAATGTTGTGTTTGTGTTTATTTCACTTCTGTCTTCCTTCTCTAAAATATAATTATTTAGTGCTCTGCACAATGTTTAAATAACCTGACTTTACATTCCAGGCCCCTGTAATTTGAGGCAAACCATGAGTTCTCACATGTTTGGGCCATCTCTTTCCCCCAGCTCCACATTCAGCAGACCAGTGATGTGGACGTGCGATGTCCCTCCTGAGGCAGTCACAATGCTCAAGGCCCTACTTTCCCCTCCCATAAGACGTCTTAACACGACATGTTTTGCAGGAAGCTATTTTTTTGCACTAGGTAACAAATTACTTCTGAAAACTGTAGAGGAAAGACAGATTGCTTTAGGAAAGCAATATATCTAATATTTTAGCAGCCTTGACCAAAATGAACTGAAGAATGCTGGGAAGATTTTAAAGGCATACTAACTGGACTATAATTATAAATGGGCGATATTGATAAATTCCTAAAAACAAATTCACCAAAGGGTATAATTAAGGCTTAAACAATATGAGGTTATCATAAAAAAATGATAGCATTAGAACTATATAAATCAATAGAAAGTATCAGAAAAGCTACCTATCTTTTAGATTCTATTAATATTAAGAGTTTCATGGTGGTTTTTTTGTTTGTTTGTTTGTTTTTTGCTGAATATCTGGACTTGTTTCACATTTGATTCTCACTTTGTCTCCAACCATAGGTGTGACCTAGACAGACAGATATAGAATGCTGATACTTAGAACAAATTCATAAAAGAAACAAAGGTAGAGAAATAATTGCTCAATTGTCATAAAACAGAAGCAGCATATTTGTTATATTTATTTCAGCCTAGACCCCCTGACTCTAAATTAAGCTTTTAAATACAACCATGGACAACACAGGAAGCACAATTACTCATGTTTCTTAGCAATGCTTATCCTCTCTAATAAAATGGTAATATGCAAATTAACCATCACTCCGCTACATAAGCCACGCCCACCAGCCAAGCCACACCCACCAGCCAATCAGGGCGAGTATGCAAATTAACCCCAATCCAAGATGACTACAGCCACAGTGAGCAAGGTTTCCCAGGTAACAGAGGAAGCCAAGCTTTCCATAGCCGTTGCAGGCCTAAGCCTCCACTCAAGCTACAAAGTTTCAATTATAGAAGGTAAACAAATTCAAACAAATGGCTGCAGAATGGAGCTTGAGAGAGCAGGCCAGGGTTGCCGGCGGCAACAGGGGAAGCAAAGCTTTCCGCACACCCTGGCTGGGCTCACCCGCTTAAGGCTACAAAGTTTCAATTGTAGAAGGTAAATTAACTGCCACAGAGATGGCTGCCGCACTGGAGGGAACAGCAGGCTTGGCTCTGCTCCAGGCTACAAAGTTTTAATTGTAGAAGGAAAATAAATTCCAGATACCAGGGCCTCCCCTTGGGTTGCCAGGGGGTGTGGCCGGCCTGCAAACCACCACAGGCCCCTCACTCAGGCTGCTTCATGCCCCAAGGGAACCCCACCCTTCAGGGCAAACCAGCTGGCCCCCACCCCTGTACCAGGCCTCTATCCTATCTAATAAAAGAGTAATATGCAGATTGATCATCACTGCAACACACAATATAGCTGCCCCCATGTGGTCAAAGATCCTGCCCCCATGTGGACACAAGATGGCCACCACAAGATGGCCAGCAGGGGAGGGCAGTTGGGAGGCACCCGGCCTGCAAGGGAGGGCAGTTGAGAGGGATCAGGCTTGCAAGGGAGGGCAGTTGGAGGTGATCAACCCTGCAGGAGAGGGCAGTTAGGGGTGACCAGGCTGGCAGAGGAGGGAAGTTGGGGGCAAACAGGCTGGCAGGGGAGCAGTTAAGCATCAACCAGGCTGGCAGTGGAGTGGTTAGGGGCTGATCAGGCTGGCAGGCAGAAGCGGTTAGGGGCAATCAGGAAGGCAGGCAGGCAAGCAGTTGGGAGCCAGCAGTCCTGGATTGTGAGAGGGATGTCCGACTGCCCGTTTAGGCCCGATTAATCGGGCCTAAACGGGCAGTCGGACATCCCTCCAGGAGTCCCAGATTGGAGAGGGTACAGGCTGGGCTGAGGGACAACACCCCTCCGTGCACGAATTTCGTGCACCGGGCTTCTAGTATATAATAAAACTCACAAGAAAACATCATCAAGGCTAAAAATGAATTAATAATTACAAAAACTAGGTTACAAAAAAAAAACTAACACTGATAAATAATTTAAGACTAGAAGGCAACAGGTTATATATAATTAGTGATCACTACATAAAATCAGGAAAAAAGTCTTAATGAGTAAACAGAGTAAGATAAGGTAACATGCAATTAAATCAAATAGTAGATTTGCAAATAAGAGATAGTTAAGACTTTACCCAGAATTTTGCAAAATTGTTGAATCATTGATTTATTTTACCTCATGTAATGAAGAGTTGTAATTATTAGCTTTGGAAGAAGGAGAATCATAATCTGTATTCTGAGATCAAAAGATAGGCTCCTTTAATATGTATTGCTTTTTATGCAGACATTGCCTAATATTAGCTTAAAAAACAACAACAGGTCACTCTTTGATTTATGGCATACATCAAAAATTTTAGCTCACTATGAGAGTTAGGTGGAATATTTTCATGTACAAATAGCTAAAAATATGCTGCCCTTAACTAACTACACATGTAGAACTGAGTAAAATAATAATTTACATTGCAAAGATTTCTGAACTCTATCACCAAAACAGATTTTCATGTATAGAAGAAAATTATTTTACTAGATTTGTGTTACATAGAACCCTATTTCATGAATTAAATACACCAATTCTCTTTGTTTAAAGATATTAAGAGTTCCCCATTTTTCAGAAAACAATAAAAGAAAAGCATGTTTACATCACAAGAAAAATCACAGGAAAGTCATTTTTCTTTATAACATTTATATTTTAAATTAATCTCAAATCAGGATCCCTACCACTTTCAAGATTTGTGTTATAATGGATTACAGTAAAGGCAGAAAACAATTGAACAGTTACTTATTCGTGGCTATGTATTCTAACTCCAATTCCTTAAAAAGATACAACCCACACAAACATCACACCCATCCACAGACACTCAAACTCACTTGCAATTACCATGGGTATACCCCAGAATTTCTGTAAGAGCAGTGTCTTTTTTTTTTCTTTTCAGTTTAGAGTCTCCCTCTATTGATTCTAAATTACGTTTTTATAGCACCCATGAAAAACTTTAAAAGCATAATTATTTATGTTTTCTTTTCTTTTTAAAATTTTTATTGTTGAGAATATTACAGGTGTCCCCCTTTATCCTCCCATTGCCCCCCTCCACCTGGTTTCCGCCTCACCCCAGACCTTCTCAACCTATTGTCTGTGTCTATAGGTAATGGATACATGCATATGAGATCTTTGGTTAGCCTCTCCCCTCCCTCCTCCATCCCTCTGAGATTTGTCAGTCTGTTTCATGTTTCCATGCCGCTGGTTCTATTTTATTCATCAGTTTATTTTGTTCTTTAGATTCCTTGTTTATTTATTTTTTATTTCAGATTCAACTCTTTTTTAAAAAATGTATTTTTATTTTTTTCAGAGAGGAAGAGAGAGAGAGAGAGAGAGAGAGAGAAACATCAATGATGAGAGAGAATCATTGATCGGCTGCCTCCTGCATTCCCCTAACTGGGGATCAAGCCTGTAATCCAGGTATATGCCCTTGACTGGAATCGAATTCTGGACCTTTCAATCCACAGGTTGACACTCTATCTACTGAGCTAAACCAGCTAGGGCTAGATTCAACTCTTGATAGATATGTATTTATTATAATTTTATTGTTCATATTTTTTATCCCTCCTCCTCCTCCTCTTTATTATTTTTTTCTCCTCCTCCTCCTCCTTCTTCTTCTTGAATACCTTCAACATTGCATGTAATACTGGTTTGGTGGTGATGAACTCCTTTAGCTTTTTCTTGTCTGTGAAACTCTGTATCTGACCTTCAGTTCTAAATTATAGCTTTTCTAAGTAGAGTTATCTTGGTTGTAGGTCCTTGCTATTCATCACTTTGAATATTTCTTGCCACTCCCTTCTGGCCTGCAAAGTTTCTGTTGAGAAATTAGCTAACAGTAGTATGGGCATTCTTCCCTGCCTTGCTTCACAGTTTGGCCTCCTCTGGGCACTTCCAAGCCCAATGCAAATAGCAGCCATCAGAAGATCACTCAGTAGCTCCTGTTAGTGGCCTTGGGCAGTGACTGACTTTGCACCTACTGGGAGGCCCCAGAGCCAGTGCACCTGGGGGAAAGCTTCTCACCATACTAGATTCCAACTCTGCACATCCACAAGTGACACACACAAGGGTGATCTGAGAGCTATGGACTGAGCAGCCCTTCACAGCCTGTGGCATTCTCAGTGCACAATTTATAATCTTCAGAGCTGCTTCATTTTATTTGTTAAGTTTCACTAACTATTCTAGGAGAGTGGGTAGCACCATTAAGGGGGATGGGTCAGACACACCTGCCTGAGGCCAAGGGGTGGCCTCAGGCTCCCAGGGATGCAGCAGAGAGGGGGGAGGAGCTGAGTCAGAGAAACCAAGTCCAAAACTTGAAAGGAAGTGGGAGGCAGCAAAGGGCAGAGGGTGACAGCTGCACAGGGGCCAAGAAAAGCTGCTGGGTGGGGGCAGCCGAGGAGCCCAGTGCCTCTCCCACAGGACAGGCTCCATGTTCCTCCCTCCTCTTCCCAGTGACCAGTCATCCCAGCTCTCTTCCAAGGCCCCGCCTGGGCTTGCCTCGGACAGCCCTACCCCACCCCACACAACCTTGGGGAGCTCTGCCCCCAAAGGAGAGAGGGGGAGGCTGCAGGAGGAGGGGGCAGAGCAGGGCCCACACAGTTAGATGGAGGGGAGGGAGGGAGAAACCCCACAGGTCTGGGGACAGAAATGGGTGGGAAAGGAGGGCTGTGCAGAAGCATTGCCCTCGGTTGAAGTAGAAATCCTGACCCCATTTTATAGACCCCAGCAGTGTGTATGTGTGTGTGTGGGGAGGGCGGGCGAAGACAAAAGAGGGTGTGAGGGGACTGGGTGGATGGAGAGCAGTGACATTTGATTTATGGCTTATTTATTTTATTTTTTGTTAATGTATTTTTATTGATTTCAGAGAAGAAGGCAGAGGGAGAAAGAGATAGAAACATCAATAAAGAGAGAGAATTGAACTGCTGCCTCCTGTACTCCCCCTACTGGGGACTGAGCCCGCAACCTAGGAATGTGCCCTTGACCAGAATCGAACCCATGGCCCTTCAGTCTGCATGCCATGGCTCTATCCATTGAGCCAAACCATCTAGGGTGACCCATGGCCTATTTAAAACCGCTGCAGTAGGCTGAGCAGGGGTCTTACCATGATGATGTTACCTGATAATGAGTGTGTCTCTCCTTATGTTGAGGTAATCAGAACTGTAGCAAAGTAAAGACACACCCATGGAGCCTGCAAAGGGTTTCCATGAACATAATGCAATTTACTTCGTGTGGCAGCTGAAGAGGGTGAGCAGAGCTTTGGAAGGACATGAGGTCTCCAAGACCAGAGGCTGGAGGGAAATTGCTGACTGATAATTTTATGCTGTGAGTTATAATCTCTCTCTATAAAAGCCTAATATGCTAAATGTCTGACCGAGCGGTCAACCTACTGGTCGCATGATGGGGGCAGATGCTTTGACTGGTAGGTTAGCTTGCTGCTGGGGTCCGGCCGATCAGGACTGGGCAAGATGGGGCCGGACATGCCCTGGAGCCCTCTCTCAGTCCCTCCCATGGTTCCTCTCTGGCCACTGGCCCCAATCGGCCCCAATCTAGACTGGGCAAGATGGCCCTGATTGGTCCCAATCGCCAGTCAAGCGTAGGGACCCCACCCATGCATGAATTTCATGCACTGGGCCTCTAGTGTTACCAAATAAAAAATAAATGACAACAGCCAGCACAACAATAGCCATCCAATGTAAATCAATCAATAGTATACCTTTTTTTGTCAGCAGAATTTTAGTAATTAGTCTATGTGTTCCATGAGATGAAAAATGTTGAAAATTGCTGTTCTAGATGAATCAGGCTATAACAGACATGAACCTCTTAGTATATGAATAACTTTAATGTCATGAGAATAATGGAAATACTTGAGAGAGTGTGTAGAGAAAGAAGAGAATAAGTACTCATGTAGTAGAATAAAAAAGGGTATATTGTATCACAAAACTCAAAAAAGGAGAATGTTTCAATCCTATCTAATAATCGACAAATATGCAAATTGACCATACCTCCGACACACCCACAAGCCACGCCCACCATCCCATCAGAGCAAGTATGCAAATTAACCCAAACCAAGATGGCTACAGCCACAGAGAGCAAGGTTTCCTAGGTAACAGAGGAAGCCAAGCTTTCCGCCAGCTGTTTCAGGCCTAAGCCTCCACTCAAGCTACAAAGTTTCAATTATAGAAGGTAAACAAATTCAAACAAATGGCGGCAGAATGGAGCTTGAGAGAGCAGGCCAGGGTTGCCGCCGGCAACAGGGGAAGCAAAGCTTTCCGCACACCCTGGCCAGGCCCACCTGCTTAAGGCAACAAAGTTTCAATTATAACCCCAACACAAATGGCTACCGGCCGGCCTCGGAGGGAGCCCCAGGCTTGGCTCCGCTCCAGGCTACAAAGTTTCAATTGTAGAAGGAAAATAAATTCCAGATACCAGGGCCTCCACTTGGGTTGCCAGGGGGTGTGGCCGGCCTGCAAACCACCACAGGCCCCTCGCTCAGGCCGCCCCACGCCCCAAGGGAACCCCACCCTGATCAGGGACACCCTTCAGGGCAAACCAGCTGGCCCCACCAGTGTACCAGGCCTCTATCCTATCTAATAAATGAGTAATATGCAGATTGACCATCACTCCAACACACAATATAGCTGCCCCCATGTGGTCAAAGATCCTGCCCCCATGTGGACATAAGATGGCCACCACAAGATGGCCAGCAGGAGAGGGCAGTTGGGAGGCACCCGGCCTGCAAGGGAGGGCAGTTGAGAGGGACCAGGCCTGCAAGGGAGGGCAGTTGGAGGTGATCAACCCTGCAGGAGAGGGCAGTTAGGGGTAACCAGGCTGGCAGAGGAGGGAAGTTGGGGGCAAACAGGCTGGCAGCGGAGTGATTAGGGGGTGATCAGGCTGGCAGGGAGAAGCGGTTAGGGGCAATCAGGAAGGCAGGCAGGCAAACAGTTGGGATCCAGCAGTCCTGGATTGTGAAAGGGATGTCCCAGATTGGAGAGGTTACAGGCTGGGCTGAGGGACAACCCCCCTCCGTGCACGAATTTCGTGCACCGGGCCTCTAGTGTGTTATATAAAAGATACTTAAACATAATGCTTACATGAATAAACTGAATTTTACAGCCTATGAGGAGCCTTTAAATGCTTTTAAATATGTCATGCAATCTTCATGATTTCATAAGACCAGTCTAACAGTACCAGCTACAATGGCCTGAAGGAAAGGCAGTTAGGGTCAAGTTAACAGGCTAGGACCAAGATCAACATTCATTGGAAAGGCATTAAAGGCATGGCAGTGTTAGATTACATGATACTGATGTTAGTAGATATATTTAAGATATATGCAAGACTACCATCTCCAATATGTTGCAGTGAGGAGAAAAACAAATTTGGCTGCTATCAAAGATTTATTAAAGAAACTGCTTACAAAAACACATAAAATTATTAACGAATGTCACCCCAATAAATTTAATTTTAAAAAACACACACATGGAAGCTGGATTTTTTTAACAGATGGGTTGAGATATGCCTAATGAACATCCAATGGAGCTATCCAGAAAATGTTTAAAAATAAAGGTATATTCCAGAAGTGAAGCTTACAGTGGATTTCATGGCCAAATAAATAGTATTTAAAAGCATGGGATAGATCTATCACCTATGAAGGGTGAAGAAACTATAGTGCCACAAAGAACCAAAGAAAGAAGTGAAGGATAGTATACATGTACCGAATCCAGTTAACTAGGGAAGGGCAACATCTTTGCAGCGTGGAGGAAAGGCTTGACAATAAAAGAGAGTCAACAGCTGCTAATGTAGCAAGGTTGAAAAAGACTGCAGAATTTGAGAATACCTTTTTATTTGTTAATAAAAAGAGATGTGGAATTTTGTAAACTTTTAAAATGTATTTGTCTTCCACACTTTTAGTTGAATTCCTTCCTTTCTTTTTAAAATGACTTTTATTTCAGCATTAAATTTGAGATGGATTTTATCAAAGATGTTTTGGGTCAATATTTGCCAAATTAGATCTACCTGCACTTTGAGCATAAGAAGAATGCTACATAGCATTATGAAAACACCAGAGTCCCGATGCACAAAATTTGTGAAAGGAGCTTGGCCCTCGCAGCCATGGTGGCTTGCCTCAGCCTTCGCAGCCCCTGCTTTGTCTGGAAGGTCATCTGGAAGGACGTCTGGAAGGTCATTCAGCTGTCTGGTCTAATTAGCATATTACACTTTTATTATTATAGATTTGCCTGTTTGTTTTTTATTTACCTTTTGCCCTCTTTTCTTTCCCTTTCTTCTTTCTTCCCTCCCTCCTTTCCTCTCTTTCATTTTTATCCATAAGTTAACTACAATAAGCTGAATTAATGTTCATATTCCCTAAGTGGTAAGATTACTCTTCTTATAAATCAGCACTGGCTATACATCTGCTAATATGTGGTCCACTTTTTGTGATAAAAGGGAGAAGGGTTAGGTCAATTTGAATTATTTTTGTCTATGTGATTTCCAACATTTGATAAATTTTCCAAATTTGCTCATATAATCTTAATATACTGTCTTTGCGTTTCAGCTTCTCCTCAGCTGGGAATTGGTAGCAGATTACTTAAGGGGATTTTTCAGTGAGGCCTTTACACTTATTCCTAAAATATAGACCTTCTTCTTTATGTGCTTTTTTAAAAATTGTTTTAACTTTATTTGAGAGCAAGAGAGAGTAATATCTATGAGAGAGAAATATCAATAGGCTGCCTCCTGCACTGCCCCCCTAATTGGGGATCTAGCCAGCAAGCAGGGTATGTGCCCTAAAGGGAAATAGAATCAGTGACCTCTTGGTGCATGGAACAACATTCAACTAACTGAGCCATACCAGCCAGGGCTATGAGTTTGTTTTTATACAGAAGTATTAACCTATATAATAAAGAGGAAATATGCAAATTAACCCTCATGCCCTCACAAGATGGCTGCCTATGACCAGTCCGGCAAGGGGGTTAGTGAGGGATGACCAAACGACTGAATAAGCAGGCTGCATGGGGTGACCAGGCCGGCAGGGGGTTAGTGAGGGACAATGAAATGTCAGAACAACAGGCTGTGTGGGGCAACCAGGTTGGCGGGGGGCCATGAGGGGTGACCAGGCTGGCATGGGGGGCAGTTAGGGATGACCAGGCCAGCAGTGGGAGGTAGTTGGGGGTGACCAGGCTGGCGGGGGGGGCAGTGAGAGGTGACCAGGCTGAGGGGGGGCAGATAGGGGTGACCAGGCTGGCAGGGGGTTGCAGTTGGGGGTGACCAGGCTAGCAGGCGGGCTGTTGGGGATGATTAGGCTGGCGGGGGGGACAGTGAGGGGTGACTAGGCCAGTGGGAAGGCAGTTAGGGGCAACCAGGCTGGTAGAGGGGGGCAGTTGGGGGCAACCTGGCCAGCAGCAGGGGGATGTTAGGGGCTACCAGGCTGGCAGGGGGGCAGGTGGGGCAATCAGGCAGGCATGCAGAGGCAGTGAGAGGGGATCAGGCTGATGTGGGGGGGCAGTTAGGGGCAACGAGGCAGGCAGGCAGGTGAGCAATTAGGAGCCAGTGGTCCAGGATTGTGAGAGGGATCTCGGGTTGGAGAGGGTACAGGCTGGGCTGAGGGGACCCCCCTCCATGCATAAATGTTGTGCACTGGGCCTCTAGTAAAAATATAGTTTTGCATTTATCAAAATTTTGAATGTATAGAAAGTATATTTTCCCAGTTTCAAGAGTTGATACTGATTTCACCATTTTATATTGCACCCACCTTAGTTTGAGATAACACTGCAGTTTACATATTTAATCATGTTTCTTCCTTGAAGATGAAGACTCTTTACCTCCTTAAAAAATTTTACATATTATATTTTTTACTTACAAAAGTAGTATATGTTTATTATACAAAGCTGGTAGTATTCTGGCTTCCAATTAATGATGTTATTGGTAGTATTCTGGCTTCCAATTAATGATGTTATTCATTTGACTGCTTTAACAGAGACCAAAATAGCAGGTTTATAGCAATACATGTTTTTTTTAAACCAAATATACAGTAGAGTTGATTAAAGAAGACTTCATAAAAATGTAAAACATTTTCTCATTTTCAGACACTTAAAAAATAAAGAAACAAAATTCATATTGGGAGAAAATATTTGAAAAGCTATTGAAATATATCTCTATACTAGAAGCCCGGTGCACAAAATTCGTGCACAGGAGGGGGGTGTCCTTCAGCCCAGCCTGCACCCTCTCCAATATGGGATCCCTCTCACAATCCAGGACTGCTGGCTCCCAACTGCTCGCCTGCCTGCCTTCCTGATTGCCCCTAAACACTTCTGCCTGCCAGCCTGATCACCCCCTAACCACTCCCCTGACAGCCTGATGGATGCCTAACTGCTCCCCTGCCAGCCTGTTTGCCACTAACTGTCATCCCCTGAGGGCTGGTCACCCCTAACTTCCCTCCCTTGCAAGTCTGGTCCCCACCAACTGCTCTCCCTTGCAGGCCCAGTCACCCCCAACTGCCCTCCTCTGCCATCCTGGTCCCTCCCAGCTGCCCTCCCCTCCTGGCCTGATCACCCACAACTGCCCTCCCTTGCAGACCTGGTCCCTCCCAACTACCCTCCCCTGCTGGCCATCTTGTGGTGGTCATCTTGTGTCCACATAGGGGCAGGATCTTTGACCACATGGGGGCAGCTATCTTGTGTGTTGGAGTGATGGTCAATCTGCATATTACTCTTTTATTAGATAGAATAGAGGCCTGGTGCATGGGTGGGGGCCAGCTGTTTTGCCCTGAAGGGTGTCTCGATTCAGGGTGGGGGTTCCCTTGGGGCATGGGGCAGCCTGCGTGAGGAGCCTGTGGTAGTTTGCAGGCCGCCCACGCTCCCCGGTGACCCAAGCGGAGGCCCAGATATCTGGAATTTATTTATCTTCTACAATTGAAACTTTGTAGCCTGAAGCGGAGCCAAGCCTTCTACTCGCTCTGTGGTGGCAGCCATTTCTGTTGGGATTTATTTATCTTCTATAATTAAAACTTTGTAGCCTGGAGTTGAGGCCTGGGTTGGCCAGGGTGTGCAGAAAGCTTGGCTTCCTCCATCGCCGGGGAAACCCAAGCCTCCCTCCTGCTCTCTCTGTGTCTGCAGCCATCTTGGTTGGGTTAATTTGCATACTCGCTCCTAATTGGCTTGTGGGTGTAGCAGAGGCATGGTCAATTTGCATATTACTCTTTTATTAGATAGGATATAAAAGTCTGATATGCAAAGTGTCCCCACGGGCGTTTAACTGGGAGACCAGTTCTATCACTCGCTATGACGTGCGCTGATCACCAGGGGGTGGCATGGAATGAAGGAAGGCCCTGGCTGCCATCCAGAAGGAAAGCCCTGGCCTGTAGCAGAAGGCCCCAATTACCAGCCAGCGCTAGGAACCCTATTCATGCACAAATTTTGTGCACCAGGCCTCTAGTATATACATATGTGTGTGTGTGTGTGTGTGTGTGTGTGTGTGTGTGTGTGTATGTGTGTATCTATATCTGTATCCATCCAATCTTTCTATATCTATCAATGACATATGTCACATATATCTCCTTATGTGACAAAGAATTTGTCCTTTATATAAAGAACATCTACAATTCAATGAGAGAAAAAAAACCAATTTAAAAATTGACAAAAGATTTAAAGAGACATTTATGGAATGAATATATAAAACCTCCAACAAACACATAAAAATGCTCAGCATTATTAATCTTTAGAGAAGTGCAAATTAAAACAGTAACTATACACCCAGAGAATAGCTGAAACACAGCTAAAAAGATTGACAATACCAGAACTGGCAAAGATGTGGAGAAACTGAAGCCCTCATATATTGCTATAAAAATGTAAAATGGTGCAACCACTTTTGCAAACTTGTTGACATTTCATTAAAAAATAAACTCACACTTATAATGTGACCCAGGAAATTATCCTAGTTATCTACCAAACAGCAATGAATCATATAACCATACAAAGGACTTGCTCTCAAATGTGCATACAGGCATAATTTCTAAATAGACAAAATTCTAGAGTCCATCAACTGATGTACAGACATTTATATTCATACAATGGAATTGACTAAGCAATAAAAGGGAATATAAACTATACACCAAACAAAGTGGATAAATCTCAGATATATCATGTTACATAATGTATGATTATATTATAATAAAGTTCTATATGAGACAAAATTATCATGTTAAAGCAGAGTAGTTCTTGTCAGGGCTTAGGGATGAGGAAGGGAATTTACTTCAAAGAAACATAAGATAACTGCTTGGAGTGATGGGGTATTCTAAAATCTCATTTTGATGGTGGCTCTACAAAGGTGTGTATTTACCAAAGCTTATCAAACTGTACAATTAAGAAGGTTAATTTCCTTTCTATAAGTTGTATTTCTATAAAGCTATGAAAAATAAAATGCTGTGTGGGGCCCGGGAGATGAGCAACATAGCTTCTCCAGTTCATCATTAAGGGCACAGGGACCTGCTCTATACAGCTGTGCTGCTCTCCTGTGCTTGCTTAAAAGCTGGCTAACAACGTCCATTCCCACATCTTAGCCTGTAAAACGGGAGGAAAGTAAAAGTGGAGGGAGTGGCCTTTTTAAAGAACATGACTGTTCATCTTACACTGGCCTACTTAGATATGTGTTTATGTGTTTGATTATACATTGCTGGAAGAAAACTGAAATATGGTCTCTGGCTGATTTTATTGCTAAAGTAGAAAGTAGAAAGAAGAAAATTGATATTGATAGACAATAGATTCTATAAGCTGGATATGTATCTATATTAGTATATCAATCTCTAAACTTAAAGCTTTATGTATATATTTATCTATTATAATTTTGAAATAATTTTATTAACTACATTAATTTTTTTTCAGATAAGCTTAGGTCTTTAAGATATGAAATCTGTGTCTAATTGCCATGGAATACTTTGCAAATATGCGTATGTTCATATGTAAGTGAAACTACATGTTAATGACATACTAGGTAGTTTTTATTTTTTGATGTTACCATATTTACTATATTTACTATAACATTGATATTTGAGGTTCCAAGTTGTATTCTGACTTTTTGCCATACGATATGAATAAATTAACAATGATTTTATAATATACCAGGCAAAAACCCTTAACGTAGATAATCTGTGAAAACTTGACTTTTAAATTATTTTTATAGTAAAGACATAATGGTCTATATTTGCCATATATTGTTGTAGCAAGAAGTTGTAAAATAATTTCTTATTTAATATTTTTCAGTTTTTTGCTCCAATACCAGATTGAAGGAATACATATAATGATTAGTTTATGAGACAACAAATATGTTTTCTTTAGAGAATTAAAAAAAAATAAAACCATGCAATTCCTAAAAGAATTTAAATGAGTGCATTTTCTTTTTGACCCCAGAATAAGAATTTTATTAATGCATGGCACTTGGAAAGTAAGATGAATTTAAAGTGTTAAGAATACTAAAATGCCTTAACCGAAGTAAAGATTTCCCATTGATTTCTTCAGTTTCCTCTTGCAGTTGACAGTGTTTTCCAGTTAGACTTGCAGTTCTTCCATATACCATGCTGATTCACATGCATGCCCTAGATGATAATCTCTCTGCTTACAAGGCCCTCCAATGTTTTCCACTTGGCAAATATCTTTAAACTTTCAATATTTAGCATTGGCTAGTCTTCTTCTATCTCTTGGATTGAACAGATTTCTTTGTTTATCTTCCCTGCCCAATACATCTTTACCAAGACTCCTGTTACATGTTGTAATCCTTATATATTTACACATACAAATATCATAAATTCATTGAGATCAGAACAATATTTCTATTCATATTGAATTTCCTGGGAACAAGTATAATGTTCAAAACAGTCTCTGGGTGCAATAAATGTCTATTAATAAATGAGAAAGAAATTCAACTGGAAAAAAATAAATATGACTGAGCATTTACAAAAGCAAAGTGGACAGTGGTGATAACTTTGTGCAGGATCAGATTTTGCAAAGAACTTCCCCAGAACAAAGTCAATTGGCTATAGGCAGTGGATATGGATGTTCAATGTTATTTTTCTTAGAGTAAAGGGCACATTTCTATCTTTCAAATAAATTGTGCAATTACTGGAACCAGATAGAATTATACTGCTTGCTGTTGTATGTGCTCAATTTCCCAGAATACTGAATATACCTCCAGGGATTTATTAACAACTTTCTATAGTCAGACTATTTTAATGTATAAATGCCTTGGACACTGAATCCTCGAGGTATGAGAAAAAGTTTTTCCCCAGAAGTTTTTGCATAACACTTTTATAATTGTGATAGGAATCATGCAAAATTTAACTCATGAATGTTCATTGGTCTCTTTTCCTTTTATCACATCCTCTGAAAACTATGACATTGTCTGATTTACCTTCTAATCTTTATCCTGGAATATTAAGATAGTAAATTCTGGGTGGAGCTGTGCTAGGGGAAATTGTTAAGTTATAGAGGTGGAGACAAAAAAGGATTTTATGTTTTTATTTGTTTGTTTTTTAAATATATTTCTATTGATTTCAGAAAGGAAGGGAGAAGGAGGGAGAAATAGAAACATTAATGATGAGAGAGAACCATTGATTAGCTGCCTCCTGCATACACCCCATTGAGGATCAAGCCCTGGGCATGTACATCTACAGGAAATCGAACCATGATCTCCTGGTTCATAGGTCGACACTCAACCCCTGAGCCACACCAGTCTTGCAAGGGATTTTATGTTTTTATGGAAAGAATATAACTGGCAGGAAAGAGAAAACTAGGACAGAAAGTAGAGACAGGAAAACAAGTAGAGGGTGAATACAGATAGACTGCAGATGGACTTGAGTCTTTATGAGGAGAATTATTAAGAGACTTTAGATCATCTGCATACTTTGGGAGAAAATTAGAGAGTGCAGCAATAGAAAGATTATTTTAAAATACTGTATTACCGAACACAATGAATGCGTTCCTCTTTTAGCAGCATTTGAGAATACACATTTCAGCAATGTCAGTTTTGTGATTGTTATAGACATTAATGAATACAGTCATCCCCAAAACTCAATAGCTTAAGAGAAAATTTTATAAACTATATCTTCATTGACTTTCCTCCCTCCTTTCCTTCCTTCCTTTTACTCATTTTTCTTTATTAAATGAATGGATACATGTGGAATTATTACAGTAGAAACTTCAATATCATAATAAGCATTCAATAAATGTTATACATGATTGTGTTCAAAACATAATGTAAGAAATATTTCATATCCTGATTAAAACAGAATAAAGAAAATATAACAATATGACCCTTAAAAATCTTTGTTGATGATGGCAAATATCATGCCAAATCTTAAAATAAACATAAATCTATCACTTCTATAAATAATTTACTTTTTTAATCCATAAAGTTGATAAAGTTAAAAGTCTGAGTGCTTAGAGGTACAGTGTGTGTGTTAATAACATTTTCTTTAACTTTATCAAACTATTTAAAAGAAATAGGTTATGAGTTAAAAATGGACAGTCTTTGTGACAAATTAAATACAAATGTTTAAACAAAGATTTCTGAATAGCTAATATTAGCCATAATAGCATGAATAGCTCTTGTCTTTCCCATCTGTTCTCTTTTTTACCTTCATTTGAGTTGTCCTTTTAGAAGCAGCCTAAGAGAAACACTTTTATTAAATCTCTTTCTGTAAAGATTTCTCTCTCCAGAAAGCTCATAGCATTTATAGACTTAATTTGACTTTGATAATTAAACAAATACTTCTTGCTTTAATTTTTTATATATGTGTGTTTTTATATATCTTGTCAAAAAAACATAACTTTTTTCATTGAAGCATTATTTTTCTTCTTACACAGCAAATAACTAAATGCCTGCCATATGGTAGGCATTTACTAAAGCAATATAGAATCATTTAAAACTTACTTAATTTTTAACTTACATATTTAATTAGTTAAAAATGTCTGGTCACTTTTACTTCTCCAATCTTTCAAAGCAGTCTCTTCATTTTCATTGCTATTGCCATTGTGTTATGTTTTTATGCCATCATTTCTCACAAAGGCTATTTCTAGATGTATAATTGACTATTTTATTCCAATCTGTCGCTCAGTCTACAGTCAGATGTAGCATCTTAAAGTGTAAATCTCATATTTATCCTCACCTGGATTAGTAAAAGATGCCACTGTTAAAAAAAAAAAAAAAAGATCTGAAAACACAGTAATCCAGAAAAGAAAAATATATCATATCTCGCTCAAGTAATAGGACAGGCTTTTCTACTCACAGGATAATCTAGACAAATAGGCTACCACTTCATTCACACCACCATGTTGTGTTTCTGACATCAGAAAAGGAGAAAATATCATGGAGAGAATGCAGGTTCCTTTTTAAACATAACCTATAATTTGCATGCATATCTTCTCTTTACCTCCCATTGGCCAGAAATTACTCACGTGGCCACACTCAAATGCAGTCTCTAGATCAGTAGTTCCCAACCTTGTTTTTGGCCATGCCCACCCAAGCATCTCTAAATCCTGATGCCCCGCTGTGACATATAATTCTTATTATTCAAAAAGTGAACTCCTATTCACAGGGAGGAAGCCTAAAAGGCTGTTAACTTGGTTTAAACTAACTTCCAAAGAACATGGCATCCATGAAAGAGAAAAATAAAAGAATGAAAGGACATTTGAAGTACTGAGGAAGAAATCACTAATAAATTGTTAATAATAATAATAATAATAATAATATGAAGTGACATAAAAATAACAAAGTTTTAAAACATATAGTAGAAAACTGAAATGCATAAATATGTCACAATATATATTTATATGCTGTATATGAGGCCCCTAGAACCATAAGAAATGCAGAAAATTCACTGTTAATAATTAATTCTCGAATTGCTCCCCCTTAAAAATCAAATTGCCCCCCACAGGGATGTTTGCCCCACATTGGGAACCACTGCTCTAGATGATGAGCATTCTATTTCAAAAGAAAAATTTTCCACAAAAAAAAACCCTTATTTACACAAAAGTATCTTCTTCTCCCACATAAAACATATCCCCAGCACACACTCAGGCACACACACACACACACACACACACACACACACACACACACCCCATAGGACGACACTCAAACACTGCACCCAGCTTTTCCATCCAGGTCAAGGACAGTCAGGATCTCTAGGTAAAGAATAGTTCATTCCATCAGGTCCAAATGTGGCTCCTTATATAGTACTATAGCAACCTATATTTAACACAAGGGTTTATTTGTTTTCCATGCTGCTCAATTTACAATTGTGGGGTATAAGAGTAATTGCATTAAATTCTTCATTCAGAAAACTGGAAGAATGAGGAACACATAACATTTGCTCTTCTATAGTAGTTATCAACTTCTGCTTGGTAAAAATTGTGAAAAATTAATCCTTGGCAGCTTCTAAGGCCATCTGCTGCCTCAGTTGCTGCTGCTTGTTCAGTATTATCCGTGAACACTTCTGCAGTTGGCATTGGAGAGCACGCCATACTAAGGCCTGCCCAACTTCGTGTTGGTACATATTTGGTATCCCCAATGTTTCTTTGAGGTTTGAAAAGCATAGACTTTTACAGGCCAGGATCGTGGTTTCTTTGGCAACATATACTTCAGCTCTGTAGGCTTCCAAATATAGTTTCCAGTTGGTTCCATGTACAAGTGCCTATAGCTATATACTTCATCCACACAGGTTTCCCAAGCCTCCATCTCAGTGTCCCAAATATCCTCCTCTTCTTCAGGCTATTTGTGATTACCTGGATGCCGTTCAAAACAAGATGTTTTGTGAAACTAGAACAACCTGAATCTAATAATTGCTACTGGGCTAACTCCCACTGGGTAGCAAAATACATTTAAATAGAAGCGCTGAAACAAGCTTGAGGTCACAATTATAAATTCTACTGTTTCAGGTGAAGAAGTAGTTCGTTCCACCAACACTGCAAAATCTCAAGTAATTGAATCCCAAGTCACTTTATAGTACAGGCCATGGGCAGAAATAATCTTCCATAGAAGAGCTATATCCCTTGCAATTTCTGCTTTGAATGCTCTAGTTCTTTCATGAGTTCATATTTTTGATCATATCCTGCTAAGAGCTAAGGATAAAAAAAAAACAAAAAAACCACACCACAGATATTTTAACATTTTTCTAACCATTTCTGAGATACAGATTATGTAGAAATGTGATCTGCTTTCCAAATTGTGATAGGCGATTGTTTTAACAATGTGCTCCAAAGCTAACCAGGATCAAAAGCTTTCCAGCCTGTGGTGTCTCTATCCTTGCCGTCCAGTTGTGATTACTAAGCGAATGTCATATACTTTAGGATTTTATTATAAAACCACCTTACTAACGGGTACTTTTTTATGTCCACAGGATGTAATTTTTTTACAACTCTAGACTTCCAAATACAATGGTTTAAAGGAAATAGATGTTAATATCTTTCTCAGCATAACAGGTCAGGGGTTGGTGAATGCTTCAGAAACAGTTAGGCTGCCAAAACCGGTTTGGCTCTGTGGATAGAGCATCGGTCTGCGGACTGAAAGGTCCCAGGTTCGATTCTGGTCAAGGGCGTGTACCTTGGTTGCGGGCACATCCCCGGTAGGGGGCGTGCAGGAGGCAGCTGGTCGATGTTTCTCTCTCATCGATGTTTCTAGCTTTCTATCCCTCTCCCTTCCTCTCTGTAAAAAATCAATAAAAATATATTTTTAAAAAGTTAAAAAAAAAGAAACAGTTAGGCTGCTGTTCCCCAGAATTTCCAGGAATGCAGATTCCTTCTAGCTCCTTCTACCTGCTTTCCATGCAGGTGTAGCTCACATATACATGACTGTACCTGGTTGACCATGACCAGAATAACATCTGGGTCCTCAGGAAGAGAGAAAGTGAGTGGAGGTAAGCACCTGCTTTTTAAGGCCATGACTTGAACTTGCACATGACACATTTTCTCATATCAAGTTGTCAAGAACTTTAGTTCATAGGTATATCTGTGTGAAGGTAGGCAAAGATATAGTCTTGTAGGTTTTCTGTTACTAGTCTATATCATAGGGAAGGGCTCATTCTAATAATAAAGGGAGAGGAAAATAGATGTTTGAAAAAATAATTAGACTATAAATTCAAAACCTAGTCCTTTCCATTCCAAGAGTTCTTGATAGGATAAAAGGATAAAATGCATACTACTTAGCATTATGTACTGTCTGTATGGTCTCATCATCTAGCCTATAACACATAGACCTCTGTTCTGGATTAACATTCATAGACTGTCCCCAAAAATGTATACATGCTTAGAAGCTGATAGCTCAATTGATGTTTCTTTCTTTTCAGATTTAACCCAGTGGAATTAATAATTATTCAAAGTGTCTATACATTTTTTGGGTAACACTCTATATATCTAAGCATTTTAACCATGGCAATTACATAGAAATGAAACTTTTGAATATAAGCTAGTCAAGTCATTGGAATTTAGTGTGAAAGCATCATATTGTTATACAAAATTAATAGAGGAAAATACAAGATTTCTCTTTTTTTATGTTTAAAATTCATTCAACATATGATTTCAAATTTGAATCAGATTTAAATCTTTCTAGAATTTATAGGGATTCTTATATCAGAAGTATAATATTTGATTAAAGGTACATTTTATTAATGAGTTCAATAAGAGAAGGCTTATAAGCTTTATAAATCAACAGCTACATCACAGAAAACAGCCTTTTGGCAAGCTTAACTTTTATTCTTTGTTAAAATATTTTGTTTTCAAGGTATGGAGTACTTGGACTCTAATTACTTGCATAGATTCTTATGTGTGTTGTTTTTTTGTTTGTTTGTTTAGAAAGCATTTTATCCTTAATTATGTCTTACTTTTCAATAGAGAATGAAAAATGACAAGGTTAATTTTGGGTGTAATTTTTATATTTTTACATTGGTATGTGTGCATATGTTAAATACAAACATATGTTGAAAAACTTATCATAGAACACATCATTACCCTGGCTCTCCATTCCCCTCTTACATATACAAGCAAAAAAAGAAATGTATTTTGTGCTAAGATTCTGTTGCTTTCAATTCTTTAGAGAGAGGATCTGGCTTCTATTTTCCTATTTATCAATATTTTCAATGTGCAGATAAATATTCATAATATTTTATATTATTTATTGATTTTTATTACTATAGTTTTACACTCTTGTGTATTATTTTTGTGACACCCCTTGTATTCCTATTTATTGGTTTACCCACATGCTTTGGTCAAGCACATTTTCTGATAGCTTCCCAAGAAAGGGAGAGCTGGGAATAAAATGTTGATATTTTATTTGTCTAAAATTACCTTTATTTGGCTCTATTGTTTGGCTTATGATTTTTGTAATTTAAAGATTTTTAAAATAAAAATATTTTTTCTTCAAACTTTTGAAGGCAGTGTCTCCCAATGTTTTGTGAAATTTAATTCAATTATTAAATATTTTACCATGACCTCATTTTTACCTTGCAAAATTCTAGATTTAACTACTTAACTCTGTTGTTCTGAAATTTCAAAATTATGTTAAATATGCATCTACTTTTATATTCATTGCATTTGGACTTGATAGAATATTTCCATCTGAAGTTGTATGCCCTTGAGTTCTAATAAAGGTTGATAGAATATTTTATTGGAAATTTCCTGCCCACTATGTCCTTTACAACTCTTACTAGTCAGATGTTGCAATTACTTTCTTCCATATTCTAACGTTTCTTCTTTACTTCTCTCTTTTTTTCTTTTTTCCCTTTGGGAGATTAAGTTTAACTTCTGATCTCTTTAATTAATAGATTTTATAAAGTTTCATCTTTTATAATTGTAATTGTCAATTGATGTTTCTTTTTTGTTTTCTTTTTCTTCGTTTCTTCTTATGGTAGCTTATTCTTATTTTGCAATGCAATGTGTTATCTCTCTGATAGGTAATTAAATTTTCTTTGACATTTTTTTCGCACTGAATGACTCTTGTGGTTTCTTTTGCTTTCTGTTCTTCATTTATTTTAGAGGTTTTTATTTTTTAAATTCATATTTAAGTTTTAACATATACAAAGTAATTGAAATCTTTCGATGGGTGGACCCAGTTTGTCAAGTGGTGAGAGCATTTGTACTGTCTTTTTAAATTTTTATTGGAGGTCCACATTGTAGTTCCTATAAGCCTTTCCGCTTCTCCAGAGAGGGATCTTCTACTCTGTTGTGACAAGGTTGAGGGAGTTATTGGAAAAGAAGGGGGATAAGGAGAGCAGGAAAGAATACCACTGCATTCTGGATACTTGTAAGGGCTGAGTGGCCACCCAATTAATTATGTTGACTTTCAGCTATTCTCTCTTGCTCCATCCTTTACCTCTGATCTTCTCTGAAACCTCTAAAGTTCAAGTTCTCAAACACATTCCCAGGGACTGGTGATGAAAGGGAAAGCATCCAGGTCATGTTGGGCTCCCATTCTACTTCAGTAACATGCATTCAAGCAGTCCCTTTCTTTTCAGCATCTCCGTCCACCTCACTCTTATCTTCTGTAGAAATTGCTCCATCCAATTTCTGAATTTCTGGAATGTGAAACAATCTTTCTTATCTGTGTTATCCTCCTCTGCATGCCTCATTCATTCACTTTGCTCTTCCCATTGGTCAAAAGTACAAAAACCCTTTAGTTTTATCAATTATTGTTTCTGCGACCCTGGGTCTGGGAGAGGCCACGCGCCCCTGGGTCCGGGTGAGGCCACGTGCCCCTGGGTCCGGGGGAAGCTAGATCCCGGGTCCGGGCGAGGCCGTGTGCCCCTGGATCCGGGTGAGGCTGGGTCCAAGGCCCGGGAGAGGCCACACGCCCCTGGGTCTGGGAGAGGCCACGCGCCCCTGGGTCCTGGTGAGGCCACATGCCCCTGGGTCCGGGGGAAGCTAGATCCTGGGTCCGGGCGAGGCCGTGTGCCCCTGGATCTGGGTGAGGCTGGGTCCCAGGCCCGGGAGAGGCCACGCGCCCCTGGGTCCGGGTGAGGCCATGCTCCCCTGGGTCCAGGTAAAGCTGAATCCTGGGTCTGGGCGAGGCCGTGTGCCCCTGGATCTGGGTGAGGCTGGGTCCCGGGTCCGGGTGATTCCGTGGGCCCCTGGATCCGGGTGAGCCTGGGTCCCGGGTCCGGGTGAGGCCGTGGGCCCCTGGATCCGGGTGAGCCTGGGTCCCGGGTCCGGGTGAGGCCGTGGGCCCCTGAATCCGGGTGAGGCCACGCGACCCTGGGTCTGGGAGAGGCCACGCGCCCCTGGGTCTGGGTGAGGCCACGTGCCCCTGGGTCCTGGGGAAGCGAGATCCCGGGTCCGGGCGAGACCGTGTGCCCCTGGATCCGGGTGAGGCTGGGTCCCAGGCCCAGGAGAGGCCACGCGCCCCTGGGTCCGGGTGAGGCCATGCGCCCCTGGGTCCAGGTAAAGCTGAATCCTGGGTCTGGGCGAGGCCGTGTGCCCCTGGATCCGGGTGAGGCTGGGTCCCGGGTCCGAGTGAGGCCGTGGGCCCTTGGATCCGGGTGAGCCTGGGTCCCGGGTCCGGGTGAGGCCGTGGGCCCCTGGATCCGGGTGAGCCTGGGTCCCGGGTCCGGGTGAGGCCGTGGGCCCCTGGATCCGGGTGAGCCTGGGTCCCGGGTCCGGGTGAGGCCGTGGGCCCCTGAATCCGGGTGAGGCCACGCGACCCTGGGTCTGGGAGAGGCCACGCGCCCCTGGGTCTGGGTGAGCCTGGGTCCCGGGTCCGGGTGAGGCCGTGGGCCCCTGGATCCGGGTGAGCCTGGGTCCCGGGTCCGGGTGAGGCCGTGGGCCCCTGGATCCGGGTGAGGCCATGCGACCCTGGGTCTGGGAGAGGCCACGTGCCCCTGGGTCCGGGTGAGGCCACGTGCCCCTGGGTCTGGGGGAAGCTAGATCCCGGGTCCGGGCGAGGCCATGTGCCCCTGGATCTGGGTGAGGCTGGGTCCCAGGCCCGGAGAGGCCACGCGCCCCTGGGTCCGGGTGAGGCCATGCGCCCCTGGGTCCAGGTGAAGCTGAATCCTGGGTCTGGGCGAGGCCGTGTGCCCCTGGATCCGGGTGAGGCTGGGTCCCGGGCCCGGGTGAGGCTACGCGCCCCTGGGTTCGGGTGAAGCTGGATCCCAGGTCTGGGCGAGGCCGTGTGCCCCTGGATCCGGGTTAGGCTGGGTCCCGGGCCCGGGTGAGGCTACGCGCCCCTGGGTTCGGGTGAAGCTGGATCCCGGGTCTGGGTGAGGCTGTGTGCCCCTGGATCCGGGTGAGGCTGGGTCCCGGGTCCGGGTGAGGCCATGGGCCCCTGGATCCGGGTGAGCCTGGGTCCCGGGTCCGGGTGAGGCCGTGGGCCCCTGAATCCGGGTGAGGCCACGCGACCCTGGGTCTGGGAGAGGCCACGCGCCCCTGGATCCGGGTGAGCCTGGGTCCCGGGTCCGGGTGAGGCCGTGGGCCCCTGGATCCGGGTGAGCCTGGGTCCCGGGTCCGGGTGAGGCCGTGGGCCCCTGGATCCGGGTGAGGCCATGCGACCCTGGGTCTGGGAGAGGCCACGTGCCCCTGGGTCCGGGTGAGGCCACGTGCCCCTGGGTCTGGGGGAAGCTAGATCCCGGGTCCGGGCGAGGCCATGTGCCCCTGGATCTGGGTGAGGCTGGGTCCCAGGCCCGGAGAGGCCACGCGCCCCTGGGTCCGGGTGAGGCCATGCGCCCCTGGGTCCAGGTGAAGCTGAATCCTGGGTCTGGGCGAGGCCGTGTGCCCCTGGATCCGGGTGAGGCTGGGTCCCGGGCCCGGGTGAGGCTACGCGCCCCTGGGTTCGGGTGAAGCTGGATCCCAGGTCTGGGCGAGGCCGTGTGCCCCTGGATCCGGGTTAGGCTGGGTCCCGGGCCCGGGTGAGGCTACGCGCCCCTGGGTTCGGGTGAAGCTGGATCCCGGGTCTGGGTGAGGCTGTGTGCCCCTGGATCCGGGTGAGGCTGGGTCCCGGGTCCGGGTGAGGCCATGGGCCCCTGGATCCGGGTGAGGCCACGCGACCCTGGGTCTGGGAGAGGCCACACGCCCCTGGGTCTGGGTGAGGCCATGCGCCCCTGGGTCCGGGTGAAGCTGAATCCTGGGTTTGGGCGAGGCCGTGTGCCCCTTGATCCGGGTGAGGCTGGGTCCCGGGTCCGGGTGAGGCCGTGGGCCCCTGGATCCGGGTGAAGCCATGCCCCTGGGTCCGGCCGAGACCAAACCAGAGGGAGTCAGACCTGCATTACCACCATTTGTCCACTATCCAGAGCTGAGGGGTCAGTGCCGACATGTACTCATAAGGAACTGGTGGACATTGATATTGGGTCTCAAAAGAACTGTTGGTCCAGAATGAAACTCACTACAGACTGATTCATTTGCCTTTCAGCATAACTATTATTGCTCGTCTCACATTCAGTTCTTATAAGTATACTAGAAGCCATTTGCACGAAATTTCATGCAATAGACTTTCACCTGGCTGCCAGCAGCAGTTTTCTTCTGGCCACCCGCCGATCAGAGCGCCTCCTGCCAGCGCTATCGGCTACCCCGAGAGGAACTTCGATCGGGAGGCGCTCCGATTCGGGCGGCGCTCCAATTCGGGCGGGTGGCCAGAGGAAAACTGCTGATGGCAGAAAACTGGTGCCGGCAGCCACGCAATTCGCCACCCCGAGTTCCGCCACCAGCGTCTTCCACCAGCCGCATGGGTCCTTCCGCAGCGTCAGCCGTTTAGGCCGACAGGAGGAGCGGGGGTTGGGCACTCGCGAGTCCCCGCCCCCCGCTCCTACCGCCAGCCAATCGGCCACCCCGAGTCCCGCCTCCTGCGCCTCCAGCCGGCCCAATCGTGGGCGTAGCGGAGTGATGCAATTTGCATATTGCCTTTTTATTATGTAGGATCTCTAGTGACACATGATTTCGCTCATCTAGGGGAAATGATGAACAACATAGACTGATGAACAAGAACAGAACCAGAAACAAGGAAGCATCGATCGGACTATCGGGCCTCAGAGGGAGGATAGGGGAGGGTGGGGGGAGGGGGGAGAGATCAACCAAAGGTCTTGTGTGCATGCATATGAGCCTAACCAATGGTTAAGTTCAACAGGGGGTTGGGGCATCCATGGGGAGGGGTGTGGGAGGGGAATGGGGGGATGAGGACAAATATGTGACACCTTAATCAATAAAGAAATTTTTTTAAAAAATTATTGTTTCTGGGTTATTTTATCACCTATGAATGATTTTTGAGCCTAAGATATGTTGTCAATGAAGCAAAGACAGTTATTTGTGATAAGTATAAAGTGATATTTGTCTCCTGTTACATTATCTTTCATAACTAAAAACACCCAAAAAACTAAACAAAACACTCTTATTCAAGAATCCCTCCAAGATAAGTAAATCTAAAGTCACCTCATGAACGTACTCATTCATTCTATGGCTACATTCTGACTAATGAGATAGGCATTATACTGCTAGCTGAGGATTCAAGTGTTATAACAAGGTGCTTTGCCATCTGGTAAGGGGTACAGGTAATTTAACAGGTAATACATTCTAGTGTGGACATAGAACATTGTTTTATGGGAGCTCATTAGAACAGCATCTAGCAAGGATTACCACCTAGCACAGAAAATTATGTCTTAGAAGACATTTAAATGATGAGTATGAGTTAGGTCAATTTCAGAGAGAAGGAATAACACAGCTGAAGGGTGGAAAGACCTGAGAGAAATAATGAAGTAAGTTCAACGAAACAGAAAAAAGTTTAGTGAGGCTTGTGAAAACTGGGACTCAGAGATGAGGTGGGGAAAGAAGCCTGAAAATGTAAGTCGAGTTCCAACTCTCAGTGCCAAAACTAATGTGATGGTGTTTGAATAGTTATGGAAGAAAATGAGGGATTCTCTGAGGTGAAGTAGATGATGTTGGGTGGAAGAAAGGGTTAATAAAGGTAAGAGATGTTAAAGCATCATTGATATAATCTAGCCTAGATATATTGGAGGACTACAATAGAATTATAACAAACTAGAGGCCCGGTGCATGAAATTTGTGCACGGAGGCAGGGGGTCCCTCAGCCAGGCCTGCACCCTCTCTCAATCTGGGACCTTTCAGGGGATGTCCGATTGCCGGTTTAGACCCAATCCCTGCAGATCGCCTTCCTGTCTAATCTCCCCTAACCACTCACTTGCCTCATCACCCCTAACTACTCGCCTGCCTGCATAATTACCCCTAAGCACTTGCTGGGGGGTGGAGCCAACCGGGGCGTGGGGTCATGGTCGTTCTGGTCTCTGGTAGTTCTGGTCGTTCCATCGTTTCAGTCGCTGGGTTTTTATTATATAGGATAATAGAAATAAGTATATAGATGACTACCATCATTTTAATAATGCACAATTAAAAATTGTTAAAATAAGAGATTTAAAATTTTTTTCCCCTTTTTACTCATCTTCATGTTTAAAATCAATCAACTTCTAACTTTGCAAATTGCCAGTAGCAATTAGAGAATGAGTTTGCCTGGGTAATTGAATTTTGGGGAACCTATAGCTTAACCTATTACTTTTCTTGGGTTTGACTATAGGAAGAACAATCCTGAATGAATAGTGGTGGTAGGACCTCTAGAACTCATTTTCTGGTGGGTACAATTTTCTAAATGTACTTCTAGAAGATTGTGCTTCATTGATCATTGATATTCTATATAACCAGCAATAAATTAACTATATTACCAATAGCTGTGAAACTAAAAATCAGCAGACTTTATTTTACCAAACAAAATGTAACCCCATTCTTCAAAATATTAGACACAATATCAAACTTTTATGAAAATGGCATTTCTCTTAGAAATAATATTTACAATAAAAATGCAAAAAATAGAAGTATTTCTGATGAACAATAAATTAAATTATTGTGCCACTTAAAACATCAGAGAATCTTGATAAGAAAAATGTTAATTTGACTATGGTATATAAATTCAGTTAATGTTCCATTATTATGGAATGGAACAAATTAACCCAGAATTTTTATTTTTTATTAGAATCCTAATCTCAGTTTTAGAATAATTTCTTCCATAGGTCATCCTCATTATGAGAAATTATGAAGTAATAGATAAATTAGTAGGTAAAAAGATTTGCCTTATATACCATCCTCTATATGCTCAGTAGAGAGGAATTTAATGCATATTTATGTTATCAAACCCCCAGTGAAAAAAATGAGACCTATGTTTGTCTACATATCATATCATTCAGAGAATTGGCAACCGTCTAAATCAGTAACTATCCTGTTATCATACAATCATCAATCAGCAGAGACAGGGTTAGGAGTCTGGTCTGACTACCTCCATTACTCATACTCTTTCTATCATCCCCTGCTGCTCAAATTCTTTAAGATTACCTCAGTAATGCCTAAATTGGAAGAACAATGTCAATTTTCTTTTAACTTTTTAATTAACTTTCTGAATTTTTGTGTGCTTTACTTCAGTATTACTTGCATATTCACTAACCATTTATTCCTTCATCCAAACTATTCGTTGAATAAATTAGCATCACACATTGTCTCTGCCTTAAGGAAACTTTTTCTGACTTGGAAAGTTAATTAACAATGTGAGATGAGAATAAAGTACTATCATGAGTGTATATTATCAAAAGCTAATGACATTGTACACATAGGCATGTTTTTGGAGTTTCATAAAGGAAAAGATAAATGTGCCTAATCAGACACAAGAAAATAATTTTTTAAAAAGAGGAAGCTTCATGAAAATAAATATTTCCCAATGCCTTCCAGGAATACTCTTGTAGAATTTGTCTGCTTAATGACCCCAATATATTTTACTTTTTATCATTGAGCTCTCTTTGGAGTTTAATTCATATTGCATGTGTTACAGTTGGGTTCGAACATTGCATGCTAGTATAATTAAAGTTTGCCATGGACTGAAGTCTCAACACTTAGTTTCAATGTAACTTGCAGTCCAATTCCACAAATTCACCACTATCTTCAGAACATGTATGCAAATTCACATGCTCCAATAAAACACAGTCCTCACATGAACAGACAGTGGAATGAAATAGAGCAGAACCTGGTAAGGGTAGACATATCCTAATCTGGGAAATGATGAAGCAAATATTGCATGTTAAAGTTTAACTTTGTCACCAACATTTACATTCATTTTACACAAATATAATGTTATCATATACTCCTAATCTTTCCCACTTGGTTTGGTAATTTATAAATTA
This sequence comes from Cnephaeus nilssonii, assembly GCF_951640355.1. Taxonomy (NCBI): domain Eukaryota; kingdom Metazoa; phylum Chordata; class Mammalia; order Chiroptera; family Vespertilionidae; genus Cnephaeus; species Cnephaeus nilssonii. Next base: position 79,292,088 of record NC_137079.1, read on the forward strand.
CAAAGCTAATTCAGCATAAGGAATTAAATTTGTCAAATCATTTTTCTCACACACATATAAGAGAAACAAATATTACTGCAAATCAGATTTTGATGAAATAAGCCACAATAAGGATAAGAAGATGAAACTAATTTTTAGAAGCTGAGATGACCACTAGATGAGAATCTTTATCTTCACCCCTCTCCTTTTGTTTGACAGATTTTTTTTTTCTGGCTAGGTTTCCTCATTTGAAACAACAGTATCTCAGAGAGAAGTTCTAATCAGAAAACAATAATCAAATAAGATGGCAGGCAAAAAATATGTAGGTTTTAAAACCTAAAAAAATAAAAGATGTAAAAATTAGCCAAATAAGTGAATACCAATATAAAGTTTATACACATTTCTGGAGATAGACTTAAAATGTTCATCAGACAATGACACACATGAAGAGACTTTGCTGGAGCAGGGTGTGAAGGGGGAAGCTGAGGTGCATTGTGGGGATAGCTTGTTGTGGGAATATATAAAAAAGGGGTTGAGACATTTTTGAGATTACATTGGAATGGAGTAGGTTACTCTTTCATGGAATCATAATGATTATAACATTCAATTTGAATGTTTACTCCATGCTAGGTAGAATACTCTAAACACCCCCATGATTAGACATTCTATAAATGATTTAGAAGGAACTGTCTCAGAAGAAGGAAGTAACTTTATAAACTTAATCTACAGAGTAAATAATAGGACTGTTATTTGAAATTAGCATTGATTTATCCCAAATCATGCACTTCTATTTCAATGCTATTATGTTTATTCATCAACTAGAGGCCTAGAGCATAAAAATTCATGCACTGGAGGGGGGGTCCCTCAGCCCGGCCTGCCCCCTCTCACAGTCCAGGAGCCCTCGGGGGGGGGGGGGGGAGGCGACCTGGCAATCAGGGCGATCAGGGGAAGGTGACACCCCTATCACACCTCTGCTGCTGCCACTGCTGGCAGTGCAAGCCTCGGCCGGCCCTGGTTAGCTGAACCATGGGCCAGCCCTGGGCAGGCTGGGCAGCCTCCATCTGAGGCTTTTGGTTTTATTGATTTTTTGGTGTTTTTTTTTTTGCCCCAATTCATTTATTTCTGCTCTGATCTTTATTATTTTCTTCCTTCTGCTTACTCTGGGCTTTTCTTGTTGCTCTCTTTCTAATTCTTTAAGTTGTAGGGTTAGATAATTTATTACCATTTTTTTGTTCTTTTTTGAGGTAGGCCTGTAGAGCTATGAACTTCCCTCTCAGGACTGATTATACTTTGTCCTATAGATTTTGGATTGCTGTATTTTTATTGTCGTTTGTTACCAAGATGCTTTTTATTTCTTCTTTGATCTTTTTGGTAACCCAATCATTGTTTAATAGCATGCTATTTAGACTCCGTGTGTTTGATTTTTTTTCATTGTAGTTGATTTCTAATTTTATGCCATTTTGATCTGAGAAGATGCTTGATATGATTTGTATGTTCTTGAATTTGAAAAGATTTTGCCTGTGTCCCAGTATGTGGTCTATCTTTGAAAATATCCCATGTGCACTTGAGAAGAATGTATATTCTGTAGCTTTGGGGTGAAATGTTTTGAAGATGTCAATTAATTCCATCTGATCTAGTGAGTCATTTAAGATTGATGTTTCTTTGCTGATTTTTTGTTTAAAGGATTTATACAGTAGTGTCAATGGGGGTATTAAAGATCCCTATTATGACTGTATTGCTGATGATCTCTCCCTGGATATCTTTTTTTTTTTTAATGTATTTGGTTGCTCCTATATTGGGTGCATATATGTTTACCAGAGTTATATCCCCTTGTTGAATTGCTCCATTTAGTATTATGAAGTGGCCTTCCTTATCTCTTGTTATGGCCTTCACTTTGAGGTCAAATTTTTCAGATACAAGTATTGCTACCCCAGCTTTTTTTCCCCCAATTCCATTCACCAGAAAAAATTTTTTCCATCCCTTCACTATCAGTCTGTTTGAGTCCTTTGTTCTGAAGTGGGTCTCTTGTAGACAGCAGATATATGTGTCATGTTTTCTTATCCATTCAGCTACCCTACGTCTTTTGATTGGAACATTTAATCCATTTAAGTTTAAGGTTTTATTGATAGGTACTTGTTTGTCACCATTTTTATTCTTTATGCCTCTGTTCCTTCTTTCCTTCCTATTTCTTCTTTTTACAGCAGTCCCTTTAGCATATCTTGCATTGGTGGCTTGGTGGTAATAAACTCCCTTAGCCCTTTTTTGTCTATGAAGCTCCTGATTTCACATTCAATTTTGAATGATAGCCTTGCTGGGTATAGTATTCTTGGATTCAGTCCCTTGCTTTGCATCACTTTGTATATTTCATTCCATTTCCTTCTGGCCTGATGTGTTTCTGTTGAGAAATCAGTTGATAGTCTAATGGGAGATCACTTATCAGTAACTTTCTGTCTCTCTGACAGCCTTTAAGATTCTTACATTATCATTCGTGTTTGCTAATTTAATTATGATGTGTCTTGGTGTTAGCCTTTTTGGGTTCATCTTGTTTGGGACTCTGAGCTTCTTGGATTTGTGTGAGTTTTTTCTTACCAATATCAGGGAAGTTTTGTCATTATTTCTTCAAACAGGTTTTCTATTGCTTGCTCCATTTTCTCTCCTTCTGGCACCCATATTATGCAGATGTTGTTTTCTTTCTTGTTGTCCCAAAGCTCCCTTAGGCTCTCCTCTTTCTTTCTAAGTTTTTTTTTTTCCCAGTTGCTTCTCTGCTTGGGTGTTTTTTCCTACCTTGTCTTCTAGCTTGCTGATGCAGTCCTCAGCTTCCTCTAGTCTACTGTTGATACTTTCTATTGTGGTCTTTATTGTAGCTATGTCATTCTTCATTTTCTCATGGATCTTCTTCATTTTCTCTTAATTCTTACACATGTTGTTGAATTTGTCTTCCATTCTTTACAGTATCCTTATGCCCATTTCTCTGAATTCTATCTCTGACAAATTTCTTGCCTCCATTTCATTTACTTCCTTTTCTGTTGAGTCCTTCTTTTCTTTCATATGGGGACTGTTTCTTTGTTTCCCCATTTTTGCTCCTCTAAGGGTGTCTTGTTATATGGCTTACTTTCTATCATGTTGACCAAAAGGCACAAAATACAACTCAACAAGACATGGCACAGAGGGAACAAAACACAGATGTATTCACAACACCAATAATCCCAATAAAGGTGGTCACCAGAGAAAAGAGAATTAGGGGAGAGAAAAGAGTGCAAACAATGATATTGAGAAAAGGAAAAAGGTAAGAGAGACAAGAAAAAGAAGATAAAAGAAGGGAAAATATACATATATGGGGAGAAAACATCACAAAAAACTACAAATAAACCAAAAAATTCAAACAACAAACACCCAGAAAAAAAGGGGGGGAATTGAATCTGAAGAGGCAGAGCTTATTTCCAGAAAGTAAGGTAAAGGTATTGAATGAATGAGAGAATGGCCATGATTCAGTATAGAGGAGATAGAAAGAGAATGAGTGGACAAGAAGAAAAGTAAAAAACAAAATAATCAATATAAATAAATACCTTTCTTTAACCTATCTATCTATCTATATTTTTATCTGTTTTTTGAAAAGGAGGATAGAGTAGAGAGAAAATAGGCTTGAGTTTGGTGAGCAATTAGGAGAAGAAGAGAGCAAGCAAAGAGAGGAAAAACAAAAGCATAAAAAATTGGCTAGCAAAGAGAAAAGAGAGGGTGAATGGACTTAGAGCAGGGAAAAGGAAATTAAATATATGAGTAAGCTAACAGAGTACTATAATAGTAACACATCAATAAGCAGATAAAGAAGATCAATTTAAAAAAGGAGTAAAAAGAAATGAGAGAGAAAAGCTAAAGCAGGAACAGGAGAAGAGAAACCAGATGAAAAGGGAGAAGTGAGAAAGAAAAAGTTGGCAAAAAGGTAAAAATGAGATAAAGTAAAATAATGATAATAAAAATAGAATGTAGAACACTAATCCAAAATAATTAAATAAATAAATGGTTAAAAATAAAATAATAATAATAATTAAAAATAAAATAAAATAAAGGATTTTTTTTCTTTTCTTTCTTAAGTAAAAGATAAAAAATGAAAAAGTGAAGTAGTGAAGTGTCGTTCACTTCAGCTGAGTTTTAATGTCCTCTGGGGGCTGGTTTAAGACCCCTCTCTATTGTTCTGTCTGCCACTTCTCAGTTTCCTGTTAGGTAGTCAGCACTGTGTTGAAGTTCCCAGCAATCCACCATACCTCTGTGTCTGTCTCCACAGCCTTGGTTTCAGGCAGGTGGGATCAATCTGCCCGCTTTGTTTTTCTGCCTGATTTCAGTTGTATTTACTAGTACACAAGCATTTATTTCTGACACAGCTCCAGGTGGTGATGTTCCTGTATTAGTTTCCAGGACCAAATGGCCCCTCAATCCAGTCCCCGAGGATTCCCTGCGGATATTCGGAATCCTGTTTCCCTGCAGAATTAGAGGCTGGGTGCAGCTGTGCTACTAAGAGGGGCATGATCTTCAGGAGAAAAATGGCGATTCAGGGTTGGAGGGACTGGACTGTCCCAGAGCTGGATTCCTGGTCGCCTCTCCCTCTGTTTCTTCACAGCCTCCACAAAACCACCTCCACTTGCACCACAGCCTTGCTGAGTGTTTGTAATTGAAAGATCCTATGCACTGGGTTTAGCAAGGAAAATCAAGGAAAATATAAAGACAGAGCAGCAATGCCGCTGCACGTCTCTCTTCCCCCGGACACACAGCGGGTGCAGAATTCCAGGCTGCCTTTCTGGGTGCAGCCTCCCACAGCTGTGGACTTATATCTAGATTCTCTGGCTGCCAGCAGCCCTGTGGACCCCCTTCCACAGTTGAGTGTTACGTGTGACCCCATGGGACACGACTTGGTGCAGCGCAGTTTCCTTCCGACCTTCTAGTCCTGGTGGTGGCACGGCTCTCTCTCCAGCCCAGATTCCCAATCCTACCATTCTCCAGGTGACCTCTGACCTTTCTGTCCAGGGATTGCCTCACCAGCTGGTTTAATTTGCCAATTCAGGGTGGATATAATTCCATTCAGCTGTAGCTTCTATCTGCTCCATGAGAAGGCACAGGGCCCATTGGCCTATTCTGCTGCCATTTTGCCTCCCCCTGGACAAACTTTTTAGGAGCCCATGGCTGGGGAGGCTGGAGTTTCGGTGTTTGTGGGTTCTCAGCCGAGGCAGCAGGTCCCTGACTGGTGTGGCTGTAGGGTCCCGCGTGGTGTCCAAGGTCTCCCCGGGTGGAGGTGAGGTTGGGCTCCCAGTCACAGCTGCTCTCCCCCTCAAGATGGCATGGTCTCTACGGCACAGCCGGCCACCCCAGGAGAGATTTCAGTGGTAGCAGAGATTGCCCAGCTAGGGGATCCGGGTACGCTAGGCCCCAAAACAGTCTTGTAGAATATAACTGTCCCCCACTCACACACACACACACACACACACACACAAAACACGTCCACACACTCCTTTCGTTCTCTCACTCACTCACACGCCCCCCCCCCCCCCCCCCCCCACTGCCACCCTGCCGGCTGCCGTCTTGAATTCCCTGAGCCATGTGATGCTGAAGAACCCCACTGATATCAGAGGATGTACAGGATTGCTCAACATCAACCACCAGAATTTAAGAATTAGTAACTGGGACTACTGAACAACTGGTGAAAATTATCCTCTAAACTGCCACAACAAGCAAGGCGAATTTTCCTTTTGACATGTTCCAAGAGGTTAGATTCTTTATGTCCTCCCTTTATATAAATAACTGGGAGTTCAATTTTTGACCCTCCTCTAATTCAGTAGATTATCTTTTAAATTCTATATTAATTTGTTTCCTCTATCTATATTTGCTTGTCTCATTGGGCATCTTCCTATACATTCTTGGTGTATCTTTAACTTTTAATTTACTTTCCATTTGTTTACAAAATCTCTGTACTACATTTCTTATGACAAATTCATGTTTAACTTGTTACAAAATTTTCCTAACAATCTCATATATTATTCAGGTTAATATGAATTCTTATCACCTTTTAACAAAAATATGCTGATGATTTGGAGGTCTAAACTGCTCTTGTCATTATTTTTGTGGCAAGGACAGATTCTGATACTCCAGACCCTACTGACAAATTTTAATGCCTAATCCCCACACAAATCCTCCACCTCTTTTTTTGTTGGCCTTTTTCCATATTCATTTTGGGGATTCCAACAAAGCAGAAAAGTTACTTAAATATTCTGCTTCCCACCAGAGTCCTCAGGACTTTTTCATTTCTCAAAGATATATTTAACTTCCAAATTATTTCAAATCCATCAGAAAGCTCATGATTTTAAACCAGGAAAAATGGATTTCAACAATTCAAATCTAATTTAATCAGGAAAATTTGTGGGTATTTTCCAAATGTACTCTGAGAAAGGTTTTCCAAAACTTTCCCATTCAATAAAGGCTTATTGATTTTAAATTAAAAATACTTGATTTCACCACTAAGTATATTTTAGGGTTTTACCACAGATCAATTTAGACAATTATATTCTAAAAGACAATATGATTAATAATGAACACTATATTGCATGGTTTTTCTTTAGGTTGTTCACAATGATGACCAATTAAAATGAGAATTAAAAATTTGACAGGATATTCAAAGAATCATCTAATTTCTTTTTCTTAGAGGAAAAGCTGTATATTTCTTAATTAAATTTAAAAACTATAATATCAACCAAAGAACTTGTATGCATATAACCATAACCAATGGACACAGACAATAGGAGGGGTGAGTGAAGGCCAGGTCTGAGGGGCGGGGGCAGGCTGGCAGAGGACAACAGGGGGCAGAGGGGACATATATAATAACTTAAATAGTAAAGAATTAAAAAATAACTATAATATCAGATATGAAAATATAACATTATTATTTTAAAATATCAAAAAAAGTATTAATTTAGAAATAGAAACATTAAATATGATATTATCTAATTCTTTATTTTATTCATGATACAACTAAGGCAGAGAGTAAATTACACAAGAAAGTAAGAAAGTAAGTAGGTCTTTATTTGCTGAACTCTGAAAATCTAGGTTACTGTTTTCACACAAAAATCAATTCATTGATTTTTCTAATGTCTTATAGTATTTTATTTATATAATGTAATATTTTAACTTTATATATAAAATTATTGTATCTATAATTACATATCATTATAGAACATTGCAATATCTTAGGGGAAATTACAAATTATTAGCATAATTGTAAACTAGTGGTTTTTAGATATAGATTTCTTTATTTTACAGCTTCTTAATTAATTAACTAATCATTTTTATTGATTTTAAAGAAAGAGATGATGCGAGAGAGAGAAACACAGTTTTACCAGGTCAGGGCTAGATATAGATTTCTTAATTGATTATTTCAAGTACTTTACATTTTTAAAATATATATATTTCCTAGAAAATCATGCTTGATTTCTAAAAAATATATTGAGATGACAGTTAACTTTTTTCTATATTTCTTTTCCTACATTCCTGTTTTCAGTTATTTGATGAATATTGGTTGTTGGCATATAATACAGCCAATGAATATCTGCCATTTACCTTGCAATGGAACCCTGAGAGTCTTAGGAAATGTGATGGTAGCACAAGTAAACTAATGGGTGTATTGAAATATATACTATCCCTGATAGATACTGAACTAGGCATGCAGAAGAGAAGTATTACTAAAATCTGATTCAAATTTAGAAATGTTTATAATTAAATTTACATTTGTACTTATTTTTACATTTATATGTATTTATTTGCTGTCTTAAATGGAATGAGTTATAAGTGCCTCTGGCTTTTGGGTACACAAGCCTAGGCCTTTAAAATGTTCTCCTAATATCATAATGAAAGGAAAAACTAGAAATTCATGTACACATTTTTCTTTAATTTAAATTTGTAAATATTTCTAGTAGATTTTTAAATACTACTATATTTAATCAATAAACCTACATATTATAGTGTACTTTGGGATATGGATATATTAATAAAAATATATAGTCATCAAATTATCATAAACAATTTTATAATTAACTTTTGAAAACAATTGAGTTTATTAATAATGATATTAATGACACTTGTTGGATTCTTATGGCATGCCAGAAGTATTATAGTCACAATTAGTGAATAAGCATACTTCATCTCCATTTTGCAGAAATGAGGAAACTGAGGCTAGGGTAGTAATTTCTCTTAATTTAGATATTTTATAAAGATTGGAGTTGAGTTTATAATTCAGTCAGTCTGACTATGGGTTCATTTCTGGCCTCTATGAGATGAGAATTAATATAAACATTATTTTATTCCTTTTATTTTTATGAAAATGGTGGTTTCTTCAATGAGCACGTATTATTTTGTAAATGAAGGGAAAATATCAACAGTGGTGCCCACAAAATTTTTTCAGGGAATAAAAAGGAACTTTACTCAATTGTTCATAGAAATTTAAAGAATTAGATTCAAATTGAGCATGGGAAGTAAACAGATGGCACTGTGAAATTGTTCTTGTTTCTGTTTGCTAAACTTTGAGTTTGTACTAATAATATATTTTAAAGAATTATACAGCTCTTTCCAGAAAATAAATTCCCAATTTCAAGTGATTAGTAATTACAAAATGTTCTTTATTTTCTGTGGCTATGTTTTGGAGTGCAAATACCAAGAAGTGTCTCAATTAGAAATTACCAGAGTCCCGGCGCACAAAATCCATGAGCAGGTACAGTCCCTAGGCCTGGCCTGCAATTAGGACCATCTTCACCAGCTGCCTGAAGCCACTCCCACCCCCACCCACCCCCGGTTCCCCTTTCACCATAGGGTGATCGGTGCTTGACGGCCGGGGGAAGGGACCAAGAGGTCGGCTGTACCCACCTGCTCGTCAGCCCTGGCCCCACAGTGGGTGGCCATCAGGCGATCAGAGCCTGCTCGCCGGGGAAAGGGACCAAGGGGTGGTCGGTGCGCCTCATAGTGTCTGGTCCAGTGGTCGTTCTGGTTGTTCTGCTGTTAGGATCAATTTGCATACTACCCTTTTATTATATAGGATAGAGGCCTGGTGCATGGGTGGGGGCCAGCTGGCCTGCCTTGAAGGGGGTCCCGGATTGGAGTGGGGGGAGCCTGCTGCAGGATGGGCCCGCTGGGGCAGGGGCCATGGGGTTTGTAGGCTGGTCCCACCCCCAATTGGGGTGGGGGTCCCTGCTGGGGGCTGCGCCAGCCTGGGCAAGGGGTCTGGGGTGATTTGCAGACCAGCACACCCTTGATCTGGGTAGGGGTCCCTGCTGGAGGAGGCTGGCTTGGCTGAGAGGCTGAGTGTGGTTTGCAGGCTGGCCATGCCCCCGATCAGGGTGGGGGTTCCTGCTGGAGGCAGGGCTGGCCTGGGTGAGGGGCCTGGGGTGGTTTGCAGGATGGCCAAGCCCCTGACTTTGTCAGGAAGGACTTCCGGAAGACATCCGGTCTAGTTAGCGTATTACCCTTTTATTAGTATAGTTAGCTATCTTCAGAGAGGTTTAGTTTCCAAAGGAGGTGAAAATACACTAGGTTCATTAAAAACTCACTGTAAAATAGGAATCTCAGGTATAAGTATTTGTGTTCCTGAATCTATAACCAATATATAAAAACTATAATTCATGTTTGGATCCATAGTTCTGCAAATTTTCCGACATGGAATTTCCTTTCTTTTATGTACTTTCTAAAGATGAAGGTGAACACTAATAGCAACAATGTAAAACTTAAGATATAATTGAGATTTAGAATTAACTTAATTCATTCCTTAGCTCTTAAGGTTGTTTCAGAATATGAGGTATGTGTTAAGTTGATAAAAAATGATCAGAGACTAGTACTTTGCCAGAACACTGCACTGGGAACAAAGTTCACTAAATGTTTATGTAAAAACTAGAGGCCCGGTGCATGAAAATCATGCTTGGGGGGGGTCCTCTCAGCTCAGCCTGTACCCTCTCCAATCTGGGACACCTTGGGGGATGTCTGATTGCCAGTTTAGGCCCAATCCCAAGAATCAGGCCTAAACTGGCAGTCGGACATCTTTCTCACAATCCTGGACTGCTGGCTCGTTGGCTCCTAACCACTCACCTGCCTGCCTGCCTGATCGCCCTTAACTTCCCCCCCCCACTGCCGGCCTGTTCACCCCTAATTGCCCCCTGCTGCCGGCCAGGTCACTCCCAACTGCCCCCTCCCTGCTGGCCTGGTTGCTCCTAACTGCCCCCCGCCAGCCTGGTAACTCCTTACTGTCCCCCTGCTGGCCTGGTTGCCCCCAACTGCCCTCTTCTGCCAGCCTGGTTGTCCCTAATTGCCCCCCCCCTAAGCCTGGTCACCCCCAACTGCCCCCCCTACTGGCCTACTTGCCCCTCACTGCCCCCTGCCATCTTAATCGCCCCCAACTGCCCCTCCTGCCAGCCTGGTCACCCCCAACTTCACCTACCCTGCTGGCCTGGTCACCCCTAAATGTCCCCCTCTGCCAGCCTGGTTAACCCTAACTGCTCCCCTGCCAGCCTGGTCACCCCCAAATGCCCTCCCTGCTGGCCTGGTCACCCCACACAGCCTGCTGTTCAGTCATTTGGTCATCCCTCACTAAACCCCCTGCTGGCCTGGTTGTAGGCAGCAATCTTGTGAGGGTGTGAGGGTTAATTTACATATTACTTCTTTATTATATAGGATAATGACATAAAAAATAAAAGATGGTATACACCAATATTGAATATGTTTACAAATTTTGTAGTTAGATAAAATTAATAATTGAAATATTAAGTCAATGTAATCTAAATGCATGTTTTAATCTGACCAGACAATCAGATACACACATACTACATATAATAAAACATCTGAAAATAAAATGACAAATACATTTTGCCTAAATATCTAAGCTTGAAGTGTAATCAAGTTAATAGAGACAGTCTGAATTCAAGTCTTAAGAAACTACAATATGTGTTGACTGTTATAATATGTAAAGACTCTACCAGGGTCTTAGGATAGACTGAGATGTACAACATTGAACTACATACTAATAGGCTTTGGGAGAAAGGAACTAAAATGGAGGCTGGGACAGAGATAGAGAAGTAAAAAACAAACAAACAAAAAAAAAAAACAGAGACAAAGTGAGAGAGGGGCTCAGGAGTAATGGTGTGCATGTGTGTTTAAAAAAGGAAGGACAGCAGAACCACATTTCCTGCATTTCTCCATACCAGCCAGTTGTTCATTCCCAAAGCTTTCTCCTGCTCAATTTATATTCTCGATGAAAAGTAAATCTTGTTAGCATGATATGAATGTTAACAAGTGCTCCAGGCACCTTACAGAAAATACCGCCAAATTAAAATCTCAGGAAGAAAACTCATTTCCTATCTTCACATAACTCTACCAGCTCTCGTCTATATTCCTAACTGGTAGTGCACATTTTAGTTTTAATATTTATAAAACTTTGCTTTTCTCCAACATCCCTGAAGAACTGTTAAAGGGAAGCAAGGCTTAAATTACATGCATTTTATAGGAAGACTCAGGCCCAATGTACTTGGAGGCAGAATGATAAGAAAAAAGACAAGGTAACATAAAAGTCAAAAATGCAGAAAAGACAATTATGAAATTTTTAATATTAAAATTTTAAGGTTTTATTAAATTAACCCGATTCTTTTCATATAAAAATGCAAAATATGAGTAGGTGCTTGCATTTCACTCACTTTTGTTTAACAGAGACTTTTATAGAGTGTTCATATATCTCAACTCCAAAATATTTTGTTTTTTTCTTGACTTTTTTCCTTGGAAAATGATGAGGTAACTTAAGTGTGCTAGGTTATGCAAACAAGGTATTTAATATATACATATACAGTATATATATATATATATATATATATATATATATATATTTGAAACTGTTCCATATATATGACAATAAAACAACAAACTGGTATTTTTGTGAATTTGCAGATTATGATCCTCAAATCTCAGACTTTTACAACCATGAAAAATTATATATAAAATTATTTAGAAAAAGATCTACCAAAATCTATTTAATTTTTCAACTCCAGTCCAAAGAAATTAAGGTAAATATTGTGTTAGTTATCTATCGTTGCATAACACATAACCACAAATAGCAGCTTAAAACCACACATTTGTTATCTCAGTCTCTGGGGGTCGGGAGTGCAGTCACAACAAAGCTGGGTCTTTCTCTCAGGGGCTCACAAGCTGCAATCGAGGTGTCAGCTTGGCTGTGGTATCATTCAGAAGTTACACTGGGGAAGACTGTTGCAAGCTCATTCAAGTTGTTGGTAGAATTCATTTTCTCATAGAGATATTCCTAGCACACTGATTTTTACTGTTCATAGAAGCTGTCTGCTGTTGTCTGTCATATAAGATTCTCCAACACGGTCACTTATTTTATTAAGCCAGTAGAAGAGTCTCTTGCTCTAGTCTGCTAAGACCGAGTCTTATATACTGTAACATCTTACCACCTTTGGCAAATTCAATTAGATAGAAACAAGTCAAAAATTCCCCACACTCACAGGCAGAGGATTACCCAAGGGCATAAACACAAAAAGATGGAAATCTTTAGGTGTTGTACCAAGTCTGTTCTCCATTACTACCGAAAGTCACAGAGCAAGTTAAAGGAGAAACTTGACTAGAAACTCAGTGCTGTTGCAAGCCACATCACTGTCTCCTCCAATATACTGCTTGTTTTCACAATCTCTGTTGTCCCTATAGCTCCTTTAGCCATTACAATGAATTTTCATAGAAAATTCTCTCAGATGCTTTTTGGAATAAAATATCAACATCCCATTACAACATATCATAAGCTAAGTTTTTGCAAATTGTTTTTCTATCTTTACACTAAGGTAAGAGTATGAGACAATATAGGGTTAGGAAAATAATCATTAACAAAATAATTTTTATTTTTTAATATGTAAATATATATATTATACACACACACACACACACACACACACACACACACACACACACATATATATAGTCCTTCTTTATTTATTGCAATTAACATCCCTTTTGTGGGCTCTGAATATTACTAAAATTGAATCAGGCGAGTTTTTGCCCTGACTCCACTACATTTTCTCATTTCCTGTGGCATTGAGAATGAGATGCCCCATTATGTTTGGATTTGAAATACACTATTATCTGTTTGAAGGACCTATGGCAAATCCTTTAAACATTTTGAACCTCATATTTTTTGTCCATAAGATTACTTTAAAGATTAAGTCAGTCCCCCTATTGAAATGTTTGTTTCATTTTTTTTCTGATAGTTTTCCCCTTGTATGTAAATTGAAATGACTGAACTGCATTTAAATTTTCTTCAGCTTCAATTATTAATCTATATATATAAAGCCAAGCAACCGAATGGCGGAATGACCGGTGGCTATGATGCACTGCGGAGGCCAACCAGCCCAATCAGGGGCGGGGCCTGCCAGCCAACTGTCCGCACCCCCTCCCTGCTGCTGGCTCCTCCCCCGATTGCCCCCCACCTCATCCTGATCACTGAAGTGTGACCTTCAGTGATTCTAAGTAATAAATGCTCTCCAGCCTTCATAGACCAGGAACCTGAATGATGAGTGATCAGGAGGAAAACTGCTCACGGTCTGGACCATCAGTCAGGTGTCCAGGGGAGGTGCCCAGCACAACCACCATTTTCCTGCGTTCTCTCTCCACTGCTTACTACCAAAGAGGGCAGCCACATCACACCATGGCCTTTCTTCAGAGGCTTTTTCAGCGGGGAACTAAACCGCATTACTTATCTAGGGAGAGGCTTAGAAACGGAAGCTGTAAGTGTCCCTGACACTAAAATGCCTTTGAAGCTTCAACTCATCCAAAAGCCAACAACAAACATGTATACACCCTGCAAAGATCTTTGACACTAATAACTCCCCCTGGCTGTCTCTGCCCCCGATCGACCCCCTCACCCCGATCAGCAGTGCGGGCCAACTGCCTGTGGCCCCTCCCCCAGGCCGGACCCCACTCATGCATGAATTCGTGCACCAGGCCGCTAGGAATCCTAAAAAATAAAGATTGATACCTAGGATCTCTCCTAGGATTTAGAGGTCTGATGAAAGTTCTTTGTCCATGTCAAGTGGTCAAAGTCAGTGTTCTCCCAGAATGGGGACAATGCCAAAATAAAAATGGAGTCTTTCAAGAAAAATATATCTTACACATTTTTCATTTTGCAAATGGAACCCACATGAATCTAAGGCATGCATTAATGCATTGTTATGTTTTCAGATTACTTTTTCTGTGTTCAGAGTGTTATTTGGCCAGTTCTTTCTGGAAAGACACATATCACTTCTAGCTATGAACACTTGCATCCAGGAATAAATTTTGTTACATGACAGAAATTCCTTAATTTTTATTAGTAATGTTCACAATCTTTCTTGAGTTGTTTTATTCAAATTTGATGTCTTTTACTTTACATGTGTATGGAATATTTCTATATATGCATGGCATTTTTTCTGCCCACTTCCAAATTGTTTGAACCTCTGCAGATCATTCAAATAGCCCCAAATTAAGACTAATTTATTTTCCCTATAACTTAATTTTTAATAGCCCAGTCATACTATAAATATTTGGAAAGCTTCCTGAAAATAGAGTCTCAGGAGGTTATGATTTAAAGTAATGAAATTTTCTTTGAATGAGATACCTCATCCCTATTAAATTCCCTAAAAACCATTTACTGTTTTTTGTCAACTGTGTTTTGCCTGAAAGGAAGAAAGTAATTACTAAGAACAGGATTAGATTAGTTTGGAAAATATTTTCATGGCACCCCTGTAAGCATTTTAGTCAACTTTGAAACTATAGCTAAAATAAATTAGTTCTATTTCCCCTCCTGATTTTGTAGCTTTCTGGCTGCCAGAGAGTTATAGCACAGCGAGCGATGGTGCTGCTTACAAGCATATTGGGTTTCATTGGGTGCTGGATCATATCGTTCTTTTTTAACTATGTTACTTTCATAGATGATTTGCCCTACTGTAAAATCATTAAGGATATTCATTACGCATGCCACTCTTTTGTAGGGGATCGATATTTATAAAATAAAAGGCACAGTTGTTTGCATTTAATTTCAGTCATGTTTTCTTTTAGGCTTTCAGTGTTTTGTTTTTACTATGCCAGAGTAACTCTTCATGTAATGAGATGGCACCTTGTGTAATGAGCTCCTGCTTGTTGTTATTCCTGGCAACAGACCATACAAGGGCAAGGCCTGTTAAATATAAGTGCATGCATGAGGTGCTCTTTCAACCTGCTGCGAGGCCTGTTTGACAGAGGGAGGGCAATAGTTTGCCTTCTGCTTAGTCTCCAGGCAGATTATAGTGGTTCCAGCCTCTCTGTCTAGAGGCCTGGATCTGCTATGCTCAGTGATTCTTTCCTTGCAAATCCACTGGCACTTTTCAATCCTTGCGATCTTAAAAGCACACAGCAGAACATATTTACTTCTTATTATGTAAGTCAAATTTAAAAAAATAAGACCGGACTTAAGGCAGCTTAACCCAATCCACCATGAACTCAATTTACATCATGCTAAAGCAGCATAGGTTTTTCAGCTGAACGACCTATGCTGAGTTAAATAACCAATTCCTTGCTTTCAGTTTAGTTATATTTCCCAAGCATTATGAATGCATTTTAAAAAATATTTAATTTTACTAAATACCATTTCAACTGAGTAGACCTGAGAAAAAAATGAAAAATCTTGTTCTTTTAAGTTACCTGCTAGTAATTGACCATATACCAATTGGTTGAACTGAATGAGGCACAATATTTGGTAAGTTAAAATAAGCAGGGCAGAGAGGACAAGAGTACCTATGAAAACACAACTCAGAATACATTTTCACAGAAAAGAATATTGGATATACAAAATAAAAACCATTTGAATTGAGAAGGAAAAAAAAACCACAAAAAACATCTATAGGAAAAATACCAGAATAGCATTTAAAAGTTTTAAAAATGGTATCCTATATTTCGAAAATTTGACAAAAAGTTAAAAAGTAATATCTGGCTACAGCTCTTCGGGGCCTGGTGAAAAATAGAGATAATAAGGTAAATTAGTTTTTTTGGTTCCAATAAATTTGACATCACATAGAATCAATGCACATTAAATATACATGCTATTTTACCATGTAATAAAAAATATTCTATTAAAATTCTATTGGGAAATTCTGTACTATTTTTGCAACTTTTCTATGAATCTAAAATTAATTCCAAAATAAATAAATAAGTAAATATAGATAGATAGGTAGAAGGGAAATTTACTGCACTATTACAGTATATCAAGAATTATGTGAGCTGTCTTAAATGTATTTTCTATACTAATAAAAGCATAGGTAGCGTCTCTCCCTCACATCATCACAAGATGGCTGCCCCCATGTTGTCACAAGATGCTGCTTCCATGTCATCACAAGTTCAGGGGAGGGCATTTGGAGGCCATCAGGCCAGCAGGGGAGGACAGTTGGTGGTGATCGGGCCGGCAGGGGAGCAGTTAGGCATCAATCAGGCCCATAGGGGAGCAGTTAGGGGTGATCAGGCTGGCAGGCAGAAGTGGTTAGGGGCAATCAAGCAGGCAGGCAGGCGAGTGGTTAGGAGCCAGCAGTCCTGGATTGTGAGAGGGATATCTGACTGCCAGTTTAGGCCCAATACCCAGGATCGGGCCTAAACCGGCAGTGGGACATCCCCCAAGGGGTCCCAGATTGGAAATGGTGAAGGCTGGGCTGAGGGACACCCCCCCAGTGCATGAATTTTGCCCTGGGCCTCTAGTTTCATTTATGTTAAAGTAACTTTGAGAACTAAAAAAGGCATGCTAACACTAGAGTCTAAAAAGAAATGAACAGCAATAACAGCAACAGCAATAATAGAGTCAACAAAAAGAAGTCCTTTATATGAATATGTTAAATTATGCCTTAACAACACTGTTGCATGCAAAATAACTTCCCTCAAATTGGCTAATATAACTGTTATTTTAATGTTTTCTAGATAAATTTACTGTAAGTCTAATGTATATGTATGCCATATATTTGTGAACATGCAGAAAAGAATAAACTAGAAATCACCATAATCCTACTACGCAGAAATAATATATATTTTATTCTTTATCTTTGTCTTTTGATATCCCCATGGTACACAGAAAGAAAATGGAACTTCTATATTATATATTGTGTGCCCTATTCTTTGTGTTTATGTTCTAATTACAGAAATCCTGTATAATAAAGAGGGAATATGCTAATTTATCTGTTAATAGTGTCTGAGTCACAACCAGTCAAAGTTCTGCATGCACAGGAGCTGGGGGGGCAGGGACGGGGGTGGGGACTTGTGCCACCAGGACATGAGGCTGCTGCCAGGGGCGGCCCCCCAGCGGAAGCGCATGCAGGCCCATGGCGCAGCCCAGCCTGGAGGGGGCATCAGGACAGGAGCAGGGCCTCAGCAGAGAGCTCTCAGCACTCCTGTGTTGGGGTGTGAAGGCACGGAGAGGAAGGGAGAGCACATAGGCAGTTAGGGGGTTTAGGCCAGGAGGGGAATGCAGATAGGCTGTTAGGGGGATCAGACAAGAATGGGAGAGCAATTAGGGCCATCAGGCTGAAAGGGGAGCAGTTAGGGGCATCAGGCAGGCAGGCAGGCAGTGAGCGCTTAAGAGCCAGTAGTTCTGGATTGTGAGAGGGATCCCAGATTGAAGAGGGTGCAGGCCAGGCTAAGGGACCCCCCCTATGCACAAATTTCGTGCACCAGGCCACTAGCTATATAAAAATGCATTTCATAAAAATTTGTATATTTTGTGTGGACTTATGTAATATATGCACATACTGCATATTTTAACATAAATTTCATCAGATTATTGTGTTTTTCAGGTTGGTAATTTTCATTCTTTATGACAGTGGTTTTTGTATTAAGGTGGGTTCTATCCCATGAACTCTAAATTATATAAGGGCAAACAACATGTCTTTTTTGTTACCTTTGTATACCCAGGTCTGAGTGTCAATTCTAACATGGCTGTGACATTCATACCTCTCCACATATCTGGAAGTTAATTTCAATTCTTCCCAGATTTTCTATCACTCTGTTCCTTATTTGTTATTTTGTTTTTGTGTTTGTTTGATACTAAAAAAAAAAAGACCTTTTATAATCATTTAACAACATTTTTAGTGTTATCCTATATAATAAAGAGCTAATATGCTAATTAGACCGAATAGCAGAACAACTGTCTGGATGACCTTCTGGATGAAGCCAGGGCTGAGAGGGGCTGAGGCAGCCACTGCAGAATGGGATGAGCCCCTTGCACGAATTTCATGCATGGGGCCTCTAGTAATTTAAAAGAGTCTGCACTGTGAGTTATTACACGCCATGTGAGCTCATATAGATCATTTCTTAACTTAAAATAGGATATTCTGTTTTTAATTATTATTAAAACATAATTATTTAGATATTTATTTAGTGCCGGGCCTGACAAGCAGACCTTGAGCGACAGATGAATGATTACTCTGACACACGTTTCTGTGAAAGAGAGGGCTAAGAGACTGCCTGGCTAAAGAAACCAAACAGCCTCGTTCGCCTGCCTCTCCAGGCTTTTATTGTAACAGCAGCTTGAACAAAAATTAGTATTTAGATACTATCAGTAGGGCAAGTATTCTTGGGAGGACATAGGCATCAGCAGTACCCATAAGGATAAAGATTAAGCATAAAGATTCCAGTAAACACCTGAGGGTCTGCATGTACACAGACTTGTTTGGAAAGGTTAAGGAACAATTAGGGGAGATTGCCTTACAGACTTTCCAGCCGAGTCTCCCGTGCTCCCCCACAATTTAGACTTTATAGTATGTGTATTTCCAACTGTCCAACATATCATGACTCTTCAATTAGCAGTATATTGAATACTTTTCCTAAAAAATACATAATTTGAAAAACAAAAATATTTTGACATGCATGCGAATTTCTATTACATTTTACCATAGTGGTTGTAGCTCAAGGGATAATAATAATTGTTAACAACAATTGAGCATTACAACATACCATACAGTTTCTTAAGACCATTTTACTTTATTTCGTTTAAGTATCATAACAACCTTTGTGATAATTTCTTTTATTATTGCCATCCTATGAAGAGAAGTTATCTTGCCCAGAGTGATGTCAGTAAGCTAAGGACTTAACTTGCCTTTCTCCTCTCCAGCAGCCCATGTAGACACTATTAAAGAATAACAGAGGTCATTCTTGTTGACCTTAGAATCTTTATTTAACATTTCTCTAAGCTGTTACTACTAAACACTAGGGATTAAATGAGGAATAAATGCATGAGTACATTAGTAGGGAATAAAACAAATGTATTTATTTATTTATTTTTAATCCTCACTGAGGATATTTTCTTTCCATTGAGTTTTAGAGAGAGTGGAAGGGAGGGGTGGGGGGGGGAGAGAGAGAGAGAGAGAGAGAGAGAGAGAGAGAGAGAGAGAGAGAGAGAGACATTGATTGGTTTCCTTCAGCAAATATCCTGACCTGGGCCAGGGATTGAACCTGCAACCCAGATATGTGCCCTTAACCAAGGAATCAAACCCTCAACACTTCAGTGTACCAGCAGATGCCCTAATCACTGAGCAATGCCAGGGTACAAGGATGTTTTCATTAATTATTTTTAGAAAGAGAGGAAGGAGGTGAAAGAGAGAGAAACATCAATGTGAGAGAGAAACATCTAACAGTTGCATCCCGTAATCACCCTGACCAAAGATGGAAACCATAACCTAGATATGTGCCCTGATTGGAAATCAAACCAGCAACCATCTGGTGATGCCCCATCCAACCAAGTTTATTTTTTATTATCTATAACATTTAGAAGTAACTGAGAGGAATCAGTTAAATAAATGTAAAAATATATACTGAAAATATTTTTTGAGAATATTTTGAGTTGTTTTGTGTTCTCAGTGGTCTGTTACAAGTAGGATTACCTAGAGAATAAATTTTAGTAGTTGTGAGGACTAAAATAAAGTATTGAAGATTTTTTGTTTAATGTCCTAAAAGAGCAATCAAGAAATACTCTTGAAAATAAAAGCATAGTTATCTCTGTAAAAGTATTATTTTCATTGACCTCTTGTTGTGAACTTTCCATTTGATCTGTAACCACTTATTTATTATCTGTGTTCCCCACCAGACTGTAATTACAAGAGAGTAGAGACAATGTTAAGTTTTCTCAACTCTGTAAGCACTGCATCTAAAAATCTGCTTAATACAGTTATTTGTCAAGCTGAATTGAACAGAATGGTGCCATCCTTGAGTATTATGCTTAATTTTTTTAATTGGTAATTTCTAGACAAGAAAGAGTAATCATGTAAAATTGAAAAATTAGGAGGTATAGATAGATCAACTTACAGAATTACCAATATATCTTATAAATCTTCAATGAACCTAAAATGACAGTGCCATCTGACACACACTTGATGCTTGATAAGATTTATAAAAATAATTTATAAGTAAAATCTTAAATTTGAGAGATGAATAAATGTGTACATACATACAGGCATGCATGTTTGCATGTATTAGTACATGAAAACAAATGTCAATTATGAGACATTGTTCCTGCATTGAGCTCTTTTGGTCACTTGCTAATATGACCTACCTCAAATACTTAAACAGGGTTTCCTCTCATGGAAAATGCAAACAATACTATGTTGTTATAGAGCTTTAATAATAAGATTATACCTGTGAAACCTCCCAGCTCTATGTCAGGTATATAATAAATAGAAAGTACATATTCTGAAGAATCTGACCACCATAAGAAATCCAACTCCTGGTGTGGTTAGAAAATTCAATATATGTTCATGTGTTTCTCTGTTTTCATTTATCTTTGAGAGCAAGCAAGTTGTACTACTTGTATAGAGTATGTAATATCTAACTTGAATAACATTCATAAATTTGATAAAATATTATTATTTTTATTAAAATATTTAGAAAATGCTTTATGTTGCATCTTGTGGGATTATTTGTATCTTATAAAACCTTTTTTTCAAAATTTGCCTTGCAAAGTTCTCTAACTAAATACGTTTCTAACAGAGCATATTGTTAAGTATGGTCTTGATATCTTTTCACAACTAACTAAATTTTCTGCTAACATTTCCTTCTTCAGTCATTAATAATTAATAAATCCTACTCACTGATTAACTTAAATAGTTTGACTAATTGAAACATTGGAAATCAAGGTAGAAAGCAGTATGAAGGATGGTAATTAAATGCATTGTTTTATAATTAAAACATTAATGTTTTAATGTATTTTAAGAATATTTCATGTTATTGATCAAAGGAAAATATGAATTAGGGATACTTTACTATTAAACATAACTTTTTTTAAAAGTTGGAACTATTTGCCTTCCTATACCATCAAACTTCTTCAATTATGTGCTTATTTTCTCATGCACACTTGTGTTGTTGCAATATTCTGATGGTCTTCCTAATTTTCTAAATTCTCCCCTTTTCTTCTTCATGTGGAGCTCAAATTCTGTCATCACAAGCAATAAAATTCTTGGTTTCTCCAGTCCTCAATGTCTTCCTGCCAAGGAAAGTAGTTTTCAGATACCAGATACAGGAGTTTATTATTCTGATTTTTAAATAAACTTTAAAAAAATATATATTTATTGTTGCCCTGACTGGTTTTGCTCAGTTGATAGAGCGTCGGCCTGCGGACTGAAGGGTCCCAGGTTCGATTCCAGTCAAGGGCATGTACCTTGGTTGCGGGCACATCCCCAGTTAGGGGGTCTGCAGGAGGCAGCTGATTGATGTTTCTCTCTCATCGGTGTTTCTAACTCTCTATCCCTCACCCTTCCTCTCTGTAAAAAAACCAATAAAATATATATATATATATATATATATATATATATATATATATATATAGTTGAAAGTATTACATATATCCCCTTTTACTCCCATTGACTCTTTCTAACCCCCCTCATCACCTTGGGTCTTCACCACACTATTGTCTGTGTCTATGGATTATGCATATATGTATACAAGTTCTTCGGTTGATCTTATATCATCTTCTAAATGTACATATTTATTAAGGTTTATTCCTTGACTTTTCCTTCTTCTTTTCTGTACACATAGGAAATCTTATCAATCTCTGCTTCAAAATTCACCTCTATGGGAATTCCTAAATGGATATCTCTCGGCTTTATGTTTAACCACATTTTGTAAGAAACTGTTCAATCTGCTGTCTCTCTGAAACTCTTTAGGAAACAGAGTGGAATAGACCACACAAGACCTCTCTCAGGGTTCTCAACATATCTGATCCACATTCTCTGTTCTTTTACATGATTCCATTCACCAAGTGGAATAAATCTATGTGAATAAAAACTCAATGTGGCCTTCACAGCCAGAACAAGTCCACCTTTCCCCGGAAGCTGTTGTTATTTCACTGATTAGCTAGAATATTGCCAAACGCATTTTAAGGTACTCAGAATATAATTTAATAAAATACAGAAGGCCCCAGTTATTACAAAACACATAGCGTAGTTCTAATTCTCAAAACCAGTTGGAAGAAACTCTCCATTTTTTGTTCTCAAACTTTTCTGACAGTTATCCATTCCTGTATCTCATGTATGGCATTGTACATACTAGGCATCCACATGGCGTTTGGTGAATGAAATAAATATCTAATTTTAGATAGCATGTGAAATGGGAGGCAAATTAACTTCTCTTATCATATAACCATATAATGCAAATAAGAAAAAAAATCTGTGTGTATAAACCTAAATGAGCATGATAGTGTGATGAGGAGTGAGATAGCAATCACACTTACCATGAGACAAGGAAAAACTTGCATGGGGACTTGGAGGAAGGTAGAAAAATTAGCCAGATACAGGAGTCTCCATTACTCCCAAAATGTTTTTAAAAAGGAAACTTTAGAGTCGAATTTGTTAGGATCTAACATCGGTAACAGTGTGTTTCCAAGAACAGACAATAGTCCCTGAGTACAAAGAGACAAATCTTTTAAACTTCCAAGTAGCAAATAATTTTGAGGAAGATGTATCATGAGTAGGTCCTCAGGCCCATGGCTGATACACAGTGATGGATTTTAGTTCTTAGTAAGAAGTTTTTTGAGAACCAACTAGAACACCAACCATTAAGACTAGAACACTGAGTATGTGACCAAGACAGGTACTCAAGCATTATGACTAATTGAAAAAGCACATTTAACAAATTCTAGTTAAAGGGTATAGATGTTTTTAGAACAAGACACTGGGTCATGTATGGACTCTAATAGTATCAGAAATGTTTCATGCTGAATTTACAAAAGCTGGGCTATAGATATTTAAGTCCTTCCTGTCATATTTTAGGGTTAGTCTGTTAACCTGAGATGGCTGGTTTAGGTCAAGTATTTTTACATGATGAAGTGAAAGAGATGCACAGTTTACTAATAGCAGGAAAAATAATTTATGTATATGTAATCAAACCAGGTAAATGTTCTTTTTAATAATTACTAGAAAGTGAAGTATTATGTCAGTTTAAATAAAAGTCATTGTCATCTACTATAACATAGAACTATTTACATTTAACACAGCTACATAATTTAACAAGAAAAGCAGTGGTTTTGAACAAAATTTAAAGTTTTAATTTGGAGTATATCAATGTAAGGTAGCATAAAATATTTTTTATTTGAAAAAAATGAAGCAAAATGGACTTATAGTTTGTGTCTTAATATTTTATCAATAATATGTTAGGAAAGAAATAATGTAGTTTTCTGTTAATATCTAAAACTACAACAAAAGAATTTTAAAATAAAATTATTTGTAATCTTCACACTCATAATGTATTAGTGTCTATGCTCTTATTTTACCTTCACTCTTTCACTTAATTCCTCTTATATTCATGTATTTATACATGGTGAATATTATCTTGAAAAGATAGGAATTTTGAAGCTTACATAGATAAAATAATGTTCAGAATCCTGCCATTAGTGAACAGAGTTAGGCATCCACTAAGTACCTGGTGGATTTCCCGAAGCCCTGGGATTTAAAGAACATATGCTAAAAATAGTTAATCTGAATACTCACAGCATCTTAGAATGGAGAGTCATAAAATACATCAGAGGGAATGAGAGATTTTGAAATTATACCTATAAGAACAGTTTTCAAGACAACACAGGTTCACTCATCAATGAAACGGCAAGGTAAAATTGTGATTTATGTTCAGAATTGAACTATTTCAGAGCATTTTCCCAGAAGCTTGAGGTGTTCTACTCTTTGCATGGGTCAACAGTGGTGAGAGAGCATGTGGGTGGAGGGTAAGGCTATTTTATTAACTCTACCACAGACCTTCACAACATTACTTCTTTTCAGCAGTGTGGTTTAATAGAAATTTACCTTATCTATTGTCATAAAATAATTTGACCTTCCTGCCTACTATGAAACTTATACCCTTTGAACAATACATTGAAATAAGAAAGCACCACATATTACCTAAAAAGTGACAAACAGTGAAGACATTGCCAAAATATAGTGATTATTTATTTGGGTAAATAAAATTTATAATTAATTTAATAACACACTATGAAATGTAAAGCAATTTTGCACAGCTATGAACAACATTTTGAAGTCAGTAAGTAAAGAAAAAACAAAATATAAAAATCAACTTGTTTAGTTTTAATTAACTTGTCTATACAGAAAAAGGGAAAGGGATGATTTTTCTAATAAATGACAGGTCTTACTCAACAGAGGAAAAATGTTCATCTTATTCTCAATGCTGTGAGTTATATGAAGAAAATCATTTTATAAATATAAATAATGCTTGTTCTAAAATATCACGCAATTTTAGAAAGTGTAAGTCCTGTTCCCGTATGCACCTCTGGGTACAGGAAACTGTGCACTATATCGGCTTATACACATTTTCAATTTCCTTACTGTTTTTAAACTTACAAGACAACAGATTGTTTAGAACTGAAGACATACAAGAAGTGTATATTTTTAAAATTACAAATGCAGATAACTACCTTTTCCTTCATAAACAAATAAATGAAAAACCCCCTTTGCTGTTGAACATTTAATTAGATTGAGCAGCAGGCTTTTTTAGCACTGATAACACTCATAATCATGTCTGACTGAATAGAGGAATTGTTGGAGGTTTATTAATTGTATAAACTATTATTGTTTTTCTCTTTCTGTCATCATTTAACTTTACAGGCATATTGTCCAAAACACCCCAAAGTTTAGCTACATGTATCAGAATGTAACTAAGATTTCAGTTAGTAACCAAGTTAAATGGTTTGCTTCAATTTTGGTTATCACACCAGCCCAAGGAAAGTAAAACCATTAAATTATGAATATGCATTTATAAAAAAAGCGATCATGAGGAAGGATGCATAGCACTGGCTTTGGGGTCTGAAAGGACAGATTTGGAGGCCAAGTTCTGCATTTACTAACATTGTGGCCTCTGATAAGCTTCTTAATTTCGATAAACCTATGGTTTCCTATATGAAAATGGTATAATCGCAGTTCAGGGTTGTTCCGAATACTAAAAGATATAATATATGTAGCCCCCTCCTCACAATGTCTGACTTGTAGTAGGCACTGAAAATTGTTAGCTCTCTTTTCCTGTGGTGAACTAAGATGTTTGGGGACTACATAATGATAGATGAAACCTGCTCTCATTTTTGTTTTCAAATCAATGGCTCATATTATGAGTAACTTAAGGGGAAATCTTCTAACAACTCTAAAAGTGCAAATATTACCTAATAATGACATCTACCCAGCTACTCTTCCTCTGCATACCCACGTGCTTTACTTTAGCTCTCACAGATTCACTCTCAGAGCAATTATCTAAGTCCAACCCCTTCTCTTGGTCACCAGATTGCAAACCCTCTGACCTACTACAAGTCATCCTCTCAGTTTCCCTTTGCCTTTTAGATCGATTTTTCTTTAGGTGCTGGGTCATTCCCGTTGGCACACATCTTAAGACCAATTTAAAAAGTCTTCTCTTGACCACAGTGGTGTTCCTAGGGCTCCGGTGGAAGTAGCCTGCTCACAATAAAGACAATATTAAGAGGTGATGATATAGCTGCTATTACAGCACATATAATATGTGTGGTTAAAATTAACATATGTATTACTAACATTTCATAAGCATTATGTTCACATGAAAGTTAATTTTGAAAATTCCAGGTATACAGTCACATGAGAGCTCAAGTATACACATTGATTTTGAGGATTAATTAACAATAGTTTAGAATTATTTATGCTTGTTTCAGATGAAATGTATGCCTCCAACCCCCAGGACATTACAGTTCAAAAAGAAAGAGGAGAGGTAAAAAATTAATGCATTAAATTAATGCAATGAATTATCCAAGAAAAGAAAAGTCAACAAAAAATAGTTTTTGCAAGTCTTACAAAATGACTCGTAGATAGAATGACAGAGCTGAAGAAACTCCAGTTCTGTGCCTGATGTTTGCAATCACCATGCTCCCATTGCTCACTTTGAACCTCCTGTTCAAACACAAGGATTTATAGAAATGCTGGGCTGCTCTAGTTTTATACTGAGAGCAGCCACCAAAAATAGACAAGTATTTATTTACTTAAGGAAGCAATTAAATAGAAAACATATTTTATATACTAGATTAAAAAGTGTGGTCAAGCAAGAAGAGACTATTTACTGTTTCTGCCCAACACTATGCATGAGCTCCTTGTTCTCTTTTTATCTAAGCAAAGTATTTCAAACTTCACAGAGAGAACAGCTTATCTTGCTATGCCATCTTTGAGAATTATACTTGTCAGTGATCTGAGTGAACGAATACAAATCTTCTGAAATTGTTTTACAAGATCTGCATACAGAAAATACCTCTTGGGAGCATACTGATTATATCAAACTACACTCTTAAGCTCTTTTATTTCTAGAAGAGTTAATTTACTCTTAGGTTTGTTAATTGATGCATTTTTGCAAGATCATCAGACTGTCCCAACTATTCCAAAAGAAAATCTCTTTTTACTCGTAAGAGCCTTAAAAATGGAATCAATATCTTCTTCACAAGATGACTATTTTATTCTTATCCATATGTATTATCTTGCCTTTGTACATTTTGTCACTCTTAAAACATTTTGCTAGCATGATCTCATTCATCATTTATTGACTCTCTTATCTTTTTGCTAATGACAGGACACTCACTGAATTGTGCACCTTTTCAAAGTAATACATGTTCTATGAGACATAGTGCCAAATCTCACTCTTCAGGTTACCATCTCTTTCTCAAAATATGGATTTTCTTCTGTGTGGTTAAGTGTTTCATGATATTGGTGGTTGTCTATTGATCTCCCCAGTGAGGGAGAGGACCCCAGGGTTCCTCCATGGCTAGCTAACATGGCTCTAAAATTGGCACACTCTCTGTCAAGAAAAAACATTAAAGTATAACCTTGCTGTTTCATATTTCACGGCTATACCATGGCCATTTATTAAAAGGGCTCTTTCTTTGGAGGCAATATGGCCTAAATTTGGTATAACATCAACACTGTGTTGTTTAAAAGCCCAGTGGTATGGAAAATTGCACACAAAAATAATAGAATTTACCAGAAACATATGATCTGGGAAAATCTATGCAACATTGCAACTAGAACATTATCAGATTGACTTTTAAAAATATTGAAACAAACGAAAGATACTTTGACAGTTAAAGAACACACATTACATTATTAGATCTTCTCTTGAAAGCAAGAACCACTTAATGTTAGTGTGATGGAAAGTATGGGAGGAGAGGATTGCAAACAGTGAGTTGTTGAGGCAAAGACAAAATGGACAATATGCAATAAACTCTTCTAAATTACACTGTGTGATGAAAGAATGGCAGATGGATGGCATCTTGTGTAGCAGACATATCTTCATTATTTATGATACTAAGCAGCAATAGTCTACCATGGGATCAGGGCATAAACATATGAATGTGAAAATCAAATCTCAAAAAGTGTACAAGAAACAAAAATTGGTAGTAATTGAAATGTAAATTTTTTTACATTTGTCTGTTTATTTAAACATTTAATATTATCTCACATTTAGTTCATAATAGTTTCAATGTACAGATGGCTGTATATATAATATGCCTAAATTTTAGCAAAAGTGAAAATGGTCAGGGTTATTAATAATGATTTTATAACAACACTAAATATGGATGAAGTTTGACATTATACTGATATTTTTCTTTTTCTTTTTTCTTCTGTCTTGAAATATTTGCAATGTTCTCAAACAATTAAAAGCAAAGATTTGGAAGGTCAGATTTCAATAATTGATAATCCTAATTGAGAGATTTTGTGGGCCAGTAACAATGTAATATGCTGATTTGATTTGATTTTAAAGGTCACAAGTACTCTAAGCAATGTATACTATAATTAGTCACATTTTACAAATGAGAAAATTGAAGCTAAGAAATGGTATGAAAAGTTCCTATGTTACAGCTAGTTTAGTAAGTGGTAGTTCTTTCATTGGAATACAAGTTCATTCATATTTTCTGCTTTTAGGAAATATATCATATTTAAAACTTGGAACTACATACTGATTATGAGTGTAAATACAGGAATAAGTAAATGAGCTAGAAAAGGTCTAAATGAGGAAGATGACTATAAAAATGACTCAGTAGGAGCAGAAAGTACAATGCCCTAGGAAAACTTAGGGTAAATATATGGAGAACAACAAGGGAAAGGAAATACGTTGATTTTCTGTAGCACAAACAGCAAGAAATGCAGCACCATTCGACCTTGTGACAATATAATAGGCTGATTTTATTTGATTTTAAAGATCACAAGTACTCTAAGCCTGGAATAGGCTCATCAGATACATATATCAATTACTAAATTAATGCTATTTATATCACTTAATTATAGTATTTAGAAAATAAGTCCTATATTGTAAATATTTCCTGAAGGGTTAGAAAAATACAATAATACTATCCTAATCTGGTAATATTTCATGGATATAATTAGCTAGAGAAATCCATAAAAGATGTTCTTGCTAAATGTAGTTAATATAAATAGCCAATATATTTTCTTCTCCACATCAACTATTTGGTTAAAGAAATTTTCTCATAAAAACACATGAAGTTGAACTGCAAGAGATAATAATATATTTGCATTGATGACATACAGTTAATTGCTTAGAATGTACATATTGATTTTCGTAAGTTGTACTAATTTAATAACATCCTCTCTAATAAAATGGTAATATGCAAATTAACCATCACTCCGCTACATAAGCCATGCCCACCAGCCAAGCCACGCCCACCAGCCAATCAGGACGAGTATGCAAATTAACCCCAATCCAAGATGGCTACAGCCACAGAGAGCAAGTTTCCCAGGTAACAGAGGAAGCCAAGCTTTCCATAGCCGTTGCAGGCCTAAGCCTCCACTCAAGCTACAAAGTTTCAATTATAGAAGGTAAATAAATTCAAACAAATGGCGGCAGAATGGAGCTTGAGAGAGCAGGCCAGGGTTGCCGGCGGCAACAGGGGAAGCAAATCTTTCCGCATACCCTGGCCGGGCTCACCCGCTTAAGGCTACAAAGTTTCAATTGTAGAAGGTGAATTAACTGCCACAGAAATGGCTGCCGTCCCGGAGGGAACAGCAGGCTTGGCTCCACTCCAGGCTACAAAGTTTCAATTGTAGAAGGAAAATAAATTCCAGATACCAGGGCCTCCTCTTGGGTTCTTGGGTCGCCAGGGTGCGTGGATGGCCTGCAAACCACCACAGGCCCCTTGCTCAGGCCGCCCCACGCCCCAAGGGAACCCCACCCTGATCCAGGACACCCTTCAGGGCAAACCAGCTGGCCCCCACCCTTGCACCAGGCCTCTATCCTATCTAATAAAAGAGTAATATGCACATTGATCATCACTGCAACACACTATAGCTGCCCCCATGTGGTCAAAGATCCTGCCCCCATGTGGACACAAGATGGCCACTACAAGATGGCCAGCAGGAGAGGGCAGTTGGGAGGCACCCGGCCTGCAAAGGAGGGCAGTTGTGAGGGACCAGGCCTGCAAGAGAGGGCAGTTGAGAGGGACCAGGTTTGCAAGGGAGGGCAGTTGGAGGTGATCAACCCTGCAGGAGAGGGCAGTTAGGGGTGACCAGGCTGGCAGAGGAGGGAAGTTGGGGGCAAACAGGCTGGCAGGGGAGCAGTTAAGCATCAACCAGGCTGGCAGCGGAGTGGTTAGGGGGTGATCAGGCTGGCAGGCAGAAGCAGTTAGGGGCAATCAGGAAGGCAGGCAGGCAAGCAGTTGGGAGCCAGCAGTCCTGGATTGTGAGAGGGATGTCCGACTGCCCGTTTAGGCCCGATCCCACCATGATCGGGCCTAAATGGCAGTCGGACATCCCTCCAGGAGTCCCAGATTGGAGAGGGTTCAGGCTGGGCTGAGGGACAACCCCCCGCCGTGCATGAATTTCATGCACCGGGCTTCTAGTCTTTTCCATAAAAAATTAACTTGTGTTTCTTTAATGCATTGATTTTTAAAATGTATATCATCTTTAGAAATATCAAAAGAAAATAAAAAATTAAAATAATCTTCAAATGAGGAAATATATTGATAGCTAAACTATTACTACAAGTCTAATGCAGTAATTTTATTACTATGAACATTTGTATAAACCAACCAAAATTAATCAGTATGTTTAAATCAATAATAATTCAATCATGGAAGATTGACATGTTGTTGAGTATTCTTTTAAACACATGTTGTACAGATCGATGATAGATGATAAAGTGCTGATATTGATCTTTTGTCTGTCCTCTCAACATCACCCTTCTGTCTCATAGAAGGTTGGAAGCCTTAAAATTGCCTTTTTCAGATTCCATTGCTAGTTCTAGTTAGTACTGGCCTAAAGAAGCCTGTGCATAGAAGGGAACAGGAAGAGAAAAGTCATTCTGATTCTTGCTCGAGTAATGACAGAGCCAGTGGCAGAGGCCGAAGACTGAAAGTGACTGTGCCTCCAGCAGAGCTGGTTTTCCCAGTAGGGCAGTGGGTGACACACCTGTCCAGCAGCAGCAGTTGTGTCTCCAGCAACCTGGGCATGAGAATGGACTCCTGGATGGCCCAAGGACAATGGCAACTTTTTGACCTCTGAGTAAAAACTTGGTACTATTTTATCTTTTTTAAGAATTTTTTTAAAATAAATCTCTCTTTACTTAAATATTAAGGATGAATTCTGCTTTCTAAATTAGACATTGAAATAGACAATAAAAATTAAAGAAAGGGGTCGGGGAGGCAGTGGATGGGATGGAGAGAGGACAGGAAGGAAAGAAATGAAAGGAGGGAAGGATAGAAGGCAAGAAGTTAAATTGATATATACATTAAAACATTGAATGCAAAAATTAAAGTAAAAAATGAACAAAACAAAAAAACCACACACACAAAAAGACATTCAATTATTTATGAGGAAAAAAAAAGGGCTACTCAGACATTGGCTGATCAAGAGGAAAAGCAAGATAGAGAGACAGGATATTCACAAGAAAACACAAGACAGATCAGGTGTAACTTGGGAGAGAAAATGTGGAAGAAATATTGGAACACCTCTGTCAAGTTTAATGCTTTTTGGCTTCAATTCTACTTTGTCTGATAACAGAATAATAAAACTAATTTCTAATTGTTCAATATATGCCGAGTTAAAAATATTCTTTTTAAAGTGTTTAGTTTATGTCCCTTGAACTTTGCTTTGTTTTGCTTGCATATAGCATATAGCTAGCTCTGAATTTTAAGTCAAACTAAAATCTTGTTTTCTTTTAATAATTTTCTCTTAAAGTTTGTTAACTCCATTAGTTGATAAGATTGTTGTATTTGGTCTTAACAACAGACACTGATGTATTTGGTTTTAACTTTGTCAGTTTGTTATAATTATTATATATATTCTTCTGCATTTGCTCAGTTTCTTTAGTTTCCTTTTATTTAAAAATTATGGTATTTAGAAATATCATAATTTGGTATTTTTGTCCAAGTGATAAGCTTTATGCCTTTTTACTTTTTATCCACCATTTAAGACCTTTATAACCTATTTTATTTTATTAACTGGTTTCATATTTTGTAAACAAATTCTGTAACACTCACCTATTGCTTAATCAGTGGAATAATTCTTTTCACCTTCCTTCTTTCTACATTTTTATTTCATCTTTTGATTTTGAAGCTATATATCTTTGTTTTTCTAGGAATTGCAATATGAATCTTTAATTTATCACAGTCTAAATTCATGTAATAAAAATCTACTTCAAGAAATATTAAGAACCTTTTTTAGTGGTACAAAATTTTAACCTCTCCTTACAAATTTGCTATCTCCAACACTGTTTTAATTTTAAATTTTAAATGGGTGACTGTATTTTAAAGTACTTAAAGATAAAGTTATTTTATATTTTACCAGATATTTCTCTTGTTTATATTCTTGATTACTTTCCAAATGACAGAAAACCAATTTACAGTTTACCTGGCATCTTTCCTGTCATTGGGAATCTCTCTTTGCTCTCTAGTCTCATCCCCAATTTTCTGGCCTCAGAAATTCGACCTTACTTCTGGAACTCCAGCCTTCCAAGGGCAGGTGCAGTGCCCTCAGTGAAGGTCTGGATGGCCTGAGAGAGATTGATATCAGCTCCCTCCCTGCCTCTAGTTTGCACTTGGTGAAAGACAAGTGTGCCCTGTAAAAATTCCCCTAAGTTCTGTTTCCCAGTCTCCAGCTGAAATGTGGTGGCAAATACACAGGAGTTTGCATGTAAACATGCTCAGAAACAGAAAAGAACTGGTAGAACCTAGCCAGTGTGGTTCAGTGGTTGAATGTCTCCCTATGAACCAGAAAGTCATGTTTCAATTCCCAATCAGGGCACATGCCTGGGTTGTGAGCTCTATCCTCATTGTGAGGGGTGCAGGAAGTAGCCAATCAATGATTCTCTCTCATCATTGATGTTTCTATCTCTCTCTCCCTTTCTCTTCCTCTCTGAAATCAATATATAACTAGTAGAAAATAGAGTTTTGTATCAAGTGGCAAAATTAAATAATCAGACTTGTTGAAATGAAAAAGGTGATAAATAATCCATTCTTATTAAAAACAATGCATTCTTTGAGAATGTGTTTCAAGCCTAATTTCTTTATAGAGCAGTGCTTAATTCAAAGTAGAGAGACAAATGCATTTAAAAACAAAAAGATGCAAAAGTGAACAATGCCTGTGGGGGCATGGTTAGTCTGATTTATGAGATCTTGTTGGCTGATATTAGGGTTCAGTGAACAATGGAGGGAATATTGTTACAAACTTGTGTCCCACCCCAACATATTGACTCAGAAGTCGGGAGGAGGATGCTCAGCAATTTGTGTTTCAAAAAGCCCTCCAGGTGATTCTGATAGAACGAAACAGAAGCTTTAAACAAACCCCCTTTCCCAGTACTGGGAGCAAAAGTCTTAAACTGTTCCACAAACCCCCTTTTTCCAGTACTGGGAACAAAAGCCTTAAACTGTTCCAGGAAACAGCTCTGAGCCACAGGTGCTAACAATTAAGAAAAATAGGAGGTAGGGTTATCAGATAAGAACAACTGACTAAGTCAGAAGGTCTATTGTAACAATTTACTGTAAACAAGCCCAGGTCCACTTTGGAAAATTCCCCGAATTACATTGTACCCCACCCCAGGCTATAGTTTTCCCTTTATAAGCTTGTAAGACTCTTCATTCGGGGCCCAACTCCTCTGCTCCTGCGTGAGTCACGAGTTGAGCCCCAGCGCGCTGGAATAAACCTCTTGTTTTTTGCATCAAGTGACGCCTCCTGTGGCTGATTGGGGTTGCCGTCGATTCGTGGGACAGAGTAAGGGTCTCCTTTTGGGGGTCTTACAATTCTAATGCATAAGCAAGTATGAAGACCACTAAACTGGTATAATTTAAATTGTTTTTAAATGTTTAATTCTTAATATTATTGAAAATGTAATGCAGAAAATTAGTCACTGCAAAGCATTTAGAGTTTAGCTAACAGCCTTTAGGTACATAGGAAATGTTGTTCTCCAATATTTTACAACTAATCCCTAGGAAGTAAGAAAGAAATCCTGTTGAATCTGCATATGCCTGTCAATATATTACATAAAAGTGATAAAGGATAATTTTTTTCCTATTTTGAATAAAACTTTTCCTTGAAACTCTCAGAATGGATTTATGAAACCCCTATGTGATTTATCAAAGACCGATGACAACACAACAGTCAAGAGACAGCTTTAAAGGATAGTTTATATAAAGACTATCACACTCATTTCTTGCATTGAAAGACTAGAAGTCACAAAGATTCCTCCCCTCCCCCTACCCTGATTGTACTTTGTTCCTTAGGTTACAGTACTTTCATAAGATAGAGGAGATGCTTTTGGAAATAAGGTCAATAATTTCATCAAAATCTTGGGAGTCAGCTTTATTTCTAGCTGTCAATATTTTGAAAAAATAAAAGTGCATTATAGACATTCAATGTTTCCTAGATTTAGAAAAAATAGACTGAAACACGAAGTTGAAAAGTAGTGTTCTTGGACACATCTCTAAATCTATTTCATTGTAGTTATTAACTCATACCAAAGAGATAAATAGAGGGAAAATCTTTGACATATAATATAAGCTGAATAAAATTAGAGGGGAGGAGATGAATGAATAGTTTCATACAGAGCTTTTGAATTTGGAATTGCTTTGATAGAAATTTTAACATATTGCAGAAGACATTAAAATATCATCATCTAAAGAAAGGTTTGCTTAGTGCAAAATGAGATTTGGAAATAAATCTTAGAGAAAAAAAAATCAACATCTCTTTTTTTTTCGACCCAAGTTCTAATTTACTGCCCACTTTAAAACAGTATTTCTCTGTCTCATCTCAGTTCACTTACCATTTACTTTTTTCACTAGCTCCTCTGCTACCACCCTGATACTTGTCACCATCATGCTCAACTGGATTATTGCAAAATGATCTTTCATCTCCCAGCATCCTTTGCTCCATTCTATTCAGCTACTCTGCTCTATCCATTCTGGTGTCTGTGGTGTTCCCAGCTCACATCAGGCATGCACCTGCCTTAGTGCACTCATCTTTTCTGTTTCCTTTGTTTGACATGTTTTCACTTCAGATATTTGCATGCATTATCCTTTGTTTCTGATCTTTAATCAAATATCAGTTTGCCCCCCAAAAATATATTTGCCTATTATTTATTATTCAAAACTAAAGACCCCCTTTTACTTATTTTCTCCCCTTATCGTTATATAACTTACTCAATATTTAATCAGTTGTATATCCTTCAGTGTCTCTAACCCAGTCCTGTAAGATCCAGAGTTCCCTTTTATTCTATGTGGTATGGACAGTGCCAAGAAATTCATCTAGCATGGAATACACACTCAAATAAGCATCTGTTGATTAAATCAATGAAAATATAAACAATGGTGACACAAAAACTGGAGACAGAATGACAACATTACTTTATAGAATAAATAGCCCCAAAGGAGACAAACATATAAAAATAATAACTCATGCATTATCAAATAAATGAATATTTTAAAAACAGTTAGAAGAATACTCTGTACTTGGTGAGCACAGCCTGAAGAGATTTTAAGATTTGCTAAACAATGAGAAATCATTATTTGCAAAAGCAAATAAAATCTCAAATTCTTTGTCATATATAATGTCTTATAAGAATGTTACAGTAGATATAAAGCAATTATTTCAATCTGATGTTGTCACCAACAAGGAAAAAACAACAAGAACAAAGTATAAATAAGAGATGGTTGTATTATATTCTTCATTGGTTCTGGAAAATCCTCAGCATTACAGAATACTGCAAAACATTTACACAAATAAAATTCCCAGGGACTTAAAAGTTTAACAAAAAGCAGCCAGCACTGTGAAATAGCAGTGGAGCATTTTGCATGCTGGTGAAACTGAGCTCATTAGCAAAGTGATGGCTTAGAGCTGACTCTAGGGGAGGATGCAGCTAAACTTCAGACAGTCCTTCCCGCAGAGCGATTGGGAAACATCCCTGGTCTCACTTTGTTGGAAGCTGCTCAGCATGCTCTCTGGCCTAAGGTAAGCTATGTCAGTACAAAGGCAGGTGGAGAGGGACCAACATTTTGAAATAAACTGAATGAAAGGCCACCATAAAAGTTGGCATAGTATAAAGTTAGATCCCAAATTCCTATGTGAAGCCTTTGAACAAAGAATGTGCCAAAGCCATAGATGAAGCACACTAAAAGTTTCAACACATAATAATAAAAATATGTGTATACACACACACACACACACACACACACACACACACACATATCCCCCATGCACACTATTTGATGCTGCTCATTCTAAGAAGAATTTCCTTGAAATTTTTCATTTATAAATTGTATAACTAAGTAAGGATGTAAAAGACATCTAGTTTCAACCATCTTAGGTTAATTAGAAACAGGGCAATATATGGTCTAAAGTTTTAAAGATAATTAATTATTTAATGATTAGAGTAAACAAAACAAAATTATATATGTAGTTAATGACTGTTTTGCATAATCATATTCAAATGGAAAATTGCTAACAATAATAGAAATCACACGTAATTTTTCTTAAATGAGCAGAAATTATTGTATTATTCTTGAGATTTTCATGTTTGGTACTTATTTAGTTGTTGGAAATTTCCCACAATTATCAACACTTGGACTTACGAAAAAACAGTTATAATTATACAATGTTTATGAGCTAGTAATATTAAATTTTAAAACTTAAAAATCAATTAGATACCACAGGAAATAATGTGAGAAAGCAGAGTAACAATAAAAGTAATGACCAACCAGAATTCAAGTGGAGTGTGGAACTAGTTAGAACAGAGTGGTTGAGATATCTCAGCAAAGTAGCATCATCGAAAAAGAGCTATCTCTGTGCCAATCACTTTCTAATCCATTGTTAAAGTGGTTCAAAAGGAATGAGGTCAGTTTCACAACCAGGTCCAAAGAAATAAATTTGACAGCAGCCTAGGTAAGTAACAGCAGGAGCAGGAAGCTGGAAAGGGGACTGTCCTCCAGAGTCCTGAGGCAGGAAGAGAGGTAAATGTGTATGTTTGGGCAGGATATGGGGGTCAAGCCCTGAGCAGCAGGAACAGGAGCTGAGCTGGGAAGTCTATCCAAGCAGAAAGGAAGTACATCATTGAGCAAGGCAGATGGCAGAAATCAGAGTTCAAAAGGCAAAGCACTAGAAGGGGTCAATGGTGGAAAGAGGTGGACATATGTAATACTTTTAACAATACAGATTTAATTTTTTCAAAGACAAAGTTAGCTGGACCCATAATGCAGCATAGTAGAAAACTCCTTCCCAAACCTAGGCAAATTTTTAATTCAGGCAGAAAAATAACACCTCTTTTGAATTTTCTCCCCATCTCTCAGAAAGCCTCCCCAATGTTCTACATGCAGGGGTAGAGGGATTTAAATGCATGGGCTCTGACGGGCTATTTCTTTTTGTTTGAACCACTCTCTTACAGCTAATTCACAGAGGAACAGTGTCAGGTACTAGTAAGTGCTTAAAGCACACATATTAAATTACATTCATAACCCATGAGGGCTGGTCTTTGGCCTGACCATTATTAGTTCCACCAGTGATTTTGATATTAAAATTTAGCACCTTCTCATTAAATTCTCTAAGAACATCAATATTGTGACAGAGCAGCTACCTTAGAGAATAGTTTTAAAGCTCAATGTGACCATGACAAATTATGGAGGCAAGCACAAACAAATCACATAAAGCCTGAAAAAGCGGAACCATGCTGCATTTTTCTTATTGAAAAGCACTTACTTAAAAATGGTTTATCATTATGCATATTCTTCTTTGATTTATTAATTAACACCGTGTGGAGATTAAATAGCAGGCTCTCTCACTGGTTTCTAGTAAAATGGTGTCACAGATAGAATTTTATTTTTTCTTTCAAAATGGCTCATCTAGGATTGTATCTTAATGTAAGGAAAAACATTTCACACAATTTTCAGTTTAGCCAAGAGATGAAGCACCTTACCACATGGGCGCTTCCATATTGCTCTGAATGCATGTGTTTTGTATTTTTTTTTTGTTTGTTTTGGTATTTTTTCTTTTTTATTCAGAGAAATAACATGAAATGTTAAAATCACATGTGCTTCATCATCACCTGCTGTAAATTCAAACCATAGAAATGACCTATTTCTGTTCTTTATGGGTGTTTGTTAAATGTTAAAAATTCACTGCATCGTAAGTGAAACATTGATGATTCCTTCATAAGAAAGACAAAATAGTAACACAAAAAGGGTTGCAATTGTGATAATGGAAAGATGAACATGGTTGGCCAACGTGTGGAAGCCATCTGAACTAGCAGTTGTTCTAGTCTTTCCGGTGAAGGACATTGTCAAAGCTTCTCTGTACCAAAGCTACCTGAAGTAAACCACATGCATTGCATCTTACTGTCAAATATTTAAGCATCAGACTTAGTAAGAAGAGACTTTTTAAAAAAGCATTGTCACAGGGAATGGGAAAGAGACCATTGCAATAGTGGGGGCCTGGAACTATTGCAAATCAGAATGCTCTGACCATAAGACCTGCAAACGTCTCAAGGGTTAGGCAAAACATTTTCCTTTGTGGAGAGGAGCAATTAAAACCAGGAAGAACCAGGTGAGAGAAGCAAGATGCTGGGGGTGGTCTGAAGATATAGCAGTTTGGAGAGTGATTTACACAAATTTAGAATGGGGTGGGTTGGGAGCGATTGAAGGAGGGGTAGTGGGCTGCTCAGGTGATGAGAAGGCAGAAATTCAGTAACCTGGTAGAAGGAGAAATTTTAACCAAAGTTAAGTTAAAAAGCATTTTGCTCCAGTTGATAACTAGGGACAAGTAGTTCCTACAATCATTTATGAGGCAAAAGGGAGAATGGGGAGTCTGTGTCTTCCCTGGCGATAGGTGAGTAAGTAGGGCAACATTTAGTTTTGTCTAAGTCGCATAGTAAGGGCGCTTCTTCTTAGTAACATGCTTCCCAGAGTAAAACAGGGTGAGAAGGTTCCTTAGCTTCCTATTGTTTTCAGGAGCACAGAGCTCAGTTAAAATTTAATAGTGTCAAGGTGTCCCAGATTACAGTTTTTGAAATGCTACTATTCTTGCTGTCTAGCAACTAATAATTTAAATGTGAAAAGTATTACACACACACACACACACACACACACACACACACACACACACACCTTATTTTCTACCTCTGTAAATAACCCGGGATTTGTATCTTTTCAAAATAGAAAAATGGCAAATATATTATGTATTTAGTTGCATTTCATAAACACTACATGAAAACAAGTGAAAATATTACTTATTCGAATAGTTTTATATCTTAAAAGCTGCCAATATGCTGAGGTGAAAATGTTGTATTCCATAACTTTCCTCACATTTAGCATGCATGAACTGGAGAGGTTATCATAATGGACTGCTATTCCCCCATCTGCATCAGGAAATCTGCAAGAGATGCAATTTAAGGTGAATGCATAAACTGGTCAGTTTTATTTTTTTTATTTTTTGCCTGGAGCAGCCTCATACCACTTCCTACAAATAGTTTGGTAGAGAATAACAAAAAAAGCTGCATTGCTGAATATACTTGCAGGCAAAGTTATTAAAGTATAACTTAACTGCCTTTTTTTTATTGGTAGAGTAATTGAAAGCTTCTTTCAATTAGCCACTTATAATTTATAAATACTTACAATTTATTCCATGGCACTTATTTAGTTCACTGAGAACATTTACCAGTGACCATGGATATCTTCTGGCACATGTAACAAAGCCAAGGGGTGGAGCTGGAGCATCAGTTTGAATGCAGCACAATGATCTCGGGTAGCTTTTGCTCTCTTCTGGAAGAGTTCACTAACAGATGGCAACTTGTCATTGTTAATGGAGTGTTATCCTGAGAAACTCCAAGGATCCATGCAGAGTGTGACACTCTTCCCCTCCTCTTTTCAAGCCACCTCACAGAAACAGCCAATAATGACCTCTTTCGTTTCACAGATGATAACACCTTATGTTGGCTGATTCCTTCCAAGCCACATTGTGGCTGCTCTAATCCAAATATGACAAAAGACTTTCTGTTGTTTGACAGCTAATCTTTGTACTAAACGATAGAGGCATCAATGCAATAGGAAAGGTATTTCGACCCACAAATAGGAGTCCTGAGTTCTAGCCCTGTTTTACCAAGTCTTTAGCCAGATAA
Source organism: Cnephaeus nilssonii (assembly GCF_951640355.1). Classification (NCBI taxonomy): domain Eukaryota; kingdom Metazoa; phylum Chordata; class Mammalia; order Chiroptera; family Vespertilionidae; genus Cnephaeus; species Cnephaeus nilssonii. The sequence goes on from NC_137079.1 coordinate 79,332,228, forward strand.
CTTCTCTACTCTGGGTTTCATTGTTCTTATTGAAACATGACCAGATTGTGTTTCACAAACAAAAAACTCATCTCAGGTAAATTTCTGGGATTTCAAATTCCTTTGCTATAAACAAAGAAAGCATCAGTTTGTTAGCTGATCATGTGTAACCATTTTGTATTTAGTTTACTTTATTCTACTCAAGTTACATTTTCATAGAAAAAAAGGCAATTGGTTTCTGAAGTATATAATAGTCAGAAAACAACAACAAAAATAATTTCCCTTCCTATATTTGTTTAGCAGTACATGGATTTAAGAGCTCATTCACAGCATAATTGTTGTTTCTGTAATTTCATTAGTAATGTAACACTTCAGACGTGGCAATATAAATGGTAAAACTTACCCAATATCATACAACTTGAAGAGATCAGTGCAGACTGTCACCTAGAGGGTATGATCCTCATACTGAGCTTTGCTCACTTATTAAACCAGAAGTATCTATTTTATTTTATTAATTACAATCAATATTCACATTACACCTGCTAGTTGCATGGTGTTTTGTACTTTTAATGTTTTTCAGATATAATTTTATTAAACCTTGATTTATAATATCCAGAATTAAAGAAATGTAGAAAATATGTCCAAGGTCACAGAGTTAATTAATGATAGATAAAGAAGGATAACTCAGTAATAGGCAGGTAGAGGGAGGTATCCTGATTTCTATTCCTCAGTATTCCAAATCCCACTCCACCAATTTTTTACTTAATTATTTACTTTATTTTTTGAAACATACACATTTACCTTATTTATCATTGGCATTTAAAGCTTGATTTTATAAAACACAAAAAGACATTTGAAGAGTTCTGTGACACCGGAATTTAAATAACTGAAATAGTGATAGCTTTGTAGGTGCAATAAACATTAAAATCAAATAATTAGAGATTTTTTTTCAATATGAAAACTATACAAATGACACGAATGGCAAAAAGGATTTTATAACAATATTTTGTTATTGTGGATTATCAGTTACGTTAGGGCCAAACAAAGATTCTGAATATTCAGACTTTTTTTCTGTGTTTCATATTTACCTATATTATGAGTCAAGCTTCTTGATTAAAAGGTCTGATTAAGGAAGGCATTTACCTTTATAACAAATGTTTTTCCATCTACAGTTACCACCCTCAAAGGAATTCACATTGTAGGGTTTGTGTAATCTGCTGGTTCCTTTGTGAACAGCGTGCAAAATATTATGTCAACCCTATGGAAATCCAGAAAGGTACAAAAATAATGGAACAATTGTGCACAGTTCAATAAGCATAGTGTTAGGTTTTCCCCATGTAAAAAGTAATCAATGAAAGAAAACATGAACTATAGTTGACTTGGTTTCAGGAAACACACATTTGAAAATTACATATTGTTCTTGTCTCATCTCCAGTCATGGACAGGGTTTTGTAGACTACCATGCTTTTTACTTTGTGGATTAGAGTAGTGAAGGAATACAGATGGACTTACTCAGAATTGGTAATAAGCTGTGGTTCCGACTCTTTCCACTTTTCAGGTGCAACCAAATCTTTGTCTGTGTGGATCAGCAGATCAAATGAACAGGAAACTCTCTACAGTGGCAGAAATGTCACTGTAGCTCTGATCCGTCTGATCACTGATCAGATTTCGTCTTGGGTAGCTTTCTGAGATTTTTCTCTGGGTACACAGTCTTGTCACACCCAATATCAAATTGTCATTTTTCAAGAACCTCATCACTTTCACTATTTGAAATGACTTTTTTGTTTTTTGTTTTGAAGAACACTTGTATACCCAGTCTTTCTGTTGTTTTGTTCTACCACATTATTTAGGTATTTCATGAGCTAAGGATCAGTAGTTACAACCAAATTGAGGCCATATTTCTTCACCTGAGTGAAATAAAGGTTCCGGATACAAAAATGCTAAGCTGATACAAAATGCTGATGATGCCAAATGAGAGAATTTAGCCAGGCACTCCCTTGAAGGGTGATGCCCTGCTCCTGGGAGAGCTGCCGCCCCATGGCCAGGCCCACAGCTTCTGCACATGCCCACTGCACAGGCCACTGCAGGACTCAGCCACCACTCCACCATTTAAACCAGCCACCCCTTGGAGATGATTATGTTGGATACTAATGCCTATTCATTAGAAATAAATGATATGTTTTACTTAAATTTATTCTTATGTTTTCTAACCTGCCATGCCCTTCTTTCCTTCCTTCCTTCCTTCCTTCCTTCCTTCCTTCCTTCCTTCCTTCCTTCCTTCCTTCCTTCCTTCCTTCCTTCCTCCCTTCCTCTCTTCTTAGCATCACCTTCCATTCCTCTCCCCTCATTCTGCATGTTGCTTTCCACACTGTAATTTCTCACAGGTCTCATAAACAGTTAATTATGTTATCCATTTAAAATTTTTTATTCAATGAATCTAACAAATGAACATAGTATTCAATTTCTTTTGAAAATTAGTATTGGTTCTCTTGCAGGTTTTCCTTTTTATAATTAGAAAAATACCAATACTACTTTCCTGCAAATACATATTAGCAACACTGAAAATATTAACATTCTTATTGCATAAAATTTATTATTTCCCTGAATTAATAGGAGGATATCTAATGCTAATGCAGTTTAAAGAATACCTGAAATGTAAATAGAATGAGAGTTTGATTTCCTGAAAGTTTTTTCTTGAATAAAAGAAATCTTTAAGACAATACTTTAAGTTTTAGATAAGACACTTTATTTAAATAGTAAAAGTTACTTTATAATACCTTACATCTTCATAAACAAAAATAAGTATGATAATTATATTTTATATTTGCATCATATTTTATGACTTCCACGACATAAGAGAGAAATTGGGGTTATGAGATGTGTTTTTTTTTTTTTCTTGTAGTGCAGGGGCTATGCCTATAGACTTCAGCATGACTCCATCTGTTCAAAGGAATCAAAATGCTCATGCATGTCAACTGGTTTAGGCCAGTGATTTTAAATAAATAAAACACATTTTTTTTCTATACTGTAATCAACTTCATTGCACAGTTTGATTGAATATTAATCCTCAACAAATCATAGAGACATAGAATGAGAAGCCAGAAAGTTACCATTCCAGACAGGCAAATATCTATGATGCACCATTAAAAGAAAGGTTAAAAAGAGGAGAGATAAGATGATAAAAAAGCATTATGTATTAGTATATGTTTCTTTCTGTAATGGGGTTCTACACAAGAAAAAATCCAATATAAAAATAATTGCCAAAAATAATATTTAAAACTTATATAAACTTTATTAAAATGTATGACTTTTCACATCATATTATGCATAATTTTGAAAAATGACTCACCTATCATGTTACATAATATATATTACCTACTTGGGTGAAAATAATTTTTATGATGGTTGAATTGAAGAGATGAATATATAGAAGGGTGATTCGTGAAAGCCAGCACCACAAAAGGAGCTAGGTTCTTGGACTGGTCTAATAATCAAATTAACATAAGACAGGTTAACAGAGAAAACTTTTAATACATTCATACAGGGACTCCCTAAGAATATGAGACCCATAGGCAGTCAGGTACTTGAGGCTTATAGTCCATCCTGAGCTAAGGAGAAGCGGGTAGGCTTCTGGGACTTCATAAGGGAGGAAGTCAACTTACAGGAAGTTGGAAAGGGCAAATATTTAGTAAACAAATGTTTGTCATGGCACTCAGAGACAATGGGACACAGAAAAGAATTCTATCTCCAGGCCCTGCCAAACTCTCTTCCCAGCCCAGCTTAGCCCATCTAGCCCATATTCTTTGCAGTTATAGTTCTCTTTCTGGAGCAGCCCTCTGTCTAAATCCTTTTAGATGGTTAAGGGAAAGGAAAAGTTTTCCTTGAATCTGATGGGACTTGATTGCCTTCAGGTCAAAATAGTTGACATGCCAAAGCGGCATATTTGTGGGGGCTCATTATTAATTCCTTTACTTCTTAGTTATTGAATAGTGCTTAGTGCAGTTGAATCTAGTCAATTGCAAATGACAGTGCAGGGAAGGAGCTGGTACCCCATCCAATGTTGAATGCTGAGCTTCCAGGGCACACCCGTAGCCAGGTTCTGGCAGGTCATGTTGTAACAGCAGGGCCCCTGATCATACCAGGGCTAAGACAATGCCTCCTAAATCATGTGGTTTGAAGTTCCCATAACTCCAGGATTAAAGCCCTTACTTCCAATATGTGACATCTGGCAAGCAATGTGCCTGTAAATGTTTAAGAACCAGCTCTGGGCAGGGTGTGGTTGTGTATGATTTATAATATATGGTGCTAATTTCCGTGGTACAAATATGCCAACCAAGGGTGATTCCAAATTACATACATGATGTCACTGAACAGGAAATTTGGAGGAGGTACTCAGTAGCAAACAATTAGAGAGGAAATAATGAGTTTTGTATATTTATCACCTTCCTCTTTAAACAAATGAATTCTATTTATATAATTTAACTTTTAATAATTGATGTGCCGAGCAACCAGGTTGCAAAATTTCTGGAAAGTTATCAACCACCATTTTTCTGACCTAGCTGGAGCTTTGAGAGCTGCCAAAGAGTGCTGCAGGGATTGGAGACATGCACCATGGCCATTCCCTTCTCAGCAGTGTGTCCCAGTGAACTCCGCTGCTGATAAGGTTTCCGTGTGAGTTCTGCCTGACCTTCTATTTATTTTCATAAACAACTGTAAAAAAAAAGTCTCAGTAGAAGGGTACTTCGTTGTCTTCTTTTTTTCTCAAGTTATCCAGAAAAAAAAATCAAAAAAGTTCTTTATTTAAATAGCTCAAATATACACAAATATAAGCATATCAATATTTAATATATAAATGACATTTGGTCCTATGAAAATTATATATAATTGAAATTAAATTGTAGTAAATTTGCAAATATGGACCAAATTCTTTCACAAGAAAACTTTATTAAATGTTTTAAGTGTGGTAAAAATAAAAAAGACTTTATTAAGTATATTACATATGATTCACATTAGTCTACCTCTGTAGGTAGACATCTTGAGAAAAGATCATGTTATAAAATTTTCTTCTCCAATACAGGAAGTATTCTATGAAATATTAGAAACTCTGCATCATGTGCGGACTCTATGACTAACAACAATTACTAATATGCTGAGCAGTTGCTCTGTATCAATGACTAGGTAAATTTTTTGATAATTTGAAGACACTTTGATTAACTATTCTGATATAAAATACACAGTTGGAAACTATTTTTTTCTCACTATCAGAGTATTAATAAGGAATCAGTTACAATAAAATAATTTTCTGAAGTATTATCTTATTTGAATTTTAATCTTTATATCAGACTGTATATTGAGGTATTTCTTAATTTCTGATATTGCTTTACACTCCCTTAAAACATTTATTTTAAGCATATTTTTATTTTCTGGTTCAAGTGTTTTCAAAGTACTTAACATCTGCATCTCCTGGAGTCCTTATCAAAATGCCATATTCGGGACCTTACTCTGAATACAATCTCAGAAATGTACATTTGAAAAGGACTGTTGTTTGGGTATCATTTAATCTGACTTCTTAGTCAATATATTTATAATGACAAAAATACATGTGTGACTATTTTTTCTTTTTTCTTATAAATGGCTATTAACTGTAAATAAACAAATATTAACCTAATTGTCCATGCTCTGAGGATAATCTGATCATCATTAAAACAAAATTAATAGAGAATAAGCCTCAGTTTAACATAAATGCACAGACCTTTAGAGTGACACATTGATTAGAGTTTCAAATTATCCTATATAATAAAAACCTAATATGCTAAGTGTCTGACCGTTCATTTGACTGTTCGACTGGTTGCTATTATGTGCACTGATCACCAGGGGGCAGGTTTTCTGACCAGTAGGTTAGCTTGCTGTTGGGGTCCAGCGATCTGCCGGACACACCCTGGAGCCCTCCCACCCACAGTCCCTCCCCAGCTCCAATCATGCGCTGTTGGGGTCCCTCAGCCTGGCCTGCACCCTCTCGCAATCCGGGACCCCTCGGAGGATGTCAGAGAACCAGTTTCACCCGATCCCTGCAGACCAGGCTGAGGGACCCCACCAGTGCAAGAATCCTTGCATTGGGCCTCTAGGAGTTTGTCATAAATCTAGACCATGATGAGAATCATTCCATCCAATCCAGACTTCTGAACTGTTTTACTGACATTTAAAAAACTAACAAAAATATTTCTCTTACTGCTCATAAGCTATCATTCTACTTTTCCTGTCACTTTTTTCCACGAAAACTACCTTTATTGCTTAATAAAATAAAAATGTTCATGAATATTGATAGCGTAGATGCATATTGATAGACTAAAGATATAACACTTTTATCAATAGTGGTAACTGTGCAAAGTATTTTATGACAATTTTCTTTTTTAATTTTGTCTTTGTTTGATCTCAGATGGGGGCATGAGGGAGATGTGTCATCACCTTCAAACCTACAAAAGCTGAGGGAGACTAGATGATTCTAATAATTTCAAAGGATGAATCAAATACACATCACTATCTATATATGTACTATATGCATTTATGTAAACAGGCCCTTTTCATTTCATTACAATATATGTTAACATTTCAGAATTATTGAAGTGACATGGTAAAACAATCATGAATTAATTATGTATATTTAAAAGTGATAAGTTATTAAGAATACTTATTTATTTACTAAAGGCCTGGTGCACGAAATTCGTGCCCAGGGGGAAGGGGGTTTCCTCAGCCTGGCTTGCATCCTCTCATAATCTGGGACCGCTGGCTCCTAACTGCTCACCTGCTTGTCTTCCTGATCACCCCTAACCATTCTGCCTGCCTGCCTGATTGCCCCTAACCACTCTGCATGCCTGCCTGATTGCCCCTAACTGCTCGCCTGCCTGCCTAATCCCCCCTAACCACTCGCCTGCCTGCCTGATCATCCCTAACTGCCTCTGCCTTGGCCTCCACTGCCACAGCTTCATTGGGAAAGACATTTGGAATGATTTCTGGAAGGTCATTTAGCTGTCTGGTCTAATTAGCATATTACACTTTTATTATTATAGATTGGCCATTCTGTCTTTACTTTATTCACTTATTTTTAGGACTGAGAACAAATGTATTTGTCATGGAGGATTTTGTTAGTTAGAAACCCTATGGATTTCACTAAATTCCATTATTTGATTATCATCTTTCACTGTACTGATTATATATTATACTAGGGGCCCAGTGCACGAATTAGTGCACCTTGAAAGGAACTGTGGGCCATGAGGCTGCAGTGGGCACAGGGGCAAGTCTCAATCCATCCTCCGTGCCCCTGCCCGGCCACTCCCACCATGGCTCCCAGTCCCCTGTCTGCTGGCAGCCCTGCTCCCACCGCTGCCTCTCCCATGCACTGACAGTGCCAGTCTCTCTTGCACCCACTAATGGCGTGTAGCGATTGGGGCCGGTGCCAGCAGGCGGTACGAGTGGAGTTGGCGTCGGCAGCAGGTGCAAGCATTGGGTGGGACCATGGCGTGCAGGAGCAAAGAATTTTCAATAACCATCAGAGGCTCACCCCGATGACAGCGGACAGCACCCTGCCTTGGTCTAGGGCCCCCCACTTACCTGCTCCACCATCCTGCCACGGCCGACGCCCACCATGTTCCACGCACGCCCCCTGGTGGTCAGTGCACATCATAGCGACTGGTTGTTTGGTTGTTCAGTTGTTCTGCCGTTTGGTCTATTTGCATATTAGAGTTTTTTATATATAGGTTATGCTTTGTATCAACACTTTATCAAGATAATTTTACTGTATCAAAATAAGATTCATGATTTTTGATGCATTAAAAACACCAATAGCATACTTAAGGCTGCAGATTGTGTGCTTGAGCTAAGTTAATAGACACAGCATTAACAAATTTTAGATGTTCACAGAGGAGAAAATATAAATTACTGATAAGACATTATGTTATAATTTATTGCTTATAACATTTTATAACAATGGAGCAACAATGCTGATCTACCCAGTACTCAATCAATCCTTAGATGACTTATCTATGTCCATTTACTCCCAGAGTGATCTGTTATGTAAACATACATTATCTGTATACTACCAATTTGCACAATTGTGTCTACAGCTTCTCATCTCACATGGAGTAAAATCCTAATTTCTTATGTTTCTCCCTCACAAACGCCTTATCTCATTATTGCTTACTGGTTCTCATTCTCTCCACCTCCTGTTGTTTCTTAAACAACCTAAGTACTCTTCTGCTTCAGGGCCTTTGCTCTCTGCTCTGCTTCAAATTCTCTCAGTCAGGTAGCAGCATGGCTATCCCCTCTTCTCTCTCATAGCACTCTATCACAGAAGCATCCGTAAAAAGCTTATATAAAATGTCACTTTCCTTTCCTATCCCCCTTTATCTCCATTACCCTGCTTTATTTTTCTAGATAGCACAAATCTCCATTTGGCTAACATATTAGTGATTAGTTCATTTGTGTATAGTTTATCTTCTCCCATTAAAGTAAGGATTGCAGCAGTAGAGATTTTGTTACTGCCCCAGCTAAAGGATTTAGAACATAGTGGGTACTTAAGAATCATTCATTAAGTTAATTATTGAGGAGAACAACATCCTATGACAGCAACTCTGGTATTTCATTATTAAGAGTTGCTTCACCTAGTTTTATGTCAGTAATATTGACATCTAGATAATTGTAGACTCTATTTCTTTAATCCCAATATGGATATGGATATATCAGTTCTATCTAATGATGACAGTGGGTGGATTTGTTTTTAATTCTTCTCATTTAGGTCTACTTATTTATATGCTAAATATTAATTGAATGCTTGTGTGGTATGAAGGGTTACTATAATCACAATCCAATAAATATGCTAATATCACTAAAATTTATTTTATGTTAGCTTTTTATTATATCCCAGAAATAGAGTGAAGGTTTACATGATATTTATATCCCTGTCAAACATTCCTGCAAGGCTCACATATTTCTCTCCACCTTACAGATGACAAAACTGAGTTTCACAAATTTTAAGTAAATTGGCCAAGCTGACAAAGCTTTTAATAGTTAATATTTGAATACATGTTTTTCTCACTCTACATGCTGTATCCACTTCCATATTGATTGTTACCCTATCTTCAAGCAGGAGATATTATGAAAACAAGATGATGTAATCATGCTAGAATTTTATTACTTACAAAAATCTATTATATGAAATTGTATTGATTCATAAGCCCATTTATTTTAGCAATCCTGTATATGTCCCTGAAATATGTAGAGTCAGAAAGTATCTCAGGGTTTTTAGTCTGATTCTCTAATTTTATAGAACTAGAAAGTCTGCCTAAGAAATGGTGTTTTGTCCAAAATCACTTGGCTGTCTTATTGCCCAAACCTTTCCAACTCTCTGTTCAGCATTCACTATGTTGAGCCTTCCCATCTCTGATTTACATCATACAAGATTTAAAACAAAATAAATTGTTGTCAGCAAACTTTTACATGTGTTAGTTTGGAAGACAGTGAAAAAGACTTCCACTTTAGGGCTGGATAATTGACTCTATATAGTGTAGGGACTGTTTTTAGTCAATCAATAATACATTACTAGAGGTGGAAGAAATCAGGAGAGTAGGAAATTCAAGTATAGAGAATGGATTACACATGATGGCAATTGGAAAGCTACTGTACAGCTCAAGTGGCAGGCTGATCCCAATGACCCGCAAAGCTCTTTATGGCTAACATAACAGATGCAGAGCTCCAAGTTGTAGCAAATCATGATCAGCAATTTCTTCATAGTTATGGTGGCAAACATATTATTTAAAAATGCCAGCAATATCAATGTAACAAAGCAGTGAATGCTACATACCTAAAATGCCTGAGTCCATCACACACACACACACACACACACACACACACACACACAAAACCTAAGATATATGTAACATAAATACACATAAGATAAACTTAATGACAAAATATTTTACAACTTAAAATTTAAATATTAAATTCTAGAGTTATCTGGGAAAACATCTCAACTAGCATAATATTAATTATATTTGTCCTATATTTACTTACAGATTGATAGTAATCACCTATCACTTGATCAGAGCTCAGAGTTCTATAGTGTAAGTACTGTGGAGCTCATCATTTTATATGTTCAGTCAGTATTTCGACAAGATGCTCTATTGAAACAAGCCTTAAGTGCCCGTGAAAATCTATATTATGGTCAATTTATATCTTGGCTTTATTCATTTATATTCATGAAACAAATAATTAAGAAACTTCCTGACTATTTTCATTCTAAAATTTATTACTCTAAGTGATTTTAAAAAATAAAGAGATAGAACTAAAGGATTTTGCAAATCATAGAGCCAGAAATATATAACATTTTTTGAAAAAAAATTTCCATTATCTATTATTAAATCAACTTGTTGAAAATTATTTAATACATAAGGTTTACATTATTTATATAAATGTTTAAACTCATTCATTGACTATTTTTGTTTTATATTACACAGTTGGAGTTTGGAATGCTAGATAGAGTTTCGTAGGTAATAGGAAATCCAAAACTTCTAATTAATATTTTTCTTTCTATTTTAAAACAAAACAATGATAGAAAACAAATTTAGCTTATAAGAAAACAAACATAATTGAAGTCACAATGTCTTACTTAGACTATTTGATTGATACTGTGACACATTATTTTTCTTTTTATTATTATTAAGATACTAGAGGCCCGGTGCATGGGATTTGTGTACTGGTGGAGGGTGTAGCCTGTGGGGATCAGCCCACTGTGGGATGGCTGCTCAATCTGGTCAACCATGTAGCTGCCCTCTGAGTGACTGCCCCCACCTTGGGAGTACTGCTCATCCCAGTCAGCCGAGTGGCACTCCCACTGTGGGAGTGCATTGACCACCAGGGGGCAGCTCCTGCATTGAGTGTCTGCCCCTTGGTGTTCAGTGCATGTCATAGCGACTGGTCGACCAGTTGTTCTGGTCATTCCATGGTTTAGTTGCTCGGGTTTTATTATATAGGATGGTTTGTGTTGAATACTAGACAATGACACTAAAATGCAACTGGGACAAAAGAAAAAAAATCAATATAATAAGTTATTAAATAGTATGGAATATGAAAAAATTATTTTGTCACATAAGACCTTCTTGAAATTAAGTGTTATAAAGACCAATACATATACTCTAACTTTCTAGGCAGATTGTTCTTTAAATATGATTGCTTATAAACTAGTCAAGGAACCCAATGCCCATTTCTAAAAATGTTTCTATGGTAGAAAAAATAATTCTGAATTTAAATAATTAAATATTATAATTTTTATTATTTTCTGCCTCCAATTAATCCTTAATATAATACAGTCTTCCTAAAGCATAATTTCCTCAAAATAGCATTTTTATTAAAAAATAAAAATGTAAAACATATTAAATCATGCTACCTATTTTTCCAAGATATGCCATACATATGACTTGTCTATATATTTTTTTTTAATATATTTTATTGATTTTTTTTTTTACAGAGAGGAAGGGAGAGGGATAGAGAGCTAGAAACATCGATGAGAGAGAATCATCGACCAGCTGCCTCCTGCACACCCCCTACCAGGGATGTGCCCGCAGCCAATGTACATGCCCTTGACCGGAATCGAACCTGGGACCTTTCAGTCCGCAGACCGACGCTCTATCCATTGAGCCAAACCGGTTTCGGCGACTTGTCTATATTTTTAATCCTACATAATAAAAGCCTAATATGCAAATTGTCCCCTCGACCAAGAGTTTGACCAGGAGTTCAACTGCTTGCTATGATGTGCACTGACCACCAGGGGGAGGCACAGAACATGGTGGTCATTGGCGACACAGTGCTGGCAGTGGGCGGCAGTGGAGGTGCTACTGGCTCCGATGGGCCCCAATGAGAGCAGTACCATGGTGGGATGGTGGAGCAGGTGAGCAAGCGGCGCCAGACCAAGACAGGTGCAAGCAGGGGTCTGATCACCCCGCTGATTGCCCCATAGATGGGGGCAGGGGGCCTGACCACCAGGGGGCAGATGCTCAATGCAGGAGCTGCCCCCTGATGGTCAGTGAGCTCCCACAGCCAGCCTCCCAAGGCTCTGGCCGGCAGCGGTCAGCTGGCAGCCAGCAGGAATTCCCCGGCCAGCAGCCGGAAGGAAAGCCCCAATTGTCCCTGATCGATAGCCAGGATTAGGGACCCCACCCATGCATGAATTTTGTGTACTGGGCCTCTAGTTTACATATAAAATTTCAGTTTTTCAATTTTACTTGAAATTCTACCATAATCTCTACTAATCTAAATTATTATTAATATTCTTTAAAATTACTCCTTATTTCTTTTCTCATTAGTTACTCTTGAGATTTAAGATTATTAGTTGTCTTCAGTAACCAATAAAATTAAATGTCTCAGGCTTACAATAAATATTTTACCTTGAGAAGCAGTGAGGAAATGGAACAATATGGGTAGGTTCAGGATATATTGTAGAGATAAAATCAACAACTATATTTTGCTTTGCTATGGAGCGTTTTCAGAAATCAATGATTACTCCAGGAATTAAAGGATAGCAACTGAGAAAGTAGTAGTGACAAACACATAAATGAAAAGGTTAGGGGATGTGGTTTACTCAGGATTGGGAAATGAATAAAGTTGGACTTTGACTTGTTGAGTATCGTGTCAATAGGCCAATTGACAAGTGGTTGAAAATAAAGCTTATAATCTCACTAGAGGCCCAGTGCATGAAATTCGTGCATGGGAGGGGGGTGTCCCTCAGCCCAGCCTGCACTCTTTCCAATCTGGGACATGCCTCTCTCAATCCAGGACTGCTGGCTCCCAACTACTCGCCTGCCAGTCTTTCTTATTGCCCCTAACCGCTTCTGCCTGCCAGCCTGATCACCCCCTAACCACTCCGCTGCCAGCCTGATTGATGCCTAACTGCTCCCCTGCCAGCCTGTTTGCCCCTAACTGCCCTCCCCTGCAGGCCTGGTCACCCCTAACTGTCCTCCCCTGCAGGCCTGGTCCCTGCCAACTGCTCTCCCCTTCAGGCCTGGGTCCCTCCCTACTGCCCTTCCCTGCAGGCCTGGTAGCCCCCAACTTCCCTCCTCTGCCGGCTTGGTCACCCCTAACTGCCCTCCCCTGCAGGATTGATTGCTTCCAACTGCCCTCCCTTGTAGGCATGGTCCCTCCCAACTGCCCTCCCATGCTGGCCTGATCTCCCACAACTGCCCTCCCTTGCAGGCCTGGTCCCTCCCAACTGCCCTCCCCTGCTTGCCATCTTGTGGTGGCCATCTTGTGTCCACATGGGGCCAGGATCTTTGACCACATGGGGGTAGCCATCTTGTGTTTGGAGTGATGGTCAATCTGCATATTACTCTTTTATTAGATAGGATAGAGGCCTGGTGCCTGGGTGGGGGCCAGCTGGTTTGCCCTGAAGGATGTCCAGGATCAGGTTGGGGGTTCCCTTGGGGTGTGGGGAGGCCTGGGAGAGGGGCCTGTGGTGGTGTGAAGGCTAGCCACACCCCCTGGCAACCCAAGCGGAGGCCCTGGTATCTGGGGTTTATTTATCTTCTACAATTGAAACTTTGTAGCCTGGAGCAGAACCAAGCCTTCTGCTTGCTCCGTGGTGGCAGCCATTTCTGTTTGGACTTATGTATCTTCTTTTTTTTTTTTTTCCTTCAATTTTTTTTATTAAGGTATTATATGTGTACATATCTTACCATTGCCCCCCACCCCCACCCCACTCCCATATATGCCCTCACCCCCCAGAGTTTTGCATCCATTGGTTATGCTTATATGCATGCATACAAGTCCTTTGATTGATCTCTTATCTCCCCCACCTCTCCCTAACCTTCCCCCTGTAATTTGACAGTCTGTTTGTTGCTTTACTGTCTCTGTATCTATCTTTTTGTTCAAGTTTATAATGTTCTTTATTATCCATAAATGAGTGAGATCATGTGGTATTTTTCTTTCATTGACTGACTTATTTCACTTAACATAATGTTCTCCAATTCCATCCAGGTTGCTTCAAATGATGAGAATTCCTTCTTTTATATGGCAGCATAGTATTCCATTGTGTAGATGTACCACAGTTTTCTGATCCAGTCATCTCTACATAAAAATAAAAAGCTTTTTCACAGCAAAATAAACCATCAACAAAACAACAAGAAAGCCCACTGCATGGGAGAACATATTTGCAAATGGCATCACTGATAAAGGTTTAATCTCCAACATCTACAGGCAGCTTATACAACTTAATAAAAGGAAGATAAATGATCCAATAAAAAAATGGGCAACAGACCTAAATAGAATACTTTCAAAAGAAGACAGAAGGAAGACCAAGAGACACATGAAAACATGCTCAACATCACTAATTATCCGAGAGATGCAAATCAAAACAACAATGCGGTACCATCTCACACCTGTCAGAATGGCTATCATCAACAAATCAACAAACGACAAGTGTTGGCGAGGATGCGGAGAAAAAGGAACCCTCTTGCACTGCTGGTGGGAATGCAGACTGGTGCAGCCACTGTGGAGAACAGTATGGAGTTTCCTCAAAAAACTGAAAATGGAACTCCCATTTGACCCAGTAATCCCACTCCTGGGAATATATCCGAAGAAACTAGAAACACCAATCAGAAAGGATATATGCACCCCTATGTTCATAGCAGCACAATTCACCATAGCTAAGATTTGGACTTACGTATCTTCTATCATTGAAACTTTGTAGCCTTGAGTGGAGGCCTAGGCTGGCAAGGGCAGGCGGAAAGCTTGGCTTCCTCCATTGCCGGGGAAACCTAAGCCTCCCTCCTGCTCTCTGTGGCTGTAGCCATCTTGGTTGGGTTTATTTGCATATTCGCTCCCGATTGGCTGGGTGGGCGTGGTGGAGTGATGGTTAATTTGCATATTACTCTTTTATTAGATAGGATGGAAGAGATCACATGTCAAGATATATAAATTTCATTCATGTCAACAAATTCTTATAAAGTACTTGTTTTGTAACAGAGAATTTTCTGAGAAGTGAAGTTCAGATATAGAATTAAATTGGAGCCTGCCCCTAAGGATTCTTCTGCCTTAATAAAAAAATCGAAAAAGAAAAAGATATCTACATAACTACCTATAAATAATTATATGAAAGAACTTATAAAGAATTATGTGAAAGAACCTATAATAAACCTATAATATAAAATCCTTATTAAAAATTAATTAAAAAATTAATTATGACTTGGTTAAAGCCATAAAAAATCATGGAGTGGCAGACAATAAGTTGACAACCAAGTATAATTCTCTCAAATTCTTGCTATACTGTATCACTTTGCACACAAAAAAATTTAATGCTGACATAGGACTCTTTTATATATGCTCTTCACTGGAACTCTATATATCTTCTGAATAATATGTTCAATCATTATACACTTACCAGTAGCTCCATTAGTACTTTCTCATTAAGGTCTTCCTTACTCTCTTTGCTTGTATTTCTCCTTATGAGATTCTGTAATTATTGATATTTTAAATTATTAACAGTCTTAAAATTATCTGTTTGCTAAATCTCTCATTAGACTACTTAATGGGGAGGCTGATTTTATCTCTGAATCCATAAAATCTAGTATAATACAACTATGAGATGCTTTATAAATCTTTGTGGGATGAATAAAGGTGAGTGGGGATAAATAGAAGAGGAAAGTATAGTAGTGTTACAGATCGGGGTTACTGGCTGGGACCTCAGATCTTCTCATTGACACAGAAAGGATTGTAAGGTCAACGAAAATGAAAGTAAAGCAAAGTGGGATTTATTGATGATATACTTCAAGCAAGGAGAGGGCCAGTTGAGACAATGACCCTGAACTCCTCAGTAATATGGCTTAAATGAGGAATTTTCTGGATGGGGACTTTCATTTGCATTCAGGGATAATTGACAGAAAAGGGACATATGAATTTATTTCTTCTGTGCATGCTCTTACCCATAATGCATACAGAAACAAACCATGGGGGAGGGGAGTGTCAAAACCACAATGCAAATTTTATTCTAATTAGTCAAAGATGTCATGTCACTTTCCTCTGAGCTTACACCAAGAACTGGCTGGTTCAGAATGTGCCTGCTGTCGGTCTGCTGGCTCTGGGCCACCCATAGAGATGCAGTCTGAAGGCAATGTTGGTCTGACCCCTGTTCAGGACCCCAGGGCAGGCCCTGCCCCAGCCCCACATGTCTAACTTCCAGCCTAACAGTAGGAAGAATTAAGGAAGTCAAAAAAAAAAAAAGACACAGCTTAAAATATTCTCAAGACAGAGCCCAAAATTTTTAAGCTGCTATAAATAGATGAAATAAAGATATAAATAAAAATGATGTAATTGTCTAGGAAAAGAGTGCAAAACAAAATTAGAGAGCAATTTACAATACATTGATTTGAGAGAGAAAAGAGGAAATTGCTTTTATTTGGAAGCATATATATGCACATATTTCAATATCTTGGAAGCTAGGGGACTGAAGGTAGAATATGATCAGTGAGTCATATTATTCAGCTTTTTAGAGAGATGACACTGAATTTGATTATTAAAAAGTCAAAGTGGGATGTTAGTGAAAATGACAGATGAGGGAACTCAAAGGGCTCAATCTTCAATACAAACACCCCTCTGCCCCCCCACCCCCCAAAAAGCAAAAACTGTTAGAATCACCTTTATCAGACTCTGGAAAACAATAGATGTTTTACAGTAATGGAGCAAATGCTTACTCAAGAAAAGGTGGCTTAAACCTGGTAGGAGAACTTTGTGATATTTTAATATAATCTTCCATATATATCTTTGAAGATAGTAGCCCATATTCCCAGTATGAATATCTAGTTCCAGGAGGACCAGAGTTGACTTTGTCTCCAAAAAAAAATTGTGTGTTCTGTTTGGAACTTTCAGGGAGTTTCTTAAAGCACTGATACAATGTCCCTTGATTTGTTTCTTCTTACCAGGAACTTTTTCAGGGTGGAAAAGCAGCTAAGCCAAGGACAGTTCTCAAAAAATATTAGAAAATGAATGACTGAACCACCTGGTGCAAAAGATTACAGTTGGGAGCAAACAAGCATGCTAAAGCACTAGGAGAAAAAGATGAGTAAAGAATTACTTTGGGCATAAGGGCTTTGAAAATCTCCTTCATATAATAGAAAATCTGGAAAGCTAGAGGCATGACCAGGAATGAAGATATGCTCAAACAAGACCTGAGAAGACCTTGAAGTCCAGCAGATCTTTTGCTCAGCACAATAGGAAGTGAATGTTAAGGCAGAATTGTAAGTGTTCTGACTAAGCATTGAAGAACTACCATAACACAGAGCCAATCTGGGGAGTACTGTTTTTTGTTTGTTGTTTGTTCCAAAGAAATTGGTCAAATGACTAGCTGACTGCAAGGATCAGAGACATTAGAGATCACACAGGATAAAAAAAAAAAGTATTTCAATATAGATAAAGCAACAAATATCTAAACAACTACAAAAAAACAAACAAACAAACAAACAATGGCAATCAACAAAAACAAACCCTAAGAAGGGAAAACAATCTGATTTTGAGTTACCATATTAAAAAATTCAAAATGTCTTGTTTTAAATGTAAATGGGCCATTAACAGGAAAAAGAGAAATTAACAGAAACTTTTTCTAAAATAACACAAAAACTGAATTTATGAAATAAAGGCAGTAAATCAACTCACATAAATATGATAAAAGAGTGAAAAAAATTTATTGACAAAGAACTAAAGGAAACCAGGAGAATGATGTCTCAAAAAACAAAGAATATTATTAAAAATATTTGAATTTTAAAAGTAAGTGAATAAAAATTCAGGATATTAAAAGAATAACTGAAATTAAAAGTTCATTACAGAGGTTCAGCAACAGATTTGAGGAACCAAAAGAAAGACTAAGCAAATGTTCAAGAACAGAAAAAATATTTCATGCAACTAGTGATCCAAAGTGATCTGGGTGACTTACTAATATCAGAGATAATATACTTTAAGTCAAAACGCATTAATAGAGGCATAGAAGGGAATCTTATAATGACAAAACATTCAGCACTGAACAACAGAGCCCCAATTATATGAAGCAAAATTGAGACTTGAAAGGAGAAATGGACAGTTTTACAATAATAGTTGAAGACTACAGTACCACACCTTCAATGATAGATAAAATAACTGTAGATAAATAGGTATATAGAGGTCTTGGAAAACAATATAACCCAATCTGATCTAATAGACATACGCGACACTCCACACAAAAACATCAAAATACACATTCTTCTCAGGCGCACATGGATGTATATTTCATAATAACAAAGGAAGAAAACTAGAAATTAACAACAGAAAAATGGAAAATTCACAAATGTCACAAAAATATGCCACTGTTACATGACAAATAGGTCAAAGAAGTAATCATAAGATATATTAGAAACAACCTCAAGATAAATGAAAACCAAAACACACCACACCAAAATTTATAGGATACAGCAAAAGCAGTACTAAGGAGGACATTTATAGCTGTAAAAGCCAACATTAAGCCCTAGCTGGTTTTGCTCAGTGGATAGAGCACCATTGGCCTGCGGACTATAGGGTCCTAGGTTCGATTCCAGCCAAGGGAACATGCCTAGGTTGTGGGCTCGGTCCCAGTATGGGGCATGCAAGAGGCAGCCAATCAATGATTCTCTCTCATCATTGATGTTTCTATTTCTCTATCTCTCCCTTTCTCTCTGAAATAAAAATATTTTTTAAAAAGCCAGCATTAAGATAGAAGAAAAATCACAAGTCAAAACCCTAAATCTATATTTTATGCAATTAAGAAAAAAAGGGCTAACTAAACCCAAGCTGGTACATATAAAGGAGGGGATATTACTACTGATTTTACAGAAAGAAAGGGTATTTTAAGTGAGTAATATAAACAATTGTATGCCAATATATTGGATAACATAGATGAAATAAACATACTGATATAAACACACATATTACCAAAAGTGAATGAAAAAGGAATACAAATCTGTATGGATATTCAAAAAGTGAAGAGATGGAATCGTTTTTAAAAAACCTCTCAAAAAGGAAAGCTCAAGAGTAGATAGCTTTACTGTTGAACTCTACTGAAGTTATATTAACACCATTCCTTTTCAAACTCTTCCAAACAGTAGAAGATGAGAAAACCCTTCCTAAATCGTTTAATGAGTCACATTATTCTGATAACAAAATCTGATAAAGTCATCGCAAAGGAAAAAAAGGACAGCTCAATTATCTTTTATGAATGTTAATACTAAAAATTCAATACAATATTAGCAAATTGAATCCAGCAACATATTATAAATGATTATATACCCTGGTCAAGTGTGATTTATCCAAAAGTCAAGGGTGATTAAACATACAAATATCAATAAATGAAATGCAGTAGTCTCCCTTATCCACGGCTTCACCTCTCAAGGTTTTAGTTAACCCATGGTCAACTGCAGTCCAATATGATAAATGAAAATTCCCAGAAATAAAAAGTTCGTAAGTTTTAAATTGTGTGTTGTTCTGAGCAGCATGATGAAATCTCGCATGTCTTGCTCCATGGGACCCAGGATGTGACCCCTCCCTTGGTCTAGAATAGCCACCGAGTACACATTACTTGCCCACTAGTCATTAATTACCATTTTGGTTATAAGATTTGTTATCAGATATTTTGAGAGAGAGAAAGACAACATTCACATAACTTATATTATAGTGTATTATTATAATTGTTTATTTTATTATTAGTTGTTAATCTTCTAGTGTGCCTAATTTATAAATTAAACTCTGTAAGATATATATATATGAAAAAAACAGTATATGTAGGTTTTAGCACTAGTAGTTTCAGACATTCACTGGGGGTCTTTGAAAGTATCCCCCATGGATAAGGAGGAACTATTTACTGTACAACATATTATTAGAATGAAGGGAAAAAAACCCCACAAGATTATCTTAACTGATTGAGAATAAGGATTCTTACAAAATCTAACACCGGCTCATGATAAAAACATTCACCAAACAAGTAGTAGAAGAAAAGTTCCTCTACCCAATCAAGGGCATCTATGGAAAACTCACAGCTAATATCTTACTCAATGGTGAAACATAGAGCTTTCTCCCTCAGGTCAGGAACAGGACTAGGATACATGCCTTCACCACTTCTATTTAGCATTTCACAAGAAATTATAACCAGAGCAATTAGGAAATACAAAGATATAAAATATATCAAAAATGGAATGAATGAAGTAAAACTTTTTATTCATAGATGATCTAACTTTTGTATGGAAAATCCTAAAAAATCCACACACAAAAACCTACTAGTACTAATAAATAAATTCAGAAGAGTTGCTGAATACAAGATCAACAATTATAAATCTGTTGTATTTTATATACTACCAATGAAAATGAAATTAAAGAAACAATTCTATTTTCAATAGCATAAAAAATAATATAAGTACTAAAAATTAATTGAATCAAGGACATGCTTATACACTGAAAATTATAAAACTGCTGCAAGAAATTAAAGAAGTCATAAGCAAATGTAAGACATCTAATGTTTATGAACTAGAAAATGAACATTGTTAAGAAGACACTTACAAAGCAATCTACCCATTTATGCAATTCTCACCTTTCTGGCAGAAATAAAAAAAAGTCTTAAAATTTATATGGCATTGTAAGGGACTCTGAACAGCCAAACACTCTTGAAAAGAAAAAAAAAAGTTGGAAAATTTATACTTCCCCAAATCAAAATTTACTACAAAACTACTATATGTAATATTATGGTTTCATACTGCTGTAAAGGTAGACATATTCACTGAGTGGCCAGATTATTATGACCACCTGATGTTTGTAGGCAAATTAGCTGTACACTGCATCATATGGGATATGGAAGCCAAAGGCCTGTTCGAACACCTTTGCTGTCTGCAGTTACCGAGATAAAATGTCTCCAATTCACACAAGAGCACAAGGATTGGACAGCCAAGCATTAGAAAAAAGTCATGTGGTCCGATGAATCACGTTTCCAGTTGCATCATGCAGATGGCAGAGTGAGAATTTCGTGGAAACAGCATGAAAGCATGCACCCCACATGCATGAGTACAACCCTTCAAGATGGTGGGGGCAGTGTTATGCTTTGGGGCATGTTTTCCTGGCATGATTTGGGCCCTTTATTTCCTGTGGAACAACGTCTGAACAGCACAACATACCTAAGTATCGTTGCTGATCAAGTTCATCCTATCATGTTGATGGCGTATCCCAATGGAGATGGCTTCTGCCAACAAGACAATGCACCGTGCCACGGGGCTCGTATTGTGCAGGAGTGGTTTCAAGAACATGAGGGAGACTTTACCTTGCTTAGGTGGCCCCCACAATCACCAGATCTCAATCCAATTGAGTATTTGTGGGACGAAGTTAAAAGAGCCAGCAGGCAGCTGGTTCCACAACCATCAAATCTCACAGAACTGGACAGTGCTATTCATCAGGCATGGTGTCAGATTCCTCGCATCACCTTTCAACATCTCGTGGAGTCAATGCCAAGAAGAATCACTGCAGTATTGAAGGCAAAAGGTGGCCCAACGAAGTACTGATGGGGTGGTCATAATAATCTGGCCACTCAGTGTATATCAATAGAATAAAATTGAAAGTCCAGAAGTAAACCTTACAATTTTGTTCTAATAATTTTAAACAAAGGTGCCAAGACAATTCAAGAGAATGAAGAGACTCTTCAACAAATGACACTAGAACAACTAGATTTTCATATAAAAAAGAATAAAAATAGAATATACATTATATCATATTAAAAATTATTTCAAAAGATCAAAGATCTAAATGTAAGTGCTAAAACAATAAAACTCTTAGCAAAAAAAAAAAAGTAAAAATCATGACCTTTAGCAATGAATTCTTAGATATGACACTAAAAACAATAGTAATAACATAAAAATAGATAACCTGATATTCATCAAAATTAAAAACTTTATGCTTCAAAAGACACCCTGAGATAGTGTAAATACAACCTCCAAAATGGGAAACAATATTTTCAAGTAACATATCTAATAAAGGCCTAGTATTCATAATATATTAATGTCTTACAAATCAACAGCAAAAAGATAAGCATCTTGATTAAAAATAGTTCAATGGACTTTTGAATAGACAATTTTTCAATGATATTGGATATTTTAATTACCATATTAAAATATATTGGATATTTTAAATTACCATATTAAAATATATTTATGGTCACCAAACACATAAAGAGATGCTCAACTTCATGAAGTATTAGTGAATTGCAAATCAGAACCACAATTAAATATCACTTTACATTTACTAAGATGACAATAGCTTAAAAAAAGAAAGAAAAGTAAGTGTTTTTTAAGAATGTGGAGAAACTGGAACACTTGTACATTGCTGGTAGGAACATAAAATTGTGCAGCCACTGTGGAAAGCAATTTGGAAATTCTTCAATAAATTAAACAAAATATTACCATATAACCCAGCAATTTTAATCCTACTTATATACCCAAAATAATTGTTTAAAATTATGCAGCAAATACTTGTTCATAAATGTTCATAGTAGCACTATTCACAATAGCCAAAAAATGTAAACAACCCAAATGTCCATCTAAGGTTGAATGGATAAACAAAACATGATATAACCATACAATAGAATATTTTTTAGCTGTAAAAATGAAAGTACTACTTATACAAGCTACAATGTGGAAGAACATTGAAAACATTATGCTAAGTGAAGCCTGAC
Source organism: Cnephaeus nilssonii (assembly GCF_951640355.1). Classification (NCBI taxonomy): domain Eukaryota; kingdom Metazoa; phylum Chordata; class Mammalia; order Chiroptera; family Vespertilionidae; genus Cnephaeus; species Cnephaeus nilssonii. The sequence continues at coordinate 79,354,951 of NC_137079.1, forward strand.
ATGAAAAGCTATAAATTGGATGATTCAATTTATTTGAAATGTTCAGAATAGCTAAATCCATAGGTATAGAGAGTATCTTAATGATTTCAGCCTAGGGGAAGGGAGAAATGGAGAATAATAGCTTAATGGGTACACAGTCTCCTTTGGGAGTAATGGAAATATTTTGGAAGTACATAGAGGTGATGTTACACAATATTGAGAAGATATTAAACACTATTGGATTGAACTTTCAGATGATCAATTTATGTTATGAAAATTTCACCTCAGCTGAAACCGGTTTGGCTCAGTGGATAGAGCGTTGGCCTGCGTACTGAAAGGTCCCAGGTTCGATTCTAGTCAAAGGCATGTACCTTGTTTGCGGGCACATCCCCAGTAGGGGGTGTGCAGGAGGCAGCTGATCGATGTTTCTTTCTCATCGATGTTTCTGGCTCTCTATCCCTTTCCCTTCCTCTCTGTAAAAAAATCAATAAAATATATTTTTTAAAAAAAGAAAATTTCACCTCAATAATAGAAGTCACCAGTGAAATTTTGATAAGAAATTTGAAAGCAAAAGTCAGATAACTTTAAGTCCTTTAACAAGTTAGTTCAAATATTTAAAGCTGTTTTGTGCTCTGTCAAGTGAAGGAAATAAGAGATATTTTCAAGATTTAAATAATGTAATAAATATGAAACATCACATTGTACCAAAATAATGAGCTTTTAGTATTATTTATGTATCTTAAGTACAATATTATTATTGTTTCAAGAATAAAAAGAATGGCTAGTGAGGAAAGACAAGTAATCATGAAAATTTTATAGACTCAATTTTCAGCAAACTTGGTATTAGAGAAATTGAGAAGGAACATATCATGATACTGGAAAATTTTTTTTGAAGTATAACTAAGTAGAATATTTAACCATAAGGGATAAAAAGATCAAAGGAGAAATTGGAAATGCAAATGAGAAATGAAAAAGTTAACAAAGCAAGTTACAAGAAGAGGTGGAATAAATGGGACTATGGGGTGTTTTGAAAATAAGTAATGATAGTTCTTGTTTAAAAGACAAAGAAAGAAAGATAGAAAAAATATAAAAATTCACCATGAGGTTAAGTTACCTAGAATTTGTATTGGGTTTGAGTAGTTTTGTAACTTGTTCCACCTGACACAATTTGTGAGAGCAGATAAAAAGCACAAAACAAGGTATCCCACAGCCTGAGAGTGTCAGGAATAGTGAGGGAAAAAGAGAAAAAAAAAAATGGAGTACAGCCCTAACCAGTTTGGCTCAGTGGATAGAGCATCGGCCTGTGGACTGAAAGGACCTAGGTTCCATTCCGGTCAAGGGCATGTACCTTGGTTGCAGGCACATCCCCAGTAGAAGGTGTGCAGGATGCAGCTGATCGATGTTTCTCTCTCATTGATGTTTCTAACTCTCTATCCCTCTCCTTTCCTCTCTGTAAAAATCAATAAAATATATTTTTTTAAAAAAGAAAAAAGAAATGGAGTACATTCAGGGAATTCAGTTTTTTGTAAAATATAAACAACTGTTTTCAAGCAGATTAGAGAATTTAGAGGAGACAGGAATAGAGATAGACTAAGGAAGCTAAAGAGGAGATAATGGGTATAACCATAATAATGAAGGAAAAAGCAAATTTAGAAAGTAAGTATGAGGAATGGAAAAAGAAGTCATTCCGAGTTGGATTTATTCTGGGGATGCAAGGCTGGTACAATATCTGCAAATTAATAAATGTGATACATCACATAAACAAATTGAGAGACAAAAATCACATAATTATATCAATTGAGGCATAAAAAGCATTTTACAAAATTCAATACTCTTTCTTGATAAAAATTCTCAGCAAAATGGAAATAGAGGGAACATACCCCAACATAATAAAAGCCTTATATGACAAACCCACAGCCAACATCATAGTCAATGGGCAAAAACTAAAACCATTTCCCCTAAGAACAGAAACAAGACAGGGATGCCCACTTTCACCACTCCTGTTCAACATAGTACTGGAAGTGCTAGCCATAGCAATTAGACAAGAAGAAGAAATAAAAGGCATCCAAATTGGAAAAGAAGAAGTAAAACTGTCATTATTTGCAGATGACATGATATTGTACACAGAAAACCCTAAAGACTCCATAAAAAAACTATTAGACTTAATAGATGTATTCAGCAATATAGCAGGATACAAAGCCTTTTTATAGGATACACCCAGAAATCTATGGCTATTTATACATCAATAATGAACTCATAGAAAGAGAAACTAAAAATAAAAAAATCCCATTTACCATTGCAACAACAAAAAAATAAGATACCTAGGAAGTAATTTAACTAAGGAGGTAAAAAAAAAACCTGTACTCAGAAAACTACAGGACATTGAAAAAGGAAATAGAGGAAAACATAAACAAATGGAAGAATATACTACGTTCATGGATTGGTAGAATCAATATCATTAAAATGTCCATACTACCCAAGCAATCTATAAATCCAATGCAATCCCCATTAAAATACCAATGGCATATTTCACAGACGTAGAACAAACTCTCCAAAAATATTCATTTAAAATAAAATAAAAAAGACCCCAAATAGCCACAGCAATGCTGAGAAAAAAGAACAAAGTTGGAGGGATCATAATACTAGATATCAAACTATATTACAAAGCCACTGTTCTCAAAACTGTCTGGAACTGGCACAAAAAAAGGGGCATATAGACCAATAGAACAGAACAGAGAACCCAGAAATTGACCCAAGCCATTATGCTCAATTAATATTTGACAAAGGAGGCAAGAACATACAATGGAGTCAAGACAGTCTCTTCAATGAATGGTGTTGGGGAAATTGGACAGATACATGAAAAAAAATGAAACTAGACTACCAACTTACACCATAAAAAATAAACTAAAATAAAAATAAACTCAAAATAGATAAAGGATTAAATATAAGACAGGAAACCATAAAAATCTTAGAAGAATTCATAGGCAGCAAAATATCAGACATATGTTGTAGCAATCTTTTTACCAATACAGCTCCTAGAACAAAGGAAACTAAGGAGAAAATAAACAAATGGGACTACATCAAAATAAAAAGTGTCTGCACAGCAAAATAAACCATCAATAAAACAATAAGAAAACCCACTGCATGGGAGAACGTATTTGCCAATGTTATATTCGATAAGGGTCTAATCTCGTATAGGGAACTCATACATCTCAACAAAAGGAAGATAAACAATCCAATAAAAAAAATGGCAAAGGACTTAAAAAGACACTTTTCAAAAGAGGACATACAGAAGGCCAAGAGACATATGAAAACATGCTCAAAGTCACTAATCATCAGGGAGATGAAAATCAAAGACAATGAGGTACCATCTCACACCTGTCTGTATGGGTACCATCAACAAATCCAACAAACAAGTGCTAGCAAGGCTGTGGAGAAAAAGGAAACCTCATGCACTGCTGATGGGAATGAAGACTTGTGAGTATGGAGTTTCCTCAAAAAATTAATAATGGAACTCCCTTTTCTAGGAATATATCCCAAGATATCAGAAACAGCAATCAGGAAACATATATGCTCCACTCTGTCCATAGCAGCACTATTTACAATAGCTAAGATTTGGAAACAGCCTAATTACCCATCAACAGATAAGTGGATTAAAAACAGTGATACAGCCGAAACCGGTTTGGCTCAGTGGATAGAACATTAGCCTGCGGACTGAAAGGTCCCAGGTTAGATTCCGGTCAAGGGCATGTACCTTGGTTGCGGTCACATCACCAGTAGGGGGCGTGCAGGAGGCAGCTGATCAATGTTTATCTCTCACCGATGCTTCTAACTCTCTATCTCCCTTCCTCTCTGTAAAAAATCAATAAAATATATTTTAAAAAATAAAATAAAATAAATAAAAACAGTGGTACATCTACACAATAGAATACTATGCTGCTGTAAAAAAAAAAAAAGCACTCTTACCATTCTCAACAGCATAGATTGACCTGGAGAGCATTATGCTAAGCAAAATAAGCCAATTGGAAAAAGGTAATATCACATGATCTTACCCATTTGTGGAATATAATGAACAACATAAACTGATGAACAAAAATAGATCCAGAGATAGAGAAGCATTGAACAGACCATCAAGCCTCAGAGGGAAGGCAGGGGAGAGTGAGGAGGTAAGAGGTCAACCAATGGATGTTTATGCATGCATATTAGCATAACCAATGGACACAGATATTAGGGACGTGAGGGCATGTGCTGGGGGTGGGACTGGCTGGGGTGAGGTCAATGGGGAAAAGAGAGACTCATGTAATACTTTAAAGCTGTGGTTGGCAAACTGCGGCTCGTGAGCCACATGCGGCTCTTTGGCCCCTTGAGTGTGGCTCTTCCACAAAATACCACGGCCTGGGCAAGTCTATTTTGAAGAAGTGGTGTTAGAAGAAGTTTAGGTTTAAAAAATTTGGCTCTCAAAAGAAATTTCAATCGTTGTACTGTTGATATTTGGCTCTGTTAACTAATGAGTTTGCCGACCACTGCTTTAAAGAATAAACACACACATACACACACACACACACACTTAAAAATTCAACTTAAAAAATTAACTTCTAGCTGCCCTGCCTTGCCCATCCTGTTCTTCATAATAAAAAAAGTTTAAAAAATTTTAATTGTATAAAATTTTCCCTAATTAATATAAGATTTATTCTCTCCAATTAATATACTAGCTGTGTTTTTATGATTACTCTAGCATCTTTAAATTACCTACTTAATTGCTTCTAGTTTCTCTTTGATTTCTAGATAAAGATTGTTGTCTTTTTGGCCTATGACTTTTAATTCAGTCTATTCAATAAAAAATGAAATTCAACCACACACACACACACACACACAAAAAAAAAAAAAAAAAAAAAAAAAGACAGGGAAAAGAAGTCATTGTAATCATAGTAGGGTAATTCATGTAGCAGGGGATGAAAATGTTAAATGATTTATATTAGTCTGACTAGCCATAAAATAGAACTAAAATGAAAATGTACTAACAATGTAAGCTTATAAAATAATTTTTACAAACCAACCCATGTCAATCTTAGTAAATGTTAAACCCAGCTTTTTACTCTAACCTAAACTTTTCTCTCAAAACTAGAGCTCTCACATTAAAAGGTCTTTTTAAGTATATATTACACTTCAGGCTTTTCTGTTCTTAGGAAGCAGTCTGGTCTCAAGGCCCAGGTAACAACACCTGCTCAGTCAATAGGAATTCAGCTGTCAAAAAGCCCAAATGACCAACTAGAGACTCTACACTAATAAAAGAGAAATATGTAAATTGACCATCACTTCACGACATCCACCAGACAATCAGGAGTATGCAAATTAGTGGGACAAAGATGGCGGCGCCCATGGAACCATCCAGAGCAAGCAGGAGGCTTGGGCTACCCCTGGCAATGGAGGAAACCAAGTTTCCCACCTGCCGGGCCGGCCATTGAAGGAGGGGCCTGTGGGCAGCGGCCATGGAGCCAGCCTGGGTGTACGGGAGGCTTGGGTCACCATCGCCAGGGCCGGCCGCCAAGGAAGGGGCCTGCAAACAGCCATCAGCCCCTCACACAGGATGGACAGGCACCCCAGCAGGGACCCCCACCCTGAAGGGGGTGTGGCTAGCCTGAAAACAGCTCTCAGCCCCTCACCCAGGCTGGCCATGCCCCCCAGCAGGGACCCTCACCCCATGGCGGTGTGGCTGGCCTGAAAACTGCCCCAGCCCCTCACCCAGGCCGGCACTGTACCCAGTGGGGACCCCCACCCCAATGGGGGCATGGCTGGCCTGCAAACCACCACAGGCCCCTTGCCCAGGCTGCCCCGCCCCCCAAAGGAACCCCCACCCTGATCTGGGACACCTTTCAGGGCAAACCAGCCGGCCCCCACCTGTGCACCAGGCCTCTATCTATACTAATAAAAGGTAATATGCTAATTAGACTACGAGACCTTCCAGGAGACCTTCCAGATGTTCTTCTAGACAAAGCCATGGTGGCAGGGCCAAGGTAGAGGTGGTTAGGGCCCAAGAGGGGAGGGCAGTTGTGGGTGATCAGGCCAGTGTGGGGGGTCAGTTGGGGGTGAGCAGGCCTGCAGGGGGGGGCAGTTGGAGGCAAGCAGGCCGTCAGTGGGGGTCAGTTGGGGGCAATCAGGCCAGTGGGGGGGGGGAAAGTTGGGGGCAAGCAGGCCAGTGGGAGGGCAGGTGGGGGCGAGCAGGCCGGCAGAGGGTGCAGTTTTGGGCAAGCAGGCTGGCAGGGAGGGCAGTTAGAGGCGAGCAGGCTGGCAGGGGGGGCAGTTAGAGGCGAGCAGGCTGGCAGGTGGAGGCAGTTGGGGGCGAGCAGGCCAGCAGGAAGAGTGGTTAGGGGCAATCATGCAGGCAGGCAGGTGAGCAGTTAGGAGCCAGCAGTCCTGGATTGTAAGAGAGATGTCCGACTGTATGATCCTTGTGGGATTGGGCCTCAACCGGCAGTTGGACATCCCTTGAGGGGTCCCAGATTATAGACGGTACAGGCCGGTCTGAGGGACACCCCTCCCACCCTGTGCACTGGGCCACTAGTGATGACCATCCTACCTAATAAAACAGTAGTATGCAAATTGACCACACCTTCTCTATGCCTAAGCTACGCCCACCAGCCAAGCCACACCCACCAGCCAATCAGAGCGAGTATGCAAATAAATCTGACCAAGATGGCGGGTAATTTGCATATGTAGGCGCCCAGAGCTGACCCCTGCCATCGGAGGCGGGGAGCTGGGTGTCCGCTCAGGCTCCAGGCCAAAAGCCGGCAGCTGCGGCTTTTGGCCTGGTGCAAGAGTGGACCCCCTGCCATCGATTGCAGGGAGCTGCGGGTTTCTTCGGCCTGGTGCACGAGCGGACCCCCTGCAATCGATCCCAGGAAGCGGGGCGTTGCTTCGGCCTGGTACACCAGCAGACCCCCTGCTATTGATCACCTCGGCAGGGAGCTGGGGGTCTGCTTTCGGCCTGGGCAGGAGCGGACCCCCTGTGATTGATTGTAGGGAGCTGGGGGTCTGCTCCTGCCCAAGAGGCTTTCGGTCTGGGCAGGCCTGGGCAGGGCCTGAGCCAGTGATCAGAGGGAGCTGGAGGTCCCCTTCCCAGGCCTAAAGCTTTGGCCAGAGGCTTTAGGCCTGGGCAGGGCCCAGCCCTCCATTGGTGTGAACTATAGAGGAAACACCTTTTCTGACTGCACATTGGCTAAGCTTCAGTATGCCACTGGTAATATTCTTAGTAACTTGGGTAATAAGAATCCAAAAAGGTGATCTAGGGTTTTTCCACCAAACTTCTGGAGAAAAAAACGAAGGTCCGCTGCTGGAGGGGCTAAGAAATGTCATATCCTGCCCTAGCCGGTTTGACTCAGTGGATAATGCCTCAGCCTGCAGACAGCAGGGTCTGGGTTCGATTCTGATCAAGGGCATGTACCTAGGTTGCAGGCTCCTCCCTGGCTGGGGCCCAGATCAGGGCTCATGCAGGAGGCAACCAATCAAAGTGTTTCTCTCTGTCTTTCCCTTTCTCTTCCACATTCTCTAAAAGTCATTGGAAACATACCCTCAGGTGAGGATAAAAAATAAATAAAGAAATCCATATCCTATGAAAGACACATCTTGAAAACGCCTAAAGAAAGTTGTCATTTTTTCTTGGTGAAGGGACTGGAGTCCGTGTTGATGAAAACACCTTGGTGGCTGGGGTGACTGACAGTGGCTGCAGCACTGGGGTGATGGGGCTGGTGCCTTCCCCTGACCAGCCCGGTTGCCTCCCACAAAGGGAGGCCAGACTGTGGCTTAGGTACCCTCCCTGTGGGGCGCGGGCCTAAGCTGTCAGTAGGACATCCCCTGAGGGCTCCCAGTATGTGAGAGGGGGCAGGTTGGGCTGAGGGACACCCGACCCCCAGTACACGAATTTCGTGCACCGGGCCCCTAGTAAAGATCTATATTAGAACTAGCAAAAACACTGCCTGCATGTCCATAGCCCCTTCCCGCTGATCTCTTTGTTCTATTTTCATTGAACCTTTTTATAAAAACCTCTGCCTGCACTGAGATGTTAAGATGGGCTTTGGGCCCTAGCTGATTTTGCTCAGTGGATAGAGCATCTACCTGTGGACTGAAAGGTCCCAGGTTCAATTCCAGTCAAGGGCACATCCCTAGGTTGCGGGCTTGATCTCCGGTGGGGCGTGTGTGGGAGGCAGCCAATCAATGATTCTTTCTCATCATTGATATTTCTATCCCTCTCTCCCTGTCCTTTCCTCTCTGAAACCAATAAAAATGTGTTTAAAAAAAAAAAAAGGGCTTTGGGAGGAAAGTCCCCATCTTCTTGGGGTGCTAGCACTTGAATAAAAATGTTCCTGCTCACCAGCACCTGTCTCACCAGTTTGGCTTCTGTAGTGGCAGGTAGCTTAACCTGGGTTCAGCTTCATTCAGAGTTTAAATCTTTCATTTAGAAAATTCTCAAGTGGTGAGGAAAACTTAAGTTAGATGTTCTCAATGAATAATGGTCCAAACAGTTCAGTTTAACACACATTTACTGACTGAAAACTGTGTGCCAGAAATTGTAGAAGATGCTGAGACAAGGACATATTTTAAAAAACAAAACAAAAACTACCCTCCAATAACTGAAGTCTATTATGGGGATGCTTACAAGTCCTCAAATACATCCAAGCTCAAAGGTCAGGCTTCTTTTAAATTAAAGAAAGAGAAAAATGGGGTGGGGGAGTGATGATTGACCACTACAGACATCTGGGCATCCTCATCCAAGGACGAATTGGAAAACTGTCAATCTCTTTGTTCCAGGTCTATTGACCCCTGCTGATCAGAGTCCTGTCTTTAGGCTCCCTCAAATCTTTGATAAATAACCATTATTTTATACATATTTCCCCACCTCCTTGAGACATGCACATTCTGGCAAGGGGTTGTTCTTCCAAAAACACAAGCCTCAAATAGAAGTCTTCTAATTATTAGCATATTTGTAGCAGGAGCTAGTGTTATCATCATAATTAGCTAATTATTAATATTAATAATAGAAAGAGAGCAAAGGGGAGGCCAGACACTATAAGCATGGTCATCTGGGAAATTTCACCAGGAAGCTGCAATCTCATACTCCCCAAGAAACCATTCCCTGCAAACCACTGGGAGAAGGGAGCAAAGAGGGAGAGAGACACATGTGCAGTGAAGTTGGGGTGATGTAGGGAAGGTGCTTGCCTATCAGTCTAGCGTGGGAAGCAATGCATTGGCTAGAAGGGTGGACTTTCCGCAAATATTGAAATCTTGGCCTGGTTAAAATCCCCAAAGAGTTCTCTTTCTATTGCTTTATTCTTGTCCACTTGTTTCTCTCTTGCTCTGTGACTAACACTTGGCCATCTTCTCATTATAGCCATGTGGCCTTAAGCAGCTGTATGGCCCAGGGCCCTATGGAATCCACATGCCAGATGCTGCACTGGACTGTGCTTTAATATGGAGTGGAGTCTCTGGGCAGTGGCATTAATTCTTGTCCCACTGAAAACAGTTAGGCCTCTTTCATGGCGGGATGATAGGAAATGGGACATTAGAAACCCAGGACTTTAATTCACAGAAATAAAGGTCACACATCCTGCCTTGCAAGTCTGCAGAAATTCCTTTCCTTGCATCACTGAAAGAACTCCACTTCCACCCTTAGCTTATGGGGACCCAGAGATAACAATAGTAGCCTGAAGGTCCTGGGGAAAATGCAGGCTAGAATGAAGATGAAGTAAGACAATGGGAGTATTTCACTGTTAGAGAAGTACAATGAGGAAAGTGGGTTTTTTTTAAGTTTTAAAAATTTATTTATTGTCTAAAATTTTACATATGTTTCCTTTTCCCCCCTTTGTCCCCTCCCCCCCAGCTATTCCCACCCCGGGCAAGCCCCCACCGCCCCAGTGTCTGTGTCCATTGGTTATGCTAATAGGCATGCATACAAGTCCTTTGGTTGCTCTATAACCCCCCACCCTGCCATTTGTCTCTGGATCTATTCTTGTTCATCAAATTATGTTGATCATTATATCCCACATATGAGTGAGATCATGTGATATTTATCTTTCTCCGACTGGCTTATTTCACTTAGCATAATGCTCTCCAGTTCCATCCATGCTGTTGCAAATGGTAAAAGTTCCTTCTTTTTTATAGCGGCATAGTATTCCATTGTGTAGATGTACCACAGGTTTTTAATCCACTCATCTGCTAGTGGGCACTTAGTCTGTTTCCAAATCTTAGCTATTGTAAATTGTGCTGTTATGAACATAGGGGTGCATATATCCTTTCTGATTGGTGTAGCTGGTTTCTTGGGATATAGTCCTAGGAGTGGAATTACTGCATCAAATGGGAGTTCCATTTTTAACTTTTTGAGGAAACTCCATACTGTTCTCCACAGTGGCTGCACTGCATTCCCACCAGCAGTGCACGAGGGTTAAAGACCCTGAATAGCCATAGCAATCCTGAGAAAGAAGAACAAAGTTGGAGGGATCACAATACCAGATATCAAGCTGTATTACCAAGTCATGGTTCTCAAAACTGAACAGACATATAGATCAATGGAACAGAAGAGAGAACCCAGAAATCAACCCAAGCCATTATGCTCAATTAATATTTGACAAAGAAGGCAAGAGCATACAATGGAGTCAAGACAGTCTCTTCAATAAATGGTTCTGAGAAAATTGGTCAGATACATGCAAAAAAATGAAACTAGATCACCAACTTACACCATACACAAAAACAAACTCAAAACGGCTAATGGACTTCTTAAATGTTAAGATGGGAAACCATAAAAATCCCACAAGACTCCATAGGCACAAAATAGCAGACATATGTCATAGCAATATCTTAACGACACAGCTCCTAGGGCAATGGAGACTGAGGAGAAAATAAACAAATGGGACTACATCAAAATAAAAAGCTTCTGCACAGCAAAAGAAACCATCAACAAAACAACAAGAAAGCCCACTGCATGGGAGAACAGATTTGCCAATGATATTTCTGATAAGCGTTTAATATCCAAAATTTACAGAGAACTCATACAACTTAACAAAAGGAAGATAAATGATCCAATCAAAAAATGGGCAAAGGACCTAAATAGACACTTTGAAAGAGGACATACAGAAGTCTGAGAGACATATGAAAACATGCTCAAAGTCACTAATCATCTGAGAGATGCAAATCAAAATAACAATGAGATACCATCTCACAGCTGTCAGAATGGCTATCATCAACAAATCAACAAAGGACAAGTTCGGGCAAGGATGTGGAGAAAAAGGGAAGTGTTTTGATAGAGGGTACAAACAATTTGACAGAGGAGCATACAGGACAGCTCACTGGGCAAGTTAAGGTTAAATCACGTCTTTTGGGGTGATTAATAACTATTCAGAGTAAAAAATGATGAGGTTTTCAGGTAGAGTGAGCAAATATATGATCAATAAGGTGGGAAAATGGAGCTGGATGAGGGAACCACTAGGAGTTTAGTGCAAGAGAATCCTCTTTAATCAACTTCTTCTTGACCAAATACATTTTCTTGTTTTGTGCTGGTCTCAGACTGTCACTCACCAACATTGTGGCTAGACCCGTCCTTGTGGTGCTTATTATGGTTGCAATACACCTTTAAACAATCATAATCAGAAAACTGAAAAAAAAAAAAATACAGGACTATTACTTACAGGACCTGGAAATTTCATCACACACCTGAAGTCACACAGTGATGTCACTGGTAGAAAGAGACTGCTTTTATTGGTGTCAAAGGTGAATGCCTAGGGTTGACTCAGTTTTTATTCAAAACATAAGAGCTTAAATTTAAAGCACAGGAAGAGAGCCGAAACTGGTTTGGCTCAGTGGATAGAGCGTCGGCCTGCGGACTCAAGGGTCCCAGGTTCGATTCCGGTCAAGGGCATGTACCTTGGTTGCGGGCACGTCCCCAGTGGGGGGTGTGCAGGAGGCAGCTGATCGATGTTTCTCTCTCATCGATGTTTCTAACTCTCTATCCCTCTCTCTTCCTCTCTGTAAAAAATCAATAAAATATATTAAAAAATAAATAAATAAAGCGCAGGAAGAGAACACTAACAAGTAGCCCAGTAGTCAGTTACTGAAATCAACCAAGATTTCTAAAACAAAGTGCCTCAGTGGGGAGGGGGGCGGGGGCTGGCTGTTTATCCAGTTGTGTTGCTTGCAATGTGTTTATTTGAGATAGCATTATTTGAAATGGGTGGCTCCTTAAAGCTTAAGTCAGTTACTTGCATTACAAAAAGCGAGGAGGGGCGGAATATCAGGGTTTATACTTTTCTTCATTCCCTTTGTGATATATACCAACTGGTGCTCACAACACACAAATACTTATAACTGTTAACATTGCTGCCCAGCAGGCTTGTTCAGAAAGATGTTGTTCCCATAGTTGAGTTATGTGCTTGTCAGTTGTATTTTGTTTCAAAACTCTTATAACAATTATTAATACATTAGTTGTTTAATTGTTGCACAATTAAACTGAATAAATCAAGTTATTAATTATTTTAAAAAGAGTCCTTAAGATGACAGGGATTACTAAAGAGCCTTACTATTGAATTAGATATGATTAAAACAAGTATAAGTTACTGGGAAAACATTAAATAATTGAAAATCTAGGTTACTTCTATATGTCTTAAAATGTGCTAATTTGAAAAACCTGAAATTGGAAATGAAAGATGCTTTTTTGGCTTATGCAATAATATTAATCAGAATTCAAACCAGTTGACTCATATTTAAAGAAAAGATGAGCTTGGCCAGTGTGGCTCAGTGGTTGAGTGTCAACCTATGAACCTGGCAGTTACGGTTCAATTCTCGGTCAGGGCATGTGCTTGGGTTTCTCGGGTTTTGGGCTCCATCACCAGTGGGGGAGGATGCAGGAGGCAGCTGACTGATGATTCTTTCTCATCATTGATATTACTATTTCTCTCTCCCTCTCCCTTTCTCTCTCCGAAATCAATAAAAAACATATTTAAGAAAGAAAGTGGGATAGGTCAGTCAGTTTTGACCTAAAGGCACTTTGATAAAATGCTGAGTAACATAGCACATGCCCTGTACAGAAGTGTAGTTAATAAATATTTGCCAAATGAAAAAAACAAAAAACAAAACACCTATATTGAGTTAAGAATTCAACTTATAGGCAATGCCAATGTGTTAATGGGTTTTAATGAGTGAGATTGTGTTTAGATAGATTAGTCTTCCTTATAGAATGGATAATACATTTAAGGTGTGACAAGGTGGATGGCAGAAAATGGAGACTTTTACAAATGCCCATGTGAGATCCAAGTAGGGCCAAAAGCCAGTTAAATTTAATAGGCATTTATTTTATACTAGAGGCCAGGTGCACGAATTCATGCACGGGTGGGGTCCCTCATCCTTGCTGGCTATCAGGGCAGATTGGGGCCATCTCAACCAGTTTGGTGGGGGGGAGGGACTGCAGGAAGTTGGCTGGCTGGCCCAGATTGGGCCCATGGGGGCTGGCCAAGTGAGGGGGGATAGGAACCACAGGAGGTTGGCCTGCTGTGGGAAGTTGCCTGTGGGAGCACACTGACCACCAGAGGGCAGCTCCTGAATTGAGCGTCTGCCCCCTAGTGGTCAGCATGCATCATAGCGACTGGTCGACTGGTCATTAGGTCCTTCAGTAGTAATAGTCAATTAGGCTTTTATATATATAGATATTATACATTTAACAAATAGTTGTTGCACAAGTACAATTTGCCAGATTTTAGTATAGGTGCTGAGGATTTATTTATGAATCAGACAGTATGGGCCACATATTTATATAGTTTTAATTCTAGTCTGAAATACAGTGAAAAGTTAGCTATTGTTGTTATGCTAACACATGCAGTGATGGAGGAGATATAGTGTGCCATGGATATTCATAAGAGGAGAATCTTACAGAATGAGGCAGGTCAGGGAAGGCTTCCTAGAGGAAGTGAGTACTATGATCAAGTTTAAAAAAGGAATTTGATTTAACCCAGCAAAAGAAATTAATGCAGGAAAATGGGTCTTCTAGGCCCTAGTTGTGTGAAAACTCAGAGGTGAAAAAAAAAGCAACACAAAGATAAAATCAGCAGACTGAAGTTGTCAAAGGGCAGGGGAAGTAGTGGCAAGAGGTGAACATGAGTTTATAAACAGAGGTCAGATAATGAAAGGTAAAATTAGCTTTGTTAAGTATTTAGGGCTCTATTCTGAAAAAAACATCAGGAGTCATTGAAGTGTTTAAAATAATTATGCAATGTGGTTAATTTCAATTGGTCAAGTTCATTCTGGTTATAAAGAAAACAATGAACTAAATAGTAGCAAGAGTACATGTGAGCAGTTAACAAGCTATCCCCACAACCTAAGTTACTGGAGATTGTGGCTAGAGCTGAAATATCATCATTGAAATAAAGGAGATATTATAACAAGGACTAACATTCATTGAGCACTTGCTAGATACCATAGAACAGGTTAAGCACTTTTAGACTTTTTAATTAGTCTTTGAAATAACTTATAATGTAGTCATTCTATTATTTTCATTTTATAGGTAACTAGAGGCCCAGTGCATGATTGAATCATGCACGTGTAGTATCCCCTACACGCTTTCGCTTTTCGCAGTGGAGCTGGGTGCCTGTCTGCTGGTGCACCAGGCCTTTCAGAAGCCTCCGGAGGTGGAGGCTTCTGAAAGGCCTGGTGCCTGAGAGGACAGGCACCCAACTCCCACACTTTTGATGGTCCGCGGCCGCTGAGGGGGGCTACCCTGCTGTTGAGACTCCCACCCCCTGCGCCTCTCAACGGCCACTGAGGGGGGCTGCCGCGGACACCTGGCTACCCTGCCATTGAGAGATGCAGCTGGGTGTCCACGGCAGGCCCCCTCAGCGGCCTCGGATCTGGCCGTTGAGAGGCGCAGTGGGCAGGAGGGTAGCCCCCCTCAGCGGCCGCGCACCGTCAAAAGTGTGGGTAGCCCCCCTCAGTGGCAGAGGATCTGTGCCTCTCAATGGCCGGATAGGCCACCCCGAGTCCCGCCACCCAGCCTCCCGCCGCCCAATCGTGGGCGTAGCAGAGTGATGGTAATTTACATGTTACTCTATTATTAGATAGGATGTTACTGAAATTCTAAGAGATTAACTTTCCCAAGGTCACACAATAAGTAAAAGTTGAAGTATGTTAAGGGTATTTCTATGGAGAGCAAGATGCTTATAAAATTGTCGTCAGAGTTGAATAAACTGGTGTAGCTTAAGCCATCAGGAATGAGGACAGAATATTAGAGAAATGGTTCACAATGGGACCTTTTCTCAGGCCACCACTGAAGTTAAGGGATCAACAAACCATTGCTGCCTCTGAGAATCCTGACATTGCAATTTCCTGTGGACATGCAGGAAACTGGCAAACAGACATCTAAACGATATTAGTAATTCAGAGATCAGAAAAGCAGGTAAAATGGCTGCCACTACCGCCACTTCTCTGATGCATCTTATCATGGAAAATTCTGAGAAATGGATGATGGAATTCTACTGTGGAGAAACCTCAGACGCCCACGGCTTTGGTAGCTTCCAAGAAAATGACTCTAGAGGAAGGGAGTGTGGTATCTCCCTAACTTCTGTCTTCCAAATCTCATTCTTTGCATCTAATTTAAGGAATCTAATCTAATACCTAATTGCAAGGGGGTCAGGCAAATGAAGTTTTCAACACCTCTAATATGAAGAAGAATATGGAAAATGGGTGAGGTATGCCAACTAGAGCGGCACAAGAGGGAAATTATCAAAGATACCTAAGAAATTATGATAGAAATTCAAATAAAAGTAATCATGATTTAGACCAGAATGGTAGCAGTAGAGGTGGTGTGAAATTGTTTACTTTGGAATGTATTTAGAAGGTAACACTAATAGTATTGTTCTGGTTTATTGTATTTGGAGCATGAGACAAAGAAAATAGTCCATGTTAACGTATTTTGAGACTAAGTGGCACCCTGGAGTTGTCATTTGAGATGGGGAAACTAAAGAAGCAGATTTGGAAGGAAAGTAAGAGAAGAAAACTCAGGAGTTAATATTTAAGCATTAAGTTTGAGATATATTTTAATCATCTAAGTGGAGATGTCAAGTAAGCAGTCAGAAAAGTATATCTGAAGTTCAGTGTGAGTTCAGTTGCAGAAAATAAAAAGACATTTTTTTATAATTTTTTGAAATTTAAATGTATGAAAGAAAAATATTCATAACTTTTAGGCTGCATATTTTTAAGAAATCTATCCTCTTTGTTTTAGCATCAGCAAGTCCTTACTGAAGCAACAGGATGCAGTTATGTCTGACAGTGAAACATAATGCTGTAAATAACATTGAACGCTACATGTGAATGAGTAAGCTATCCCCATGTTAGAATGAACCAGAATCTCTCACAATTTATTATCAAACATAATCAGCTACTGCCCAAATCAATGTACAAATTATGGAAATCTGAAACTATTCAAATTCAGCAAGAGGAAAAAAAAAAGAGTTAACAAGCCTCTTGGGGCCAGAGAAGTATAGGAATTTGGTAAAGTGTATGTTAAGAAAAGTTTCACAAATGAATCAGTCAGAAGACAAAGAAAAGGCTAGGTTTTAACCATAAATTGTGAAAAAAAAATCAAGCAAAACCACATTGATTTTATGCACATTGTCATGCCATATTTACTAAAAGATAGAAGCTACCAGCTCTTGTGGTAGATTAAAAGATTAGGCTAGATCTTAATGTCTTTCATGTCAACATGTAAAAATAATAAAGATTAAAGTAATTTATGGTAGAGAATAGGATAAAGAGTTCACAGGTTACCCTGTTGCATTTTGCACTCTGTTGCTTTGATTCTGCTGCTGTCTCCTTCCTTTGCAGCATTATTTATTCAATCTGTTTAGTTTGCTTTACAGGCTGTGGCAGCATTCACAGGGTGGACCTATTGAACCAAGCTGTAATAGATGTAATACATCAATACATTTGAGCTGAGCAGCTTTAATTAGGCCTTCCCGGTCATTTCATCAATTCAGTTGAGTACCATTGGGATTTGGAGAACACCCAACCTCCTGTCGAGCATGAGAATTAGAGCCCTCCAGCAGGACTCCACCAGTCCTAGCATAAGGTTAGGCAATCAACAATAATTCACACAAGAAAGTGCCCTGTGCCCAACCCATAAAATTACCCTTACAGTGATATCTTTGAAATCCTAAAACCTTTAAACCTAAGTGTCAAGTTGGAATGCAAACTGTCTTAAAATCCCACAAACAGACACATAAAGCTTTTTTCGTGCTCAATAGAAAATTGTTTGTTGTTGCTGACATACATCTATAATCAAGATAATGTTTCCATAGCAGTGAGGTTGATGGACAGGGTATAAGAAGATGCAAAAACTGTTCTAGCTGTAAAAATTGATGTATACCATTTGAAGTTTCAATATCACAGTTGGTTTATATCTTGCACTGTACTTGTCGCATTCAGTCCAGATGACAGTAACCTGATACAGAAGATCTATACAAATGAACATTATAGCAGGGCAAAAACTTATATGTGGGAAAGTGTAGACTACTTTACATGCAGTTTTGGCATGCCCTGTGATTGATTTTCACATACAAAATATCTTCAAAATGAAACAATGAGAAGAAAAAAGAGAAACATCGATCAGTATGGTTGGTCAAAATCCAGGTAACAAAGACATTTACATTTATGTAGAAAGGCATCCAAATAATCTGATTTCCTTTTTCTATAATGTGTACAATCTGAAAACAAGAACTGGTCTGGAACACCCAATAACGATGCAGTGGAGAAAAGCCAGTAAACTATAGTGCGGTACTACAGGCAGCCAGCACAGAGAGTTGACCTGCAGTGCTCAAGCTGCAAGCCCACATCAACGGAGTCATTAGATTTTGAAAAGAGAAGGAATGGGGCCAAATGGATTAGACTGAGGCCGCCAATTTCTCAAATGCCATGGAGCAAATTGGCAGATTAATTGGGAACACCATATCCAAGGAAAAATAATAAGAGGTCTTTACCAGGTAGTCTAACGCCTCCTCATGCTTTTTTATCCAAACGGAATCATCCCCCAGGGTAAATATTCTGAAGTCTGGCTTGTTCTGTAGCCACATCTGCTACAACTTGGGAGCAGAGCCTGATCATTTTCCAGGACCATGAGTTAAATGATAACCAGGCCAATTTTTTATGACTATGGAAGTTTCAAATGATCTCTATGTTTACTGAAATGACACAGGGAAAGTAATGTTCCTTTAAAAATGTTAACCTGTTGAAATTGTTTTAGCAAAAAAAGAAAAAAGATAGATGTATAAAATTAGAACATAGGAACTGACAAAGGAATAAATTGTTTTGTTACTTTAAAAAATTAACCACATAGCTATGAGGTTGAAGGGCTATGTCATTTACATTTTAAAATAATACCAGACATAATATAGGGTAATTTGAAATGCTTTTTCTCTGGGCTGTAGACAAGAAAATCAAATTAGTCTTAATTATGTCTTGTTTAACTTGAACATTTAAATTAGAGATTCTTTGATAATGTAGATGCTTTTATAGTTACCACATCTTTTTATATAGAACTTTTTCTTATTTGACTTCTTTGAACCATGGAATGTTTTCAAGTGGGCATTTTTATCCTTTAGAAATGATAAGAGTGATGTTATAATTACACTTATGAAGCTCTGTGAAAATTTAAAACTCTACAATGCTCAACTCCACAACACTGAGATTTTCATTCATGTATATCAGTAGCAAACATTGTTAATTCATTTGTTTTAACATATGAGAAAATGATATGGTTTGGTTCTAAGAGACAGAATATAAATATATTCATAGATGTTAATAGTACAAATTGATAGACATATTAAGTAAAATAGTAACTTCTCATATTTTAAAATACTTTAGCAGCTTTGATGATGAGGTTCTCAAACAATAAATGTTGGATTACTACACTTCAAAGAAACACTATATCAAGAAATGTAATTACAGTGTTTATTAATCCCAATAAGCTGTACTAATAAAAGGGTAATATGCTAATTAGACCATACGTCTTCCAGACATCCTTCCAGACAAAGCCACGGTGGCAGAGGCCGAGGCAGAGATGGTTAGGGGCGAGCAGGCCAGCAGGGG